>NC_080097.1:39877526-40179610 GCF_950005125.1 Chionomys nivalis | reverse complement strand
GGTTAACCCAGTCATGATGGTGGAGCTAGCAAGACTGAATGACTTTCCAAATTCCTGATAGGGAATCAAGGTTCCCATACACAAATTTTGGAGTATGCAGTCAAATGGTAGTGCTGATTGGGGGAATAAAACATACTAGCTGTAAATCAGGTTGTTAGAACAATAAACTATCTTCCTTAAGCTACCCTGGCATTTTGAAAATTACCAAAGGTCTAGCTGAGAATGCCATCTGGTGTCCTTGGCCTGCAGATAGAAAATGCTTAAACATTTCCAAAATACCTCTGTCTGGCAGCTCTCCTTATGGCCCCGTTCCTATGGAGACACCCACAGCTCCTCCTGGTCCCCTTAGTGGCTTTCGGTGCTTCCTTCTGTCATCATCGAAGGACAAAAAGTAGCAGGTAATGAATGACATTAGAAGTTTAACAGAAACAAAAGTGACAGCAGAAAAGACAATGACTTCAAGGGAGGAAGTTTTTACCCAAAGAGAAACAGATTTTGCACAGTATCATGTAGACTGTCTCATCAGACTGAATGATATAGAGGCCTTCAGGGTTGGTGCAAATGCTGTCTCACTGGGCACTAGAGGGCTTGTTGAAAGTGCAGTTGCGGGTGCTTCCCACAAGAGTTCTGCCATTCAAAAACCACGAAACTATGTTCAGACCCATGACCAACAAAGATAGAGAAGTGTTTCATTGGATGACTGATGAAAAATACCTAAAGTGTAACAAGATCTAGAACTCCCAAGGATACTCATCTGCAGAATCTTTTAATCTTCCACACTTTATTCACCAACGATGCCAGATTAACAAGACTCCGTTACTCTCATGTGAGCTGTTTAGTTGACAGTCATGCTACTTCATGCAAATTTGTATTGTAGGCAGAAAGGATGACCCCAGAGTCGTTTTGTTTTTGAGGCAGGGTCTCATCTGTGGAATTCGGTCCTTCATGACCGTCTTGAAATCAGGGCAGCTGGGATGACCTGCATGTGATCCTCAAAAGACTGGTTCCACCAATGTTTCCTTGCAGAATGTGTGAATTTGAGATGCGGGTATCCCTTTTCTCCTTCCTTTCATGATGCGGTGTTTTATTCCTGCCCAGAGCATCACAATAAGAGAAGGGATAAAGGGAACATATATAGGAAAGCCTGGCTCAAGCTATCCTAATTTTCAGACTATTTGATGCTGCACTACATTCAACCATGTAGGCAATTCTTAAGTCCAACAAACATTTTCAACAAAGTAGCAGGATATAAACTAAACATACAAAAAGTAGTTTTTCTATATATCATAATAAGCTTGGTGAGAAGGAAATCAGAGAAAAACCCCCTTCCATTCATTATAGCTTCAAAAAATACAACACGAAACAGAATAAAACAAACAAACAAACAACAACAACAACAAAACCCTTTATGAAGAAATTTAACCAAGGATGTGAAATATTTGTACCATGAAAACACAATGAAGAAAGAAATGGAACACAGTAGAAGATAGAATGAGTTCCCATACTCATGCTTTGATAGAATTAATGTTGTGAAAATGGTTATGTCACCTACAATAAGCTCCAGCCTACACAATCCCTATCAAAATTCTAATGCTATACCAGACAGAAATAGAGAAAACTTCCTGAAATTCACACAGAAGCACAAAAGACCCAATTAGATAAGCAATCTTTTGCAGAAACTGAAAATTGGAGATAGCATGATACATGATCTCAAACTATACTACAGAGCCATAGCAACAAAATAGCATGGTGCTAGCACACAGCACAAATAAAAGACATGTAAATAAAAAAAGTAGATCAGAGAACCTAGAAGTAAACATACAAGCTACAGTCACCCCATTTTTTAAAAATAATTTTATATATTTTTTTCAAGATAGGGGTCCTTTGTAGTAATAGCACTGGCTGTCCTGGAACTCATTTTGTAGACCAGGCTGGTCTTGAACTCAAAAAGATTTGCCTGCCTCTGCTCCCAAATGCTGGCTTTAAGGGTCTACACCACCACTGTCTAGCTTCAGTCAACTAGTTTTTGAAAAAGGTATCAAAGACATAGATTTTAGAAAAGATAGTCACTTGCTCTCATAGTGATGGGAAACTGGATATCCACCTGTAGAAGAATAAAACTAGGTCTACATTGTTCAATCTGTACATAATTCAATATATCAAAAGCTTTAATGTAGGACCTGAAGCTATGAACGATTTAGCAGAAAATAGGCAGCATACTTACAGATGCAGCGATAGGCAAGGACCTTCTGGAAAGGTCGCAGAGCATAGGACATAATTCACAGTGTTGACAAATGGAAATATGTAAAATTATAAATATACTTCTGTATAGAAGAGAAGCAATCAACAGAGTTGATTGTTGGAGAGACAGCCTACAGAGTGTAAGAAAACCTTTGATAATCATTCATCTGATAGAGGACTAATCAACAAAAAATTTCAAGGAGCAAAAAGAACATTATTTTTTCTATCTATCTATCTATCTATCTATCTATCTATCTATCTATCTATCTATCTATCTATCTATACACACACACCCCCACTACTCAAATACCATGAAATCAGATAAGATATCATGGGAAGAGGTCTTCAGGGAGTAGATGGGGAAGGAGAAAGGGTAGCAGAGGGAATGGAAGAACTAGATCATGCTTGCTCCAATACCTAGAATCTAAAGTCAGAATATGTATGTGCTATATGTGAGATGAAATCAGAAGGGTGTTTGGGGTGCAGGAAAGGGGCCAGTGATAAGGCTAGCAAGGTGACTGAGGAAGGAAGGGTGAAGAAGGGGGGATGGGAGTACACTACAATGTTAAGTATGAGTGAAAATATCCCTGAAATTCATTATTTTATGTTCTAGTTTAAAAATCTAATCAACAGAAAATTCTCTCTCTCTGTCTGTCTGTCTGTCTGTCTGTCTCTCTCCTTCTCCCTCCTCCTCCTCCTCCTCTTCCTCATCCTTCTCCTCTTCCTCTACTTTACCTTCCCTCAAAAAAAGCCACAGGAGACACTGGGGAAAGTCAGGAGTGGGCCCTCAACACCTGAAGCCATCACATCAACCTCAGACTGTCATCCTCCTGAGCTGCGAGACTCAAGTGTCTTTGGGCCAGATCACCAGTCTGTGGTATTTAATTGCTGAATCATGTGGCCTTGTTTTTTTGTTTCCATGATAGGTCAAGATCATATGGGGACACCATCTCATAAAATATCAGCGTGTTTTCAGCCTTCTTTGTAATTAGGTGTGGGTGTGTGTTTGACTTCCAGCTAAAGTAGTTTATAAGAAATTAATTTGGAAAATTTCTGGAGGAAATCTTCCCTTTGAGCCAAAATTTTTACACACACACACACACCCGACACCCAAACATAATACACATATACATGCATATATATCTACATATATCACATACATATACATACACACACATACATATACACGCCCCCATAATACACCCATACATACATAACATATGTATTCATATAAACACACACCTATACAGACATACATATATGTAAGCATATTCACACATACACATAAACATATATATACATACACCCACACATACACATATACATGCATATACACACCCATACATACATACACATATGTATGTATATACACACATACACATATGTATGTATATACACACATACACATATGTATGTATATACACACATATGCATACACACACATATATATCTACACACATACATGCATATACACACACCCAAACAAACATATATGCGTACATACATACATAAGTTGAGGAAAGCAGAAACATGTTGGAAAGTTCTGTCACTGTCTTTGTCCTCATGTCCTTTCTTCCTGCCTTTACATTGGGATGCCATTAAATCCATGATAGGAATCTACAGGACATATCACTCAAGCTCATGGATGGTAGCAGAGAGAGATGGAGATGTCTTCAATCCTGGATGACACAGTTGAGCTAAGCATGGTGCTAGTTTCACCCCAGCTTCTTGTTACTTGAGAGGATAAAGCATCTTAGAGGGTTTCCCCTGAAACTCTGAGATTTGTATTGTTGAACTTTCTAAGTAATGGTTGTATGGAGGATTTAGCTTTAGGGTTTGAGTGCTAGAGTTAGTAAATTTGGTAAATATTTACTTTGAAATAAAGAAGAATCTGCATGCCAAGGTACAGAGAAAGTTATGAGAGGAGACTTGGTTTAGGGTAAGCCACTGACAAGGTGTTGTGTAGCTTTTTCCTTAGATATTGGAACATTCCATCTTGCATGGATGCTCCTTAAGCAGGAGAGTAAACTTTAAAATAGCTTCAGGAAGTCCCTAAAGCTGACCAGATTCACTAGGCTCCTCTCCACTAGAGTTAGCAATAAAGAGGCTAAGAGTCATTCTCAGACAAGCCAACTACAAAGAAGATTCTGAGACCAGACCAACTGCCTGGAAGAGGTTTAGACCAACTGAGTCGCTTGGAAGGGGCACTCTCCAACCTGTTGAGCTGACTGCAGGCTGTGCAGTGTGCTCCAGGTTCCCAGCATTTGTAAGCCATTGCCCATGCTTTAGTGGTACAGTTATCTTTGAAATGCCATCTCAGCTCTCATGAGTAAACCTTCCCCCATACTCCTATACGTAACCCCAATAAAACTCATTGGCTCACCAAGTTGGACTTCTGTTGTATCGATACTTTGGTCTGCTGTGGGCTTGCTGAAGGGACTCTTGCCAGCATGCAAACATGGCTTTGGCAGGCCTTGCCCTTCTCCCCCATTTCCCCTGCCTTGCTAAAAATCATTAGATTACATCCCTAAGGATAGCTTTCAAGGTGAATTCTCTTATTTGGCCAATCTCTCCTCCTGAGTCTGACTACCAAGGTCCAGCTATCAAAGTATTGAAGTCTAGCAATCCAAAGGCCCCTTCGGCTCACCTAACTAACATGCCTAATTAAAATTAAACACTTCATCCTAACACAGGATTTCCCTCCTTACCTTTATAAACCGCCATTTGCTTATTGCCATAGTGATCCTTTGACCTCCCCAGCCCCAGAACAAATATCCCTGCCCCTTTCCCTTGTTTCCTCCCCCTGATGCCTTTTCCTCCATCTCCTATATTTGTCTCTTATTCCCTGCCTCCTGTCTCTTTGGGGAAAATAAATCTCCTTTGTGCTGAGAACTTGATCTTGGAGGTCTTGGGCTGATACTTTCCCTTTACCTCCCTGCCTGGGGTGAGTAGGCATCTTGACACACAATGAGAGGTTAGGGTTGGGCATGGGTTTCTGGGCAGTTTGACTGACATTTCCATTTCATAGCTTAGTTCTTAAAGACAAAAATGAAAAAAGTAATATAAAGATGATCATAACTCACATATTACCCCTGCTAATTATGAGCTGGGTCCTCTTCCAAAACATTTACAAAAACTGATTGATGAATTCTCCTGTCGCTATGGCACCTACTGTGGTCCCCAGCTCTTACTATGCATGTCATTGTGTAGTCACTGCTCACATGGTACTAGGGCTGGTCTGTGGGACTGTCTTGACTAGTTTTTATTGTCAACTTGACACAACTTGGGAAGAAGGGAACCTCAAAGAATTGCTTCTGTCAGACTGGAATATATTAATGCCTACAGGGCTTTGTCTTAATTGCTAATTGATGTGAGAAGGCCCAGCCCACTGTGGGCGGCACTATCCCTAGGCAGGCAACCCTAATCTACATAAGAAAGTTAGCTGAGGAGAGTTCATCCAGCAAGCAGTTCTCCTCTCTGGTTTCTACTTCAGTGCCTGCTTGAGTTCCTTTCTTGACTTCCCTCAGTGATGAACTGTGACTTGGAAGTGATAGTCAATTAAACCCTTCACATAACTAGATTGCTTCTGCTAAGGGTGCTTTAGTACAGTAACAGAAAAAAAAAAGAAAAGAAAAGAAAACTAAAACCAGAGCTGTGAACAATGAC
This sequence comes from Chionomys nivalis, assembly GCF_950005125.1. NCBI lineage: Eukaryota > Metazoa > Chordata > Mammalia > Rodentia > Cricetidae > Chionomys > Chionomys nivalis. Next base: position 40,173,703 of record NC_080097.1, on the reverse strand, counting down.
CCAGGGCAGAAAGGATGGCATTTCTCTTCCCAGATAAGACCATGGAAGATTGTAACTTCATTCTTGGCAAGAACTGAGGACTCCAGGACTCCATCCTGCACCGGGCAGGGAGCTCACACTTGCCAGCACCACATTAGGGAGTCTGGAAGCAGATCTTTTTGTCTAGGGCGACTGTTGCCCTGGCCAGCAGCCTGACTGTAGCTTTTGGAAAGACTGTAAAGTAGGACCTCCCAGCTAAGGCACTGCAAAGGCCCGGCCCACAGCAATGATTGCTTTATGCTGCTATGGTTGCTATGTCAGAGAGTAGGTGCAGGGCAACAGATTGCTATTATAAACAGCCACTACTTATTTTACAGGGAAATACAAAACAGTTCATTACCTTTTAGGTGCTGGAACTGGGGTGCAGAGCCCAGTCTGTCAGGACAGCCTGTCCTTGTCTTCCCTAAATGGCCCCTAGGCATTTTTGTGGACGTGTGATGTTTGCAGTGTTCCTTGGTATAAACAGGGCATGTAAACCCGTCAAGGAGGATCTGAGCAGAGTCACCTTCCATAGCAGAAACACCATGCACACAGGTCTCAGCCTACTCAGAATCACCTTTTTCAGAAGTTGGTGACTTTAAGGCCTCTGGGAAACTAAAGCCTCAGCTAAGTGCAGCTCATACACCAGTGCTTGCACATGGAATTATATAGCTGATAAAAAAACTAACTAACTAACTAACTAACTAACTAACTAACTAACAGAAAATTCTATAGTAACACAACAGCTCATACCCTGGGCTGGATTTGCTCCTAACTTCAATCCTTGAGTTAACTTCAAGTTCATTTTTTTTTTCTAATCCCTATGAGGTAATTCCTCCATCAGTGACCTCCGGATGTGCCAGAACAAACCTCTTGGCAAGCCAAAGTCCCGGAAGCAGTATCAGACATTTAGAGAAATGAGAAAATGTTAATTCGAGAGAATGCGCTGTGAGGCTCCAATCCTTCCTTGGGCCAAGCTGAAGTCAGGCACAAAATAAGAAGTCCCCTCCCGATATGCATTGTATCATTCCCCAGATGGTCCAGCTTGCTGAGCTTTAAGGAAGTCCCTACATACATCTCTTCCTTTCATTCACAGCATAGACTCATGCAAATGAGGGAATGCCCTCCCTCAAGTGAGGTCAACCAATTTATTAAGGTTTTACAATACCAAGACCCTGTTATTTTGAAATGTTTGCTGTACCCTTCTTATTATTCAAAGCACTTTCCATTTACAAACTCATTTGATCCTGACCATAGCCCGAGGGGACAGATTCTATTAGCAGCCTCATTTTTTGTAGATAAGGTAACTAGGGGCAGAAAAGTTAATTAATTTTTTTCTAAGATCTCACAGGAAAGACATAAACAATTGTGCATGGATTTGAACTCATAAAGTTTGACTAAATGGAGGCTTCTGGTCTTTACAACTTTGTGTATAAGCTGGCCATGATGGATTTGACTCACTATGTTTTGCTATAGTTGGTTAGAAAGATAGGTTGAGATCTGAGCCCATTTGGAGTTTTTAAAAAAGTGTGTGTGTGTGTGTGTGTGTGGATACACTTGCACACATGCATCTGGAGGCCAGAGGTCAACTCAGGTGTTCCCCAAGTGATATCTACTTTGCCTTTTGGAGACAGGATCTCTTCATTGTCCTGGACCTCACCCATTAGGCCAGACTGTCTCGCTAGCCAGCCCCAGGGACTCTCCAGTCTGCAACTCCAGCACTAAGATCTAAGCACACACTATAACATGTGGCTTCTTTACTTGGCTCCTGGGGCTCAAACCCAGGTCCTCATGCTGTGTGGTAAGCATCTGAGCAACCCAGTCATCTCCCAAGCCCTTTAGTTTTACTGTCACGCTGCTGGTTACGCTTAAGCTGGTAAACATTTTGTTGTTCTCCCAGCTATCCTAAGTTATCAGACATCCATGCACCTGTAGGTCCACACTTTTATCTTAGAAAACCATTGTCCAGGTGACCTATAGTTATAGCACCTTTCCTTCTAAGCCATTTGTCATGGTTGCTGTAAAGATCTTCCTATGCAAGCTTCCTATATTAGCACAAATATTTGTCAACATTTGAAAATCAACCCCTTGACTGAGTTGATTTCCAAGGGTTCCATGCAGACCGCAGAGCACCTGTGGTGGGTCCAAGTTGCTTGTCACTCTTCCTCCAGACAGTGGCTTCGGATTGCACATCAACTCCTGATAGGCCATGCATGATCACAGCTGGTGGGGCTCCTTTTTCCTCCCTAGGACATAGACAGGAACCAAGATCAAACCCTCTCATGTAGAGTCCCAACTTGAACTTGGCTCTTAGGGTTTCTCTGTCTTGACAATGAGAATGGAGGTCTGAGCTGTCTGCTTGTGTCCTTGCATACCTATTGACTTAGGAAGGCTGATCCTTTTCAGTGTGCTGGTAGGTGCCTAGGGTAGAAGCTGAGAAGGTGGGTTTAGGCATATCTGATCTGATTGGTACCTTTATAATTTTGTCTCCTAAGTCCCCTCTCTTCTATATCCTAAGCTAAAAGGATAGAAACATCATAGAGTGTGTTTCTCCAATGACCCACTGGAACAGGTTCTGAAACATATCCAGGTACGAGACGCAGGAGCCCTGTTCAGCTTGAACTAGTTTTGGGTGTGTGCTGTTAGGGTTCTGGAGAAGTCCCACAGAAGACCGCTATCCTATTATTCTGACATGATGGGGCTGACCATCCCTATACAGAGGCAAGATGGTGACATCCCTGAGAGGAGTTCACAGGCTCCTTTTAAGCACAGCCAAGAGGCAGTCCTATGGCAATTAGCTCATCTCAGATACGATTGCAAGTGGCAATCATATTAGTATACTCTAACTGACTAGGTCTAGTTAGGGACTGGTCAGGGCTACAGCTTTCCATTTGGGGGAAGGCCTGGACAAGTCCCAGGCTTTGTTCTATTTCATCATTACTTTGAGCATACTGGTTGTGGAGATTGGCACAGGCCTGGCCTGGCCCAGTACAGCATGCATCAGGCCCCCTCCTTGCTTTTAGGGGTGTTAGAGACTGATTGTCCTTTGTGACTCTGCCTCAGAAACTTCTTGCTCAGACTCAGGAAACTGAAATGGAGGCCTGATCTCTGAGAGAAGATTAGGCAGCCTGTTACGGAGTCTGCTCGATCCTTTCATGTGTGAACTTTACCCTCTGAGTGAACTTTTGGTGAAAATCCCTTACCTTGCCATCTTATGCCTATGTAAAATTGAGTGTTCTTATGATTGAAATCAGATGCATCACAGGATGGGACACTCCCAGTAATAAAGACTCATATAACCCAAGTCCGACAATCAAAACAGAACCACACACTTCATGCCCATCAGGATCGTCTTCTAACTCTGTAGAAGAAAGTCCCAAATAATGACAAAGGTTCTAGGGCACTCTAGCTCAAGTAGACTGCTGCTTTTCTGTGTATCTTGCACTGTCTCTTAAAAACTTCCTGTTGCATTGTATGTGTGCATGCCTTGCATTGCATTTGTGTGCTTTTCTGATTCTTTGAATACGACACAAAGAACTTGAAAACTCTTGGTTCTGACAGGGTGATAGGCAGCATTTTCAGAAGTCTTAGTTCATCATGGCAGAGTGTCACTTTCTAGGAGACAGAGAGCAAGACAGGAAGCATCTGGTGACAATATACCTCCGAGAACCTGTGTTTTGTGGTCACCATCCTCCAGCTAGGTACCTCCTCCTAAAGTTGCCAGAGTCTTCCAAAATAAAACCCTCTGAGGATCAGCTATTCAAATAATGAGTTTGTGGTAGAATTACATATTCATCTTTTAAAACCCTGATCATTAATGTTTTCCAAAATGGGGCCCACAGACCAGCTAATATATTATAATTCCTTGGGGGCTTTATGAGGAATTTGGAACCTCTGGCCAATTTTTTTAAAAATTTTTTTCATGCTCACACCTCTTAAGGTTAGGCCTGGATTTTGGTAGAATCTCAAGAGATCTGTGCATGAATTCTTGTAGTTCAGAACCTCATTGTGAAAACACCAACCCATTTCACAGAGGAGCAAAGTAAGACTAAGAGAGAGGTTGAAACCCTAAGATGTCTATTTAGCCAGTGGAGAACAGATGACTATGCCTCCAAAATTTCATGCTTCAATGCTGATTATTTTTGACCTTCAAGTTTGTCTGATACACGGAGATAATTATGTGCCAGAGTTTGTTGTCACTTAAGGAAACATGGGGTTATCGTGCACAGTGGCTGGTACCAGCACCTGGCCTTCAGTGTAAGGACATTATGCCCTCTTTATAAGATGGTGTTAATGTAATTCCCCTGCAGCATTCTGAAACTTCATTGCAGCACCTTGAGAACAATACTGACATAAATCAGCCAAAAGGAGTCCCCCCTCTTTCTGACACACACACACACACACACACACACACACACACACACACACACACCTAGCTATCATTATTAGAAACCAGCAAGTGAGATAAGCTGAAGGGAAATACCTTATCTACCCAGAAGTCTTCTCATGAAAAATTTGCATAATTAAAATTTGTAGACCTGGAGTAAAGGTAATTTTTTGTCTTTTCAGTCAATTTCTCCTTCCTGTGGATGCTGTTCCAGAAGGGGGCTGGTTCAAGTGGGAGAACAGCACAGTTTAGGAGTGAAATAGAACCTGCTTAAAATAGATAAAATAGCTGTTCTTAATTCCCTGCTTCCTTCTCAGACTGTCTATGCCATGGTCCCCTTACTTTTGTGGTGCCCCACATGAGGTGCTTACACAGGACCACTCAGAGAGCCTCACTGGTGTTAGAGGTATGAACCTGATTTCAGGCAGGGGTCATAGCTCCTGGTTCTCACCTCACTGCTCCTGTGCCTTCACACCCTCCCCTTGAGTTGATGGAGAGGGCCAGTGCAGCACCTTTCCTTGAGGGCTTTATACCACACAGCTTCTGATTCAGAGTTTCTGTGACCCTTGGTTTTGATTACAGGGAGTCAATAGAACAGCAATGGAAGCGCTGGGGTTCCTGGGGCTAAGAGACTACCTATCCTTGATCCTGGTTCTGCTGTCTACTCATACTTCTGTACCTTGTTTTCTTGGTAAAGGGGAATAATCAAAACACTGATTATTTCAGAAGACTTGTGAAAATGTCGACAAACTTATAACAGTGGACAAGTGGTAAATGTTCTGTAATGGCTCACAGTGTTTTATTTTCTATTCTTCCCAGAAAGTCTGTGGCTGAATCAGGACAATTTTGTTTTTGAACAGATGAATACACTTGAGTCACTCAGTGAGGGTCATAATTCCTTATGACTCAAAGCCCTGAAAACAAAAAATATTTTTTTTTCTCTTGAAGATAATTCATTACACCATAAAAGCAAATAAGACAGGCATGATGAAATATTTGCTGGTTGTTCATTCCATGTAGATACTCATATTTTACTGAAACATAATGTACCTGACTTGGTGTATGACTGTATACCAATGAAGAGATGATGAACTTCTGAGCCTCAGATTGTTTGCCTCAAAAGCAGAGCTCATCTTTTCCTTCCTGTAGCGTTACTAGGGGACTAAATTAAACAACACACACAATGTGTGTACATTCATATATATACTAAAGAGATGGTGTCAATCCACTTCTCTTTTCCTACATGGAGACTCACTACAGCCATAACTTATGGGACTTACTTAATGGGGCTCTTTCCAGAATTGGCTATTATATGAGTCTTTGGTGAAAAAGTTTGACATGTACCATTAAGATGAGCTACAGATCTGTTTTCAATTTTACAAAGCCCTAGGCAAGAAGGGCCTAACCCCATCTTCACAGAGAGTATGTATGATTGTATTACTTAGGGAAGAGGCACCATGACCTTGGCAGCTCTTACAAAGAAAGCATTTCATTGGGGCTGGCTTATAGTTACAGGGGCTTAGTCCATTATCATCATGGTGAGAAACAAGGCAGCATACATGCAGATATGGTGCTGGAGAGGTAGTTGAGAGTTCTACAGCTTGATCTGCAAGCAACAGGAAATGAACTGTGTCCTACACTGGGTATAGCTTGAGCATATGAGACCCGAAAGCCTTCCTCCACGGTGACACACTTCCTCCGACAAGGCCATACCTACCCTAACAAGGCTACACCTCCTAATAGTGCCACTCTCTATTGTCCAAGCATTCAAACACACGAGTCTATGGAGGGCATACCTATTCAAACTACCAGAGTGATCTTGTATGTATGTCTATAGTTCATGCCCCCATATGAGTGTGGCTCTGTATTTTTCTCACCCTGACCCCTCATTCCAAGCTACAAGCACAGGGATTTCCTCTCATTCCATCACCACCCAGAGTTCACTCCTGCTCCTTCTTAATGTTTAGTCCTTTCTGCCTGAAAAAGTTCTCTCCCCAGTCTTCTGAGGCTAGCTCTTTCTTATCATCTAACTCTTAACACCTGCCACTTCTTCAGAGGCATGGCTTAGTCTTTTCTCTTAACCTATTATCTATTATCATTCCTCTTAACCGATTCTCTATTCATTCTGGACTACTCATTGATGCTTTTGTTGTACCTCCTCCTGACAGAAATAGGAGTTCCTCTAGGAAATGGGCTGCCTTGCTCAGTACTGTGTTTCTAGACTAGAGAAAAGTTTTGGACAAACACACACTTGATGAACAAGTGAATTCGTGGATGAACCATGATGAAGGTAGCCCAACCCAGAAGATCCCACATTTTACACAGTAGCATCTGCAGAACCCAGTTTGATCCATGCCTGCTCTAAAAATTTGGAGATCATAAAAAAAGAAGACTGCAGGGAACTACAGCGCAGAAAATTTAGACTTAGGCAGAGTGTTGTGAAGCCAAACACAATCTCCCTTGGAACAGTTTTCTCTAGTAGGGATGTAGGAATAGAGGAGGAGTTAAGAGGGAATCTGAAGAGAGTGTGGGTTTGGAGGAGTAGGATTGTGGGTTTTCCATGACACACCTTCTTTAACAAGATAAGACCTCCTATATTGCAAGGAGAGGGCCTACTTGCTCATCCCAGATGCCCTGCTAGCTTAGTCCACACAGAAATTGTATTAATTAAAACACTGCTTGGCCCATTAGCTATAACTTCTTATTGGCTAACTCTTACATCTTAGTTTAATTCAATTTTATTAATCTGTGTATTGTCACATGGTTGTGGCTTACCAGTAAGGTTTTGAGTCTGACTCTGGTGGTGAATTCACAGCTTCTCTCTGACTCCGCCCTTCTTTCTTCCAGCATTTAGTTCCATGTCCCCACCTACTTAAGTTCTTCCCTATCAAGGGCCCAAAGCAGTTCCTTTATTAACCAATGAAAGCAACGCAAAGACAGAAGGCACTTCTACACCATTTCCCCTTTTCTGTTTAAACAAAAAGGAAGGCTTTAACATAGTAAAATTACATATAACAAAACAGTTATCAAACAAGAATTATAGTTACAGTATTTATATCTATTTTATCTTTTATCATAACTAAGGAAAACTGTAACTATCTATCTTTCTTTCAACTCCATCAAAGACTTCAGAAGGATGTACTATTACCTAAGTTAATAGGAAGTGCATTGTAAGCAACTTCCAAAACTCTAGAATTGACAGAGACATCTCACTGCCTGGACAGTTACCTAAAGTTCTTCTGGGTGCCAATTGTTGCAAGGAGAGGGCCTGCTTGTTCATCCCTGTCGCTTGGCTAGCTTAGCCCTGAAACAAACACACAGAAATTGTATTAATTAAAACACTACTTGGTCCATTAGCTCTAGCTTCTTATTGGCTAACTCCTGCATCTTTATTTAACCCATTTCTATCAATCTGTGTATCACCACGTGGTTGTGGCCTATCAGAAAAGTTTTAGCACATCTACCTCTGGCCATGGATCCATGGCTTCTCTCTGACTCCGCCCTTCTTTCTCCCAGCATTTAGTTCTGTCTCCCCACCTTCTTAAGTTCTGCCCTATCAATGGCCCAAAGCAGTTTCATTATTAACCAATGAAAGCAACAGAAAGACAGAAGGACCTCCTACACCACTCCTAATCCTTCCCAACAGTTTCCCTGGGGACCAAGTACTCAAACGTGAGCCTGTGGAGGCAATTATCATCTAAACGACCACAGTTACTCATTCCCAATGCTAGTTAAAGAGACATATAATAGCACAAAGCATAGAAAAGGTTATTCAATAAGGCCATGCTTGGAAGCAGAGTAGATAAAGGGGCCCGGTGATGTTCCACATTTTTCTTTAGGACACTGACATGAAGTTTAAGTTTAAGTAGAGGTGTAGAGTCATGGATAACAAAGCTATTTTAGTGAAGGTGTGATCCTGCCCATCACTGACCCATCACTGTCTCACTTCCAGTTTCTTTTGCAGTGTGATTTGGTGAATTGTTGGAACCATGTGAAGTCTTCCTAGGAGGCAAGTTCTTCTGACTGGCCCTAGACCTTCAACCTTCCCTTCACCTAGCATGGAATTCTTGGGGTTATTTAATTCTTGAGTTATATTGTCTTAATAGTCTATTAACCAACGGGAAAGTCAAAGATTTATTCTTTAGAATATCTTTTTTCCTGGTGGGATGGTTATAGAAAGATCAGGAGCTTGACCCCAGCCTGGGCTACAGAAGATCTTGTTACACAAACAAAGCAAAATATAAGTGTAACAGACAAAGGAGAACAGAAAATGCAACACAGGATTTTCCTGGAAATTGGAGCAGAACAAGGTGTGGGACTGAGTAGCAGGGCAGCCAATGTGGTGACCCACGAGCCTCTGAGGACCTCCCACGGTGTGGAAAATAACAGAACTCTGGCCATCTTGAGGATGTACTTTCCCAAAGCCTCCTGGGATAGGAGAGGAGATGGCACCAGTTTAGAGGGCAGAGGTTAACTTCTAAGAACTGGGAGAAGGGGAAGATTGAAAGTGGACAGCCTAGAGTGAGGACAGAATTTTGCCGCAATGGTTTATTCTACAGCTGAGATGCTCTCAGTGGGTGAAATGTCTGTTATTTACTTCCTTCTCTCCCTGGCTCTAGGGCTGGGAAAAGGGAAAGATGAAAGTCTGGGGAGCAGCGTGCCTTTGGGCCTGCAGTAGATGTCTGTACTGGCTCTGGCTTGAATGTGAAATGCTGCCACATGCGATTGGGTCTGAACACCTGGTCCCAGCTGGTAGCATTGTTTGATGTCGTGGATCCTTTCGGAGGTGAGGCTGGTGGTGGGCATGAGTCACCAGGAGCAGACTCACCAGTTACGGTCCAGCTTGGGCTTTGGCCCAAGTCTGTCTGTCTCGCTGCTTCTTAGCTGCTGTTTCAATGTCACCATCAATGTGTTGGGTCACAAGTTCCCATACCAAAGCCAGAGCTGCAGCCACCATATTTCCTTAGCCACGAAACTGTGAACTGAAATAAATGTTCTTCTCCTCTGTTCCCTTTTGCCAGGCAGATCACAATAACAAGGAAAGTCAATGACAGCCATGTTCAAAGGCCTGAAGTCGGGAGAAGGAAAATTGTTTTTACATATAATTAATGAACTTTTAATGTCTGAGAGTGTCTTCAAGTGAAGCACAAGTGTGCAGCGGGGTTGAGAACAGCACACTCCGAAGCTGTAGGTAGGCAATGTCGGAAAGCCATTCTTGACTTTCCCTTGCCCTTGCCAGCTCATACAATAAACCACAAAGGCTGGGCATGGGGCCTTGTAAGTGGCAGATTCTTGGTACATGCCAAGTAAAAGGCAGTCACGATTGTTCTTTTTATCCTCCTTGTGTATCGAGTGAGCCAGCTTCAGATCGCCGCTCTGCAGATGCAGGGGCCGCACAGGAACATGAACAATGTCTGGCAGCCTGGGTAGACACCAGCAAGACTGCAGTCAGATCACATGTTAAATTTCACCATCAGATCCCCTTGCCTGGAAAATGCCAAGGAAAGAAAGAGGACAGACAGAGTCTATTAAGTTTGCACTGTACGCCCTCCTGAGTGACATTTGCTATACGTCGCTGTGAGAAGGTCCTTGATAAAGCCTCGGGGTGTGCTAGCAGGTTGGGGCGGTGGGCGATTTCTCACTGTGTTTTTTGTGCTGACCACCAGTCAGGTGAATTATGAAGTGTGAGCTTCTCCCATTCCTCTCAGCTTTGGTGAAGCGCTAGCATAACTCTGTCATTGGCTGTGTCTCAAAGTGGAGAAAGAACCTCTATAACTCTCACTTTGAGGGGCCCCTGGGAATACCAATGATGGCAGAGAATACAGTGTCCTGGTCCAGAGGTAGTAAGTGGGAAGACTCTATGCAGGGTCTGAAAATGCAGTCTCATCCGATCAACTCCCCACTAAATAGCCGTCTTTTGGGAGACTACGTTCTCAACATACTAGCCTGCCTTTTGTTTTGAGTCCTTTAAAATAAGATTCATGTAGTATTTATGTGGACATATACGTGCCCACATGAGCTTATGGGTGCCACATGTGTGAGGCTAGAAGGTAACATCAGATTCCTGAGAACTGAGGTCACAGATGGGGGAGGGCTGTCTCGTGGGTGCTAGGACAAAGACCAGGTGCTCTGCAAGGGCAGAAGTGCTCTTAACTCCGACCCATCTCTCTAGCCTCTGTTCTAAATTCATTCCAGTTTAATGTTTGGGGTTAATTATAAGACATTTGGAAAAACGATTGGAGGAGATAGCCTCACCTGTAAGTGGGTCACCAGTTACTTATAAACACGACTTTGTGGCGTGGTGCGGGCACTGGCTGACTTACGGCGACAGCCTGGGAGATGCGACATGAGAGAGACACCCTGCACTCTTCGCTTTGATTCCACCCATAGCAAAGCTTGCACAACTTGAGAAAATTGCCGCTGATATAGATTCATAGGAAGCACACATAAGTTTCAGGGGGCTAAGTCTGCATTCCAAGCAGACCTTTGCTAGATCAGAGCATCTTCTGTAATAATACACCGTGGAGATCTGTCATGATTGATTCAGAGAATGATAGGCTCGCTTGCTCTATTGTTTGCAATACCCTATGTCAAATCAATATGGCCAAGCAGAACAACAGATCAGTCTCTCCTTAGGAAATAACCCATCCTTAAAATGACAGGAACACTTTGCTCTTTGGATTGCTGACCCTGTCTCTATTTAAGCTGACCTGAAAAAAATCACTTGACAAAAATTTCTTCAAACATATGATGGAAGTCGATTCATTATTATGGGACAGACATTTAGAAAAACAGAATCAATTCAGTTGCTTTGTTCTTTGAAGCTTATATACCTGCCTGAATCTGTCTGTATCTCTCTTTCCACACTAAAATGGGCAATTTCTTTCTACTTTCTGTTTATATCACTCATTTATTATGTATATTTACTTTTTATATCATTTGTTGTACTTAACTCTGTGCTTTGAGTTAGACACCACCTTGCTCCTTCGTTCATTATTTACCTGATTCATTTCTTACACATCATCTTGTCCATTTCTTTCTGTTACTGTATCTTCTCTGTTCTTCTCATTCATCTATTATATGCATCTAGTCCCCCTTGTCAACCTAGAGGAGAGGGTTGATGGGTGGGTATCGAGAAAGCCTAAGAACAGAATGATGTGGAAGATGCTGTGCCCCTTACAAAAGAGTCTGGGTGTGAGAAAACCACAGGAAATAGCTAGGCTTCTGTCTTTTGAGCCAACTTGAACTCTAAAAGGGCTAAAACAACCATTCTTGATTAAAACATGGGTGTGGTCTCCAACTGAGGAAATCCTCTCAAACTGCAAAGATAAGAAGTAGAAACACTTTGAGAAATTGGAGCTGAGGTTGTCTGCTTGGGTTCTTTCTCTCTGAGAGGTGGTGCCCGGATGGGGGATGGTGGAGTTAGTAGAGAAGACAAAGCCATAAGGAAGATCTGTCTACCCCTGGTGAATGGGAACCCTGAACTCACAGAGCAGCCTTAAGGAAGATCTGCCTAGCACTGATTACCAGGAACCCTGAACTCACATGGCACCCTTCTGCTCTCATTGCACGTGGGTGATCTGTGTCTAGACAGTCAGCACTGAGATGAAAGACATCCAGGAGTTTTCTGATCTGGTGCTGTGCTGGATTTCACCACCAAGCCTCCAGATGCCCAATATTTTTCAGAAGCCTGAGTGGATGAGGCTCCTTGGAGACAGGTTCTATCCTTTTCCACATCCCATCATTTCTCAGGGGGCAATTGTTAAGGAACTACTTGAATAAGCATGTAAATATTTTCAACATTAAGGTTTTATTATATTTTTTAAAAGAAAACAAAAATAAAAACAAAAACGAAGTCTCTTTTTTTCATGTTAGATCCCAATCCCAGTTCCCACTCCCTCCCCTCTTCCCATTCCCTTCACCTCCTTCCCAACCCTCCCCCATCCACTCCTCAGAGAAGGTAAGGCACATTGCTTTGAGGAAGGACTAAGGCCCTTGCTACGATATCTAGGCTGAGGAAGGTACCAACATTAAGTTTTAATCTAGCAACTTTACTGCTTTCTTCTCTCACTTCAACAGACTTGGGGATCAGAAGACTTAGGTTTGGAGTCAATTGTACAAGCAATAGCTGTGACTCTGAGTAAGTCGCTCGTCTCCTTGCCTATAGATTGCAGAGAACACAACCGTATCCCAGTGCTCACGTGAGAATGTAGAGGGCAGAGCATATGCAAAGTTCCCAGTAAGATGATGCTGAACATGCCCGGACTTTCCTTGCTCTCCCAGACCCCAGATGCTGCCCCACTACTCAGTGTGCCTCTCCCGGCATCTCTTATTATCTGCATTATCTTATTCCCGTAAGATAATGACCTGTATTTACTAGCTTAAGAGACCCAAAGAACTTAAAGTACCGTATCCTTTGGAGTTTGGTGTAGACAGGATTCAAATGCAGTGCTTCCTGACTCCCATGCTCACACATTTATTTTGGTCTTTTATTTTTTGGATTAGCAAGTTTCTAGAGTTTGAAATTTTACATATATATATATTTCATATATATGAAAGAGCAAATATATATGTATATGTATGTATATATTTTTGAGAATTTCATGCATTCAAATCTTTCCCCTCTTCTCCAATTTTTCTCCTCTCCTCCCCACTCTGTTCCTTCCCAGTTTCCTGTGTCTGACCTTTTTCAGATCAGCTGACTCCACATAGTGCTGCCTGTATATGCATGGGCATAGGACTGTCCAATGGAACATGGGTAGCTTCCCACAGGCCACATGCCCAAAGAAGCCTGACTTTCCCTCTCCCAGTACTCATCAGTTGTTGATGGCTCTCCAGATAGCATTTGGTTTCTTGAGCCCCTTCTCACTCCGTGCTGGGATTTAGGTTGGCTTGGTCTAGTGTGGGTCCTGTGCATGCAGTCACAGCTGGTGTGGGTCCTTTGCATGCAGTCACAGCTGCTGTGAGTCCATGTGTACAGCAGCACTGTCTTGTCTGACAAATAAAGTTTTTCTATGGAGGTTCACTCCCTCCGGCTCTTCATTATCTTTCTGCCCTCTCTTCTGCAATGATCCGTGATTCTTGGAGGTAGATGCTGTGACATAGTCAGCCCATTTAGAGCCGAGCACTGTATTTTAAACTCTCCCAGGGCCTTGAAAACTGAGCTAAGATTTTTAAGTTTTGTATTCTCACAGAGTCGCATATAAACCCAAAGCTCAGAGAAACACATACTAAATTGCCATGGCTATGTTCTGCTGGCCCAATATCTCATTCCTCAACCAATCCTAAATATGTTTTTTTCTTGTGAGTATGGCTGTCTTTCACATATTATCATGCATGTTGAAAAAAAGGGCACCTTAAAATACTCCATTCCAGCTCCTGGGAATGGAGGAAATGCCCTTATTTGGAACAGAACTCTTCAGAAATGTGTTAAGATCCGAATCTTCAGATGGGGTGATCATCTCGTGGCTTACTTTGATGGGCCTTAAAGTTGCTAAGTATGTAATTTCATAGGGGCAGTCAGAAGGAGGCATGAGATAGAAGATACAGACTGGGGAGGAGGTGGCGATGCATGTGACCGGAGTAGGTCACTGTAGTGATCAAAAACAAGGACGGCCCCTGAAACCTGGAGGGGACAAGGAGGAATCCCTACAGAAACACAGCTCAGCCGACAGCATGACTTCACACTTCTAGCTTCTGGGATCATGAAAGAATAACTTCTTTTGTTTTAAGCCATCATGTTTGCCAGATTTAATGATTAGAACTTTCATTTCTTGAATGTCAATTGTCTTACACAGTTCTGTCTCAGATACTGCTTTAAACGTTGAAGCAATGTTATTAGCTTGGCTTCCTATCTTGACTGTTAATATTTAAGCCTTCTCTGCTCATAACTAAGCATCCTTCACTAACCAAATCTGAGTCAAGTTAGATTACATCGAGCAGAGACTGAGATGATATAAAACTTGATATTAAAGATCCAAGATCAGTGTTTTGGGGTCTTTAATCACTTGCTTAAAGAATGACAGAAAAAGGTGAAGTCAGAATTTCCACTATACAGAGGAACTACTAATTACAGAAATGGACTCGGAAGACTGCCTCATTAACTGGTAAATTGATTTGAGTTCACCAGCAACTTGGTGTCACTGGATCTGAAAATCGTGACTGTGGGTGGTTTAATATCATTCCTGTAGTGTCTGACAGCTGCTGCAGTGGACGCATGGCTTTTTAAAATTAAATTCATATAGAATAGTATTGAGGTAAAAAATTAGAGCCATTTTTTGACATCGGGAAGTGAATAAAGCGAACAAGAGTTATTTGCAAGTGATTTCTAATGAATAACTGCAGGCCCAAAATGGGAAATGGAAGAAATTAAATCTTAAAACCTGGAGATAAGGACTTTTATTCTGGAGTTAGTATGCCACAAGATCTGAATCTTACTAGATCAGGCCAAAAGGAAAACCAGCTTCCCGACAAAGGAAGCCTGTCTGCTGTGATGCTGTCTCCACGGCCGATTGTCATTGTTAGAACATCAAAGGCAAGGCACGGAACTAATCTTTCTCTGAACAGCAATGATAACAAAATGCAATTTGAAAGACATAGGTTTATACCTAGAAATAAATCTTTTGGAAGTGATTGAGCTCCTGTTTGAGTGTCAGATATCTCGGGCTTACACAGAAATGAAAACTCCCTGTGGAAGGCTCGGGAAGCATCTGATTGGTCATCTGGAGGCCACAAAGTTCTGTTCCATAGGAAGGAACAAGATTGAGAAGTAGAGGTTTTTGTTTATTCTATTTGGTCATAATTTTATAAATTCTCAGTTTTATTTAATTCCTGTCATACATTGGTTTTATGGTTGTTCCTGGGTCAGAGACATCTGTAGTTGTCTTCTGGCTCTGACCATCCATCTTGATGGTTCTCTGTTTTATTTTTCTCAAGTTCCCTTTATTATCCTAGCGCTTAGTAAAAAGATGCAAAGGAGAGACTATAGCAACTTTCTTTAAAAGGTAATGTCCAGGTGTAATTATCTGAGGAAATATACAAAAAGCTAAGTATGTACATATTAGAAATAAGCTTCTTAACTGTAAACAATATGGTTCTGATTTTACTTATCATGTAAGAAAAATAAATAATAATGCCAAAATAGAAAACTAAAATCGGAAAGCGATGTATGCTTCCTTTTGGGGAGCCCCATACTCTCCTATCTTACCTGGTGCTCCTGAGCCCAGAAGGTTGACCCAAGCTGGGTGGATGCTATTTACTGTGCCACAGTAGAGGAGTTCAGGATTTTTCTACCAAATAAGCATTTATTATCCGAGTGCCTGTGCTAAGAAACCAGGGAGTGACTCAGCTGGCTGACCAGCCTGGCTTCATGCTGAGACTGATTGCAGCAAGGCTGTGACCTGGCTCGGGGGCGGTTACCAGGTTCCACGGAGGGAGCAACTGTTGTCAAGTCCGTCCGCAGGACGGCCAGCTGATGACGGTCAGGCCCACCAGAGTCTGTAGCCATATCAGTCATGGGGAGTGAAAGCCAGCTTGCCGAGGCTGTGGATAGCCCCCATCGACACCACCGCGACCACATTGTTCACGAACCCATCGGAGAATGAAAGGTTGCCTGGGCCGTGAAGTTAGGAACATGAACGGACTGCTTAAGGCTACATTTTCAAGTGCCTCACACTTTAGGCCTGTCTGAAAACGTCTCCATATGTCTTTCGTAGTCACCAGTTCTCTGGTTTTGTTCTTTCCACGTTCCTGGCCTTCCTGTCAAATCATAAGGCACAGTTCACGATCTCTCTGTTTCTCTCTGTCTCTCTACCACTTTCTCATTCTCCTCTAGGTATTCCTCTTTTTTCATAAAACGACCAAGCTGGGTAACCAAGTTCTGTCCATTGGAAGGATCTCCCTTCACTTAAGGGGACTTCCAGGGTGGGGCTATATATTGCAGCTCTTCACTTTGGCTGCTGCATGCATTTTGTATAGAACATACCTGTAATGCCAAAGTGGTTTTATTTCTCAAAATGATCTTAGGGGATCCCCTAAGAGGCTATTGATTTTCAGGGACAGATAGCTTAGCAGAGTTCGGTTTATGAGACATAGGCTATTTCTTTAATCTTAAAGACCAGATAAAACCTGATCTAATTCAATCATTTCCACTTGACTGAGTTCTCTCTTCATGGTCAGCTGTAGCTCTTGGTGAGTTAGACAATACCTATTTAGGTTGCATAGTTCAGTGATCTCCACTAAAGGAGGCCCCCGAGGTAACGACCTCCACAGGAGCAGGTACGAGGGAGCGACCTCTGAGGGAGAAGGCCCCAACCAGGGACATCTGCAGGAACAGGCCTGAGCCAGTTACCTCTGCTGGAGCAGGCCTGAGTCAGCTATCTCAGCTGGAGCAGGCCCGGACGCAGCAACCTCAACAGGAGCAGGTTTGAGTCAGTGACCTCCACTGGAGCAGAGCAGGTACAAGGGCCCCACCGCTGAGAAAGCAGGCCTGAGCTAGAGAACTCTGTGGGACCGGGCATAAAGCAGCAACCTCCGAGGTGGCAGGCTTGTGTCAGGGACCTCTCCAGGAGCAGATCCAAGGCAATGACCTCCACAGGAGCAGGGATAAGGAAGCCACGCCTGAGGAAGTAGGAGTGAGCCAGAGTCCTCTGTGGGCCTGGGCCTAAGCCAGGGACCTCCAGGGAAGCAGGTCCAAGCCAGGGACATTTACAGGAACAGGCCTGAGCCAACAACCTCTGCCAGAACAGGCCTGAACTAGGGGCTTCTGCCAAAGAAGGCCCAAGGAAGTGACCTCAGCGGTAACAGCCCCAAGCAACCTCCATGGGAGCAGACCCAAACGATCCCCGGTATTGCAGAGAAATCCCTGGGAGCACTGATAGATCTCCAGGAACACCAAGTGACTTCGGGGGTGACTGGAACTGTGGCCCTCACTGCACCAAGAGGAACAACCACCTGGGCCTTGGATTCACTGGCACCTGGAAGATTGATCACCAGAGACATAGACAGCCCCAACTACACCAATCAGAGGAAAAGATCAGTAGACAAGGTAGGAACACATTCAACACAACACCAATAAAAACTAGTGACCCTACAACAGCAAGACTTGAACTACCAAATATAGATAAAGCAGAAAAATATGACTTAAAAAATAACTTTAGGAGAATGTTTGAGGCCACCCTTAAAAAGGAAATGAAAAATTCCCTCAAAGAAATGGAGGAAAAGACAAAAAAATTGTAAGAAATCAGCAAATCCCTTAAAAAAAACCAAGAAAAAGCAATCATTTGCAAACTGAAATAGAGACAATAAAGAAAACACAAACCAAGGAAATTATAGAAATAGAAATTATGAGAAAATGATCAGGAACCACAAACACAAACATAAACAGCAGAATGCAAGAGATGGAAGAGAGAATCTCAAGTGCTGAAGTTACAATAGGGGAAATAGACTCACCAGTCAAAGAAAACATTAAACCTAACAAAAGCTGAACACAAAATATCTAGGAATTATGGGACACCATTAAAAGACAAAACCTAAGAATAATAGGGATAGAAGAAGGAGAAGTCCAACTTAAAAGCACAGAAAATATATTCAACAAAATCACAGAAGAAAATTTTCCCAACCTAAAGAAAGATATGCGTATGAAGATAGAAGAAGCTTGCAGAACACCATATAGACTGGATCAAAAAATAAGTCCCTTTGCCACATAATAACCAAAACCCTAAACATACAGAATAAAATAATATTAAGAGTTGTAAAAGAAAAAGGCCAAGTAACATATAAAGGCAGACATATCAGAATTACACCTGACTTCTGAATGGTAACAGTGAAAGTCAGAAGGTCTTGGTTAAACATTATGCAGGCATTAAGAGATCACGAATGCCAGCCCAGAAAAACTTTCAATTATCATAGACGGACAAAACAAGATATTCCAAGACAGAACCAGATTTAACCAATAGAAGTTCAGTGTTTACTGAGGCCCAGGACAAACAAAGCTGTTTCTCCAAAATGAGTGTTAGATTCAGGATGTTGTTCAACTGGTAGAGTGGTTGCCTCAGGTACACAAAACTCTGGGTTTGATCCCTAGCATTCCATAGACTGGATGTGGCAGCATACTTCTCTAATCCCAACACTTGGAGATTTTAAGGCCATCCTCTATTACATAGTGAATTCCAAATTCCTTAGCTCCATAGGGAGTTAGAGACCAACCTGGGCTAGAACCCCTTCTAGAAAACAAACAAGCAAACAGACAAACAACAAACTCACTCTAAGTACATGTAGCCATCCTCAAGGACCGCACAGCTTTGCTCCATTATTCTAAGGCTCTTCATGTGTTCTCTTAAGGACCTGCCAAAGGCTCCAGGCAGCTGTCACCATCCTTCAGTACACCTTGTTAGATGTTGCTACCCTTGAATACAGGTCCTCATGCTGTGGTGATCCCCAACCATAAAATTATTTTCATTGTTACTTTATAACTATAATTTTGCTGCTCTAGCAGGTCGTAGATGGGGTAGATGTTAGGATGGATCAGCCCAAGGCCCAGGATATGGATCTGGGTGATGGCTGAGCTGGTTGGTCTGGGCCAATGGGACTGACTCCCTCAGGGGAGGGACAGAGCCAGTTTGCCTAGGCCCATGCCATAGGGGCCTGCTTTCCCATATCCATGTCTTTATGTGAAGGAAGCAAGAGCCTTCCTATTTGGCTTATTTAACTAAAGGTTGGTGTAGATCTCAGTTCTGCCTGTTCCAGGCTGCAATGCTGGAGAGTGAATACAGTTCGGTGAGCACATTGCTTCCCCAAACAAAAGTCGGCTTCACTGTGGAAGAAAGAAAATGGAAACTGGAAGTTTCTACAGCAAACATTTCTTTCTTTATGTTACTGTGTATTGATAGTCCTGGATGGGGAAAGGAGAGGCTGAGGGTCTGGGGCCTGAGAGATCAAGAAGAGGATGGAGCTGTTTGAGTTACAGGAAGTCTCTCTCTTTGTACTGGTGAAGCTGGTTAATGTATTGTGTGTACTCATTTCCTTCAGGAAAGGAGTTCTGGCCATGAGGCTTCCTTATCCACTATCTGCTTCTCCTACCTCCGTCCCTGAAAGGGCATCGTCTTGCTTTTCATCTTTGCTTATGGAGTCTGACAAGTCTGTATGAGCTACCCTTCTCACTGCTGGACATGATGCCTAACAGAGGCATTTTGCTTTGGCCCTCTGGTGTGGGAGGTCCTTCTGTCTATGTGTTACTTTTATTGGTTAATGAATAAAGAAACTGACTTGACCTGTTGATAGGGCAGAACTTAGGTAGGCGGTGAAAACTGGACTGAATGCTGGGAGAAGGAAGGTGGGGAGAGAGATGCTATAGAGTCACCGCCAGAGTCAGACATGCTGAAACTTTGCCGGTAAGCCACTGCCATGTGGCGATACACAGATTAAAGGAGATGGGTTAATTTGAGATATAAGTGCTAACCAATAAGAAGCTAAAGCTAATGGGTCAAGCAGTGATTTAAATAATATGGTTTCTGTGTGATTATTTTGGGGTTAAGTAGCCAGGCGGCTGGGAAGAACAAGCGGCCCCTTCCTCCAAGAGCCTTCAGTTTCTGAGGTTTGAGTCTGTTATGGTAAAGAGGAAAATAGAGCAGCTCTACTGCAGGGACAGGACTTAGTCCTAATCCTAATATTACATATTATCCATTATATATATGCCCAATTGAGAGGCACAGGCTAGACCAGAACCGTGGTTGGAAATAGCTTGCAGGGTCCACTCCAAGCATCCTACTTCTGTTGCCCAGGTCTTCTCTTCTAAAAGGATTCACTGTTCTCCAAAATGGTACCTCCAGCCGGGGACCAAGTGTCAAACACACGAGTCTGTGGAGGACATTTCACATTCAAACCATAACAGAGGCTTGAGTCTGGCTTATAGTTCCAGACCCTTGTTTTCCCTGTTAACAACCAAAGTGGCTTCTTTGAGTTCGAAATAAAAAAAAAAAATTTAAAAAAAGTGTACTCTAATACTCATGCTACACAGGATCCGTGCATATGTTCCCAAGTAGGATGACTTATGTTGCAAAAAGTCTTCTGTTCTGCCATCTTAGCAATGTATAATTAACAAGACACCAGCAATAACAAGTACTACATAAATGGCAATTCTCTTGCTGACAAATTCTTTTTTTGGGGGAGACCCTGTACCAGAATAAGACATAGCTCACGTGAGAGGGTAGGCAGCATATTTCTCATGTTGAATGAATATTATTATGATGAATGAATAAACCAATAAACTGGCTGGATGATGTAATGGAAGCTACTGTACAATTAAAAATTCTAGTCGACGCTAATGACTGAAATAGCAAAATAAACCTCTTGTAATATAAGTTCATGAACTATGGAGAAAAACACGATGATGCCTTTTGTCCCCAAACAAGTGTCTTGGCCTTAAGATGCGGATCTAAAGTCTCAGTGGAAAAACATTTGAATGGCCAGTGTTTTCCTTCTTCAGTTAGTAAGTTTCCATCGTGTTTTCTTGATCTGTAGGCTGTCTCCATGGAAACTAGGTGGAAGTTTCGGTGACAGCTGAATGAGAACACTTACCATGGCTACCTTGACTTGTGGGGAACTGCTGTTTTTGTTGTTGCTGTTTTGTTTTGACTTAAAGTCTCTGAGCATCTTATTAAAGGGACACCATCCCCCAACTGTGCCCCAAAGAAGATTCAGACTGCTGCAGTTCAGGGTTGAATTCCTTGCTGTTTTCTACCTGAAATAGCACCACCTCCTCCTCCAGCCCCTGTTCTCTGCTTTGGTGCAGTGGCATCTCATTTCCATGACTCTGTTAGGAAGCCAAGATTCCTTAGGTCAAAGGCTGCTAGTGTATCCAGGACTATTCGGTGCTCATAAATTTTATCCACCTTTCCTTTCCTTTCTTTTTCTTTTCTATTCTTTTTTCTTTTCTTTTTTTGTCTTCTTCAAAAGCCAGGAATATATGTCAGCTGATCTGCCATTATAAGTCACTGAATAAAAAAGTTTTCTTCATGTTCATGACCCACTTCTGCATAATAGGAACATGAAGAGAAAGGGGATGGAGGGAGCTTAGAGCACTATGGCAGCTCATTACACAAGGCTGTCAAATCCCAAGGTGAGATGTCAGGCTACCTTGAAGACTCCATTTACTAAACCACTCATCTGTCACGGACACCCAGGGGAACTCTGGAGAGTGTCAGAAACAATTAGCCAATGATATCTTTGCCTGCCTCTGCTTCATTATTTAGATTTTTCTTGCCACTGTCGGAATGCATTTGTGTGCACATTCACTTCAATACCTGCAGGAGTTAGTAGAAATCTATTTTTCAATTCATCTTTATGGTGACCTCACGAGGGAGGGCTCCTCTCTGGTCTCTTGAGAGATATACCCGTGGGAGCCTGAATGTCAGGGAAGCTGAGCAGTGAAGGCTTGAGGCACCAAGCATGATGCAGTGCTCCAGAGCCTTGTTTGCCTACTCTGTCCTCATGCACTCTTCTTGGTCCTGTCCAGGAAAAATCCTTCTGTTTTTAGCTTTGTGATTTCTACTCAGATCTTTAATACTGCTCAGATCAGCTACCATCCTGGGTTTCTAGCTAGCTCTTCACCATGAATCTTGGCTCTCCCTTTCTTCGGTGGGCTACTGCTCAGCCAGAGCCTGTTGTTTCTAGACCGTGGGGTTGTAACCCATCTAACCAGCAGTAGTGGCATGTGGCAGCTCTCACCAACAGAATGTGTCTGGAAGTGACATATTATTTACTGCTCTAGAGGTGGTAGGACCTGGGAGAACGGAATCTATAAATGAGGCAAACCAAAGTCTCACGCAATGGCCAGATTTATTCAGAGCATCAGACAATTTATACTCTGAGGGCTACCAAGAGTCACCCAAGTGAAGTGTACAATCAAAAGAACAGGCTGACAATGGCAAAACCATGTTTTCCAAAGGGACATATAAACTTTTATTGAATAACAGCAGCAAGCAATACCGAGTAATCTGAAGTAAACTCACTCTCACCTGCTATACCTAGAAGGAGCAGGAAACATATTCCAAGAGCAACTTTGTGTTTTGAAGAAACCGAGGTCATAAGACTCTTGCTTTCTTGGAGTTTTCTCCCAAGCGCTCAGAGTTCTCCTCACAGGACTCCATTCTTGGATGGTATTCTGACAGCATATTTTAGTAAAGGCAGTCTTCAGAAGTGGTTGTTGGCTTTCTGCTCACAGTTCTCTGGAGTGCTGGCTGCATTCAAAGCCTGCTGAGTTGCAAAGAGAGAGAGAACCACAAGATGAAGGAGCTCGAGTCCTGAACTACTGTGTGAAGATAGTTAATGAGCACCTTTGTACATTCAGACAGCTCTTCTGGGGGAAAGAACTCCCATTCTCTGTGTTCTTTCTTACCCCACTATGATTTCTAGAGTGACTAAGTAGATGGCTAAGAGGAACAGTAGAGAGAGGATGGGGATCTCCATCCAGGTCTGCTGTGCGACAACTCAGTGATGAGGTCAGATAGGTATTTGCCCACATGTTTTAAAGTCTAGAGCCAGCATTCTAATCCTTGTGCTTGACGCCAAAAGAATTGTAAGGCTGTCTACAAAAGAGGACAGAGAATGGGGAGTTGTCCAAGAGTGAGCCTAAAGGTTTTTCAGCATCTAGAGCAGTGGTTCTCAACCTGTGGGTCATAACCCCTTGGAGGGGTTGAACGAACCTTTCCTAGGAGCCTCCTGTTTGTCTATCAGACATTGTGATTTATAACAGTAACAAAATTACAGTTAGGAAGTAGCAATAAAAATAATTTTATGTTTGGGGCACCACAACCTGAGAGACTGTATTAAAGGGTTGTAGTGTTAGGAAGGTTGAGAACAACTGATCTAGAGGATAACTGGAAGGGAGTTTGAGAAAAAGTGGGAGGAAAACGAATCAGGATTGGATCCAGAGGGAGGGAGTGGCCATCGTTCTATATGCTACCGAATTGTAGAGTAGCTATGAAAGTCGTAGATGACGCTGACAAGAGACTTTCATAGCAACGACTGGGGGAGGACAAATAGAAACAAGATGAGGAGAGAGCCAGAGGTGAGGAAGTGCACATTATTTTCCCTAAAAGATCCTTTAAAGATATTGTACAATAAGAGTATATAGATAGTCTTTATTAATTTTTTTTGTCTTACTGGTCTTTTGTTTGTTTATTTTGGTCTCCATTTTTGTGTTTTTGTGGGGTGTGTGTATGTGGTGTGTATGTGTGTGTGGTATGTGTGTGTGTTGTGTATATGTGTGGTGTTTGTGGGGTGTGTGTGTAGTGTGTGTACGTGGTTTTGGGGGTGTGGCATATCAGAGGTTTTTCTGATTCTCTTGTTAGGGTTGAAAGCCAGGTCCTTCATCTCCTTAGCCCAAGAGGGAAACTTTAAGATGGAAAGGGCCTGAGCCTATGCTACTGAAAACAAGTGGGAAGGAGGGAGAAAGAATGTGAGAGACAGGATCAGGGCGCTGAGGCTGTGAAGAAGGAGGGACGCATCCTTAACTGCAATGGACTTGAAAGAGTCAAGGAATAAATTCTTGTCTAGAGCCTCCAGGAAGACCACGGCCCTGTTGACACCTTTTTTTCCGTTTACTGATGCTGCTTTTAGACCTGTGGCTTGCCAACTGTGAAAGACCATATTTCTGGGTTTTTTAACTGAAAAAATTTCATATAATATATTCTGATTATGTTTTTCTCCTCCCCAACTCCTTCCATATCTTCCCCACCTTCTTGTCTACTCAACTCTCAAAATACACACATACAGCCCCCCACCACAAAACACCCCCCACATATACACACACACACCACATACACACACACCACACACACCACACAAAACCACACAATACCACACAAAAACACATACACCACACAACATATAGACACACACCACATATACCACACATACACAGACACCAAACAAAAACACATAAACCACACACATATATACATATACCACAGACACACACACTACACACATCCCACAAAAACACCCCCCCACAAAACACATGTACACCACACACACATATACACCCCACAAACACACACACACCACATACATAACACAAAAACACAACACATACACACACACCCCACACATACACACACCTCACAAAAACACAAAAATGGAGACCAAACTAAACAAACAAAAACCAGTAAGACAAAAAAATGAATAAGCAACAGTAACGTGAGACAAAATACCTCAAAAATACCACCGAGTTCATTTTGTGCTGCCTGATTATTGCTGTGCGTGTCCCTGAAGTGTGGCTAATATACGCAGGGAGACTCCATCGGAGAAAATTACTAGGAAGTTTGTGTCTAATTTAGTGTGGCAGTCACAAGAAGCTAACAAAAGCGATTCTTTTATTTCATTCAGTAGTGAATTAATTTCCCTGGATGAACCATTCACTTGTACTTACTAGTACATTGATCAACAACTGAATTCATTTTTTACACTGCTGTTACTGTCTTTGCTTTATAGACTTAAATAAATATGTTCTCCTGGAAGAAAAATTTAAAACATGATTAGGGTAGGTGCCTGGTTTGTAGGGGTAAAGAAAACCCCTTCTGTGTATGTGGTTGGTACTTAAAAGTCAGAAAAGGGTTTTAAACGAAACAGTGGTCTAATTGTTCATTGTACAGCTGGCCTGTCTGTGAAGCTGGCAGAGAGGGATGTCTCTCTCTCACACACATCTGTTGACAGATGAAGTGGATGCATGAGCTGTTTGAGCATCAAGACACCTCTGCCCAGGACTCAGACTCAACTTGTAGTGTAGCTGCTGAGGTCCAAGCTGTGATGATGAAAACTTTAAGAAAATTGCTAATAAGTTTTTGTGTAATTTGGTGTGGCAGTCACAAGAAGCTTAACAAAAGCGATTCTTTTATTTCAAGTGAAGCACTTGACAGTGGTGAACAGTTACTCTTTAAGTCAGAATTTACTTCAATTTATTTTATGTTGATTTTCCTTCATAATCATTTCTATAATGTGCTCTATTTTATTTCTTTTGCTGTTTTTGAAATTAAAATATAATCACCTATCTCCCCTTTCTTTTTCCCCTTGAACCCCTCCCATAAACCCTCTGTCTTATTTACTTTTCTGGGAAAGGGTTTATTTCAGTTCTCATCTCTCAGGTCAGACTCCATCACTGAGGGAAGTCAGGTCAGGAACTCAAGACAGAAACCTGGAGGCAGGAGATGAAACAGAAACCATGGAGGGTTTCCATGCTCACTGGTTTGCTTCTCATGGGTTGCTCAGTCTACTTTGTTAGACAACAAAGGACCACTTGTCCAGTGATGGCACTGCCCATGGAGAGGTGGGTCTTCCCACATCAGTAATTATTCAAAACAATACTCCACAGTTTCCCTATAGAGTCTCCTACAGGATAATCTCATGGAAGCATTTTTTTTTTTTTCAAATTAAGATCCCTCTTCCAAGATAAGTCTAGGTTTGTGTCAAGTTGATAAAAAGCAACTAGTATAGCCCCCTTTGCTCTCTTTCAGATTGATGGCCTTTTTTAAATTGCTGTCACACACACACACACACACACAAACACACACGCGTGCGCGCGCGCACACACACATATCCTACTCAGTCTGTATAATGTATATTTATATGTATATTATTTCGGTATATTATTTCAGATCTGATCTCTTTGGTATTGGAAAGCAATTGTGATTTTCCCTGGGCAATGTTCTATTTTCTTAATTCTTGCTTTGAAGCGCCTACCCTTTTCTTCATCCAGGTCTTCCTTCTTTTCTTCTAGCTTAGCTTGTTTAATAAATTAAAAAATGGTGTAAAGCTTACTACTTGGCAGGATTAGGCAGGAGAATCACAAGTTTCTGGATTTCCTGGACTACAGAACAAGTTCAAGTTCAGCCTGGGCATTGTGGAGAGATCCTACATCAAAACAATGGCAACAACAACAATAGCAGCAGCAAAACCACTTAAAAATGTATGCTTCGTGTGCTGAGAACACCTGCTTCATAACGGTGGTAGTGGGGATTCTACTCAGTGGGCATGGGAAGCTGAAGGTGTTGGAGAGGATGCTTTCCTGTGCTTGTTGGTTTCAACCTGAGGGACCAGTTAGTCAGGTAACAATTATTCTAGGAGAGAAACACTATGGGATTGCCCAATCAGAACCATTCTTTCAGATACACTGCAGGATCCTCATGCTCTGGAGTGGACTCTTTCCTTTCAGACTCCACAATGGACACTAAGTATGGTTTCTGTACCCACCCCACACAAGTTTGGCCTGGGAGGCAGATGTTATTTGTTGTTGAAATGTCTGGGATGGAGACTCCCTTTCTCTGCTTCCTGGAGCATCTTCAGGCGGGTCTTCCTTCTGCTTTTGCTTTCTTTCTTGTTTTGTACTCCCCCCCCCCTTCTTTTTTAAATGCAGGGTCTCACTGTGTAGCTCTGGCTGGCTTCAAACTGGCTGTGCACACCAGGGTACTTCAAACTCATAGAGCTGCCTGCCCCCGCTTCTCAAGTGCTGGTATTAAAGGCTTGTGCCACCACACCCAACCCTTGCTTCTGCTTTTCTGTTTTCTATTTCTAGCCATAAATGAACATCCGTTAGGTAAGACTGGCTATTTTTTGTTGATCCGGACTCCAATCCCAGCCTGCCAAGTGCTTGGATTCCAACTCCTGCTGACCCCTCCTGGGGAGGGTCAAGACCACTCCCACAGGGTATTTAGTGTTGCGCTGGAACAAGGAACATGTGGTTTTGGGTTTGCATGTGCGCTCCCTCTATCTTCTCCCTGCCATGCTCCCAGTCACTTCTCATGCACCCCCATTTGTGACTCAAGGGTTCTGTTTGGTGGACACATCCCAACAGGCTTCAGGCACTCAGCAGCTCTATGTCCTGTTCCGGATTCAGGGATCTAAACCTGACTCCCTTTCCATTGGCCGAAAACTGCAGAGGCCTAACTGTGCTGGGATTTTAAGTTGGTTAGCTACCAGAGGTTTCTAAAAGTGTTTTATTTGTCTCTCTGTTAGAATGATGTGGCCATGGTATGTCTCTGTAACGTTATAAATGTTTCTGTGTGCATGTATGCTTGTTTAAGATTCCTTGACTTATTAAAATATTCCTTTTAACCTTTTTACATTTACTAGCAATAATAAACTGTAATCAATTGAATAAAATACACATCTAAATTTAGCTTATATGCCCAGTTAAAAATAACAGGTAATGGTACCTAGTTATCAAGCGCCTTTACAGATCCAAGGGTATGGCATTTTAACAAGAGCTTCTAACACAGACATGCTAGCTTCTGCAGCACCCTTCAGCTCCTCCAAGAAGACTGAAGACCTTTTACCTCCTGGCCTTGCCTTTGGATTTGGCATAGCCACCCACACAGCAAAAGTAGCCTTTTACTTCTCCAGCTTTATGGATGCTTCACCCAGGAATCGATCTTCTCATCCTACCAAACCAGGTAGACTAAATCTGCCCCCCCCCCGCCCCCGAAAAAATCTTTTGGACCTCTTGTACTCAACAGCTAACAGCAAGCACTGCTTCTAAGACTGGGGTTCTCCAAGGACTACGGAGAGGATTTGGGATTGCCTGCATAGCTAAAAAAGCTCTCTCATTTTTGCTCATTCATCCTTCCCAGATCTGTCTAAAGGCATCTGATAACTTAAGGTACTGTTCTTTAACAGGCTTCATAGTCCAGAATTAACAGTTTTCAGGTATATCTTCAGAGGCTCAGAGTTCCCAATTTACTTTAGTTGTCTTCTAAAATGTTCATATCTTTTAGCTTAAAGCAATAGCCTTTTGCTATAATATAAATCTGTTCCAGTTCTCTTACAGGTTCCTGGAAAAGTTCTACTGCTGTATCAAAAACAGGTCTGGTAAAAAAAAAAAAAAAAAAAAGCTAACAGTCTCCAGAGTCTTTTGTTAACCCCAGCCAGTTTCAAGCAGGTCACTCCTGCTGCCTGGGCCAAGACCAGCTCACAAGGTGCTCTCCAAATAACGCCAAACATTTGCAACAGCTCCTGGGACTTCACTATTGGTACCAACTTTCCTAGATGAAGGACACCTACTCTAAAATCTGTTGTATCTGATATACCTGAGCCTCACTTGTCCAACTAGCTTACATCCCTGATCCATTCTTTCTGGCAGTTAATGCACAGGACCAATAATAACAATATATATTTTTTCTCCTAGTCACCTGCCTTCTCTTCTCCCTCAAAAAGCAATTTCCTGAGGACTCCAGGATGACAGCAAACCAGACGCTGTCTGAGTCACACCTCTGGCTGAGCACGAGCACACTAACACCTGGCTCTCCCCTAACCCACATTGCTCCATGCCAGGAAGTAGCAGGAAGTAGCCAGACTTGAGCCAATGCCCCTTTATCCAAAAAGAGCCTAAAATGTTGGTCATAAATATCACCTCAGCTCCTTGTCACACACCTATATCCAAAGAGTCTGGAATGTCGGTCTAGACTTCCATTCCCAGCCTGCCAAGTGCTTGAACTCCAACTCCCAGCCTGCCACGTGCTGACTCCTCCTGCGGAGGGTCAGGACCACTCCCAAAGGGTATTTAGGGTCATGCTGGAACAAGGAACACATGGTTTTGGGTTTGTCTGTGCACTTCCTTTGTCCTTCCCCCGCCATGCTCTTAGCCACCCAGGAGTCCGCCGTCTATTAAATTAATTTGGGCATTTAATTTGGCTTAATCTGGTCTGATTGGAATTCTTTGCACCAGCAGAGAGGCTCTGTTAGAAAACATTATAAACATATTTAGTTGTCAGTTTGACTACATCTGGAATTAACTGAAACTCAAGTGACTGGGCACACTTGTGAGGGATCTTTTTTCTTGGTCAAATCATTTGAAGTAGAAAGGCCCACTTCTAATCTAGATCTTTGAGTTGGGAAGATAAACCTTTAATCTAGATCTTTGGAGGAGGGAAGAACCACCCTTCCTCTGTGCCACATACTTTCTGCTGGCACCCTATATAATGACATGGAAAACGGAAACTCTCTCTCTCTAGCCTGCTTGCTTCCGCTTTTGTGAGCAAGTCCATTCCTTTACTGACATTAGAATCTACTTCTTTGGGATTCCAGTGTCTACTGAAGACCAGCGGAGACATCCAGCCTTCTGGACTGAGCAGCTACTGAATTCTTGACTCTTCACTCATAGGCAGCCCTTGTTATATTAGTTGGACAGCAGCCTGTAACCCATTCTAATAAATCCTCTATCTCTATCTGTCCATTTACCTATCTATCTACCTACCTACCTACCTACCTACATATTTATCATCTGTCTCTCTATTCACTGTTCCTCTAGAGAACCCTAACATAACCTATAGATTCTCAACTTTTGTTAGGAGCTGTATCCTCCTTAGCTGTCTAAGTATGGCTGCCTCTGTGTACCACACTTAACATCTCTTTTGTGTAATGCTTCCTTGACTTCTGTAGGTAGATGCTTCCCTACCACTCTCCTGCAGAGTGGGTCCCCTACCACTCTCCTACAGAGTGGGCATTGCTGTTCAGTGCCTTATCACAGTGCAGGACAGCTATCTTTACTAATCTTACTTCTCGATACAGTTTGAGCTCCTTAACCATAGAGACTCTGCCACATTGGTCTTTGGATTCAAAATGGTTTATGTATTTTCACTCACATGCTAGGCATCAAAACTGTTTACTAAGTAGACATTTGAAATGAATCAAGTTGGCTCTTGTTTATTGGGGTTGGCTATTACTAATAATCTTTATGTACTTAGTGTCTAAACATTACCTTTTTGTTCATGTAGGCTCAGATATTCCCAATTCAATTACACTTTGAACTGTACTAAGAATGAAGAAATGTCTATTCCGCTGCCAAAATGTGTTTCAGTTATTGGAGACACAACTTAAGAAACTGTACAAAATAGGAAGAGTTGAAATTGGGTAGAACAAATACAGTCTGCTGATTAAATTGCTTGGAAAGGAGTTTTGGATTTAGAAGAAATTAAGGAGCATTGTGCGGGGTATTTCTGCTGATGAGAAAGTCAATTCTCATTGGGTGACAAAGATTAATGTGTGATGTAGTGTCAGGAATAATTATCTGGAATTGAAGATGACAAACGATCTTCATGGTGCTGCTTTTACCGAAATGAAGTTATTGTTTTAATCCCTTCTTAAAATGGAACGGGAGTGGGGAGAATATCATGTCTTATTTTCAGGGTAATTTAACTAAACAAATATGCCATTTGCACTGAGACTATTTGTGAATCACCTAGAGGAAACCTGAAAAGCCAGACTCACCATTTAAAATCATCAGGGGTGTATTTGTTTTATGAAATAAGCCTCTTTGAAGCTTCTGTGATTAGTTTCCCCCAGAGGGCTGTGAAAGCAAAAGATGCCTTCGGGATGAAAGCAAAGAATGCCTTCTCACTGTGGCAGGTGGAAGGGCAACACCATACTGCACGGAAGCCAAGGACCTCCTGTGTAAAATTGTCCAGAGCACTGAGGGAGATAGAACACCCATCACAGATTACCAGCGCGACTAAAGGTGCCTTAAAACCTCAACACTCTAGTTAGGAGCCTTTGTCTTGGAGAAGATCTGTTTTGTTCCTTTGCTTTCCTTCTGAATTAAAACAAAATCCAAAACCCAAACTTTGACTGACATGAGCAAGAGCCACCTATGGAATAAGGAAGCCATATAAGCTGGCAAATGAATGTATTGATAGCTCATTTAGTGATTGAAGAAAGCAGAGACTGACAGAAATCCTCAAAATTTTAAAATAGTTTACATTTGTTTGTAGTGACAGGTTTTTATTGGCCGTGTTAATGGGGATCACTGCGGTCTATCCATATGGACACTTCATAGGCTCTGATCAAGATCAGCTTCACTCCTCCACTGCCTCTCTTCCCAAACTGTGTTATTTGTTACTTCAAATTTGGATCCCCCCAAACTCTGAATTTCTAACACTACAATATAAATGTCGAGAGACTCATGCCTCCAGAATCGTTTTAAATCTGCCTCTTTTTAGTAAACAAACTTTATAGAATTGATATATATATAACCTCATGAACCATTCCTTATTCTAAGAAACAGGTGTAAAGAGGGGCTGAAAACTGGGGTCACTGAGTTGCAGCCCCTCCCAACACTTTTGAGCTTGTCAGAAATGCAGATGAAAATTAACCCCAGGAAGCTCACATACAACAGAGCCTTCCAGAAGTGCAGTTCCAGGCTATTTGCTGTAAGAGTTTAGCTCTACTGTTCTCTCACTTGGGGCCTCAATTTATCCATCTGTCAATTGGATAGAGTAGCACTAGTCTGGGTGTTCTTGTTCCCAACTTTGCAAAGACTCAGAAATGATGGAGGTCCTGGGAAGAGAACACTATCTACAAGAGACACCTTGCATGCACGACATTGAATGCTATCAACTTTGTATCGGCGTCCATGTAAAAATGGATTTATTCCTTGATGGAATATCATATCTGGAAAGATGACATTTTTTCCTGTGAATTCATGATGTGAGGATGGGTTGTGTCATTTGTCATCAGTTCCTGAACACCAAGGAGCTGAAGTCAATTGAAAGAAAGAGGACAGAAAAATCGTGTGATCCCAGGTAGCTCAAACACAGTGATGAGGGAGGGAAGGATGTGGCAGGAGACAAAGGTGGATGAAACAGAGACCTTGAGCTCAGCTGAGCAGTGAGAAATAGAGGGCAGAGCCACCGATAGCTGGAGGGTGTCAAGTAAAACTCCTAGAGTCAGGTGCCATGCTTGATTTGATTCAAGGGAGATTTAAAGATGAGTTGAAAGCGGAAGCTTCAAGCAGAATTTTCTAGAAAAGCCTAAGAGAATGAGATAGATGCAGAGGTGTGTGACACCATGACCCACAAGATGGACAGGGCTGTGAAAGCCTTTTCAACACAGTCCTCTCTGCTCCGTGCGGGGGCTCTGCAGAGAGGAAGTGAGTCATCGGTTTTTCCATCTTCCGATCATATTAATGATGGTCCATTCATCTTGTCTTTTTCTCCTCGGGGTCTTCCTTGGACTAGTTACCTCCCACTTAGTCTGTTCTGGCCTCCACCTACTAACTACCTCAGAGAATATCTCAGTCTCGGTATGCCTGGAAATTACCCTTTCTTATTTACCACTATCCCACAGCCTCCAGAGTCTTATCTGCCCCAATTCATCCACCTTATCTACTTCTTTAAGAGTGGCCTGGCACAGATCACAGGTGCTGCCTGGAGCTAACATCTGTTCTGCTAAGCTGTTCCTTTTCAATACTATCTCCTGCCAATTTTTTCAGCAGAGCTACAGACGTGCAGAGAAACCAGAAATGACAAACGACCTGGCACTCCAAATGATGCCAAAGAGAAAAGGATCAGAAGAAGTCAATGATAGTGCAACTAGTGCTTGCATAATTCAGAGGGGCTTATGTCACCTTTGCCTCTGTAAAGACTTTTGAAAGATGTGGATCCCCAGAGGCTCTTGCCCGTTTAGAATGGCATGCTTCTAGTGATGTTTCCTCATTCTGTGATCTATAAAGAATTGCCTTCAGTTCTTTTACATTTTATGGTTGAGTTACTGTTCTTGTTTGCTTTCTATTGCTGTGAGGGTCAAAAGCAGCTTAGGAGAGGAAAGTCCTATCTAGCTTAAACTTCCGGGTCACAATCCATTATTGAGGGGATTCAGCACAGGAACGCAAGCAAGAACTGAAGCAGAAACCATGGAAGGATGCTCCTTATTGTCTTGGACTGTGGTCCATGCTCAGCTAGCTTTCTTACGTAGCCCAGACCCACCTACCTAAGGATGCTACTACTCACAGTGAGCTGAACTCTTCCACATCAGTCATTGTCAAGATAATCTCTCAAAGAAGTGACCACATGACAATCTTCCTGGGCAGTTACTCAACTGAGGTTTTCTCAGGTGACCCTGGATTTTCTCAAATCAGCAGTAACAGCTAGCCCAGTTGCTTGGCAGGGATGCTATGGAACAGTTCTTTGATATTTCCGTCATCAAGATGCTCTAACATAGAAAGCAAGAGCCTAGGGGTGGTGTTGGAAATCAGAATTCTGACTCATCAAGCAACTTGTGGGAAATCACTTAGCCTTTCTGAGCATCTCTTGTTTTTATAATCTGTTCTTTCCTCCTTGCAGTGTGACTTCCACACCAGAGAGACTAAGGTCTCTCATCCTTCTTCACAGCTGCCTGTGGTTTCACTAAGAGTGGCACGAATCTTATGGAAGGGGTGGTAGAGCGAGGAAGTTGGCTATCCTAGACTCACTCTCTCTTAGGCTGGATCCTGGGTCTGGAAGGACACGGCTTACTTTCTTGCTAATACTGAAAAGCCTTTTAAGTAATTTTGAGCAATATGTTATTAAAAGAAGAGAAAGCATGTATATTAAATAAAAAGGAAAACATTGGCGAAGCATTCATTGTTTGTGGCACACCTGGAAATTTATGGTAAGGACAAAGATAGTTAATGTGGATATCTAAGCCGATGTGGGAAAGCATTGTAGTAGTGTAATAACATTTACAATTACTCTGGACAGAGTTATTGAGGTCTATAACTTGGACCATAAAATTATATGAGTGAGATAATCCTCAAAAAAAGATTAAAATATGATTAATGAGTGAATTGATAAAGTACAGGCTTTAAGTTATCTGAAACAAATATGGCTCTTTAAAGACAGTTTGAAGAAAGGCACTGAGCTGTGACTGTTGTCTGGAAGCTTTCTGGTAACATCAAGAGAGAGCTGATGCCAGGGTGGGTGTGAAGAAGCTGCTTAGAGAAAGCTGTAGAGATAAACGTGGATGTCGCGATTTTAAGAAGTGTGGTATCTCTAGTGTTCTTGGTGACTTAAAGAATAATTGCTGAGGAAAACACAAAAAAGGATCTCAGAAGGATAACAAACAAGCATTGTAAGTTCTAGGAGTATGTTGTACTGTAGCTTCGTTCTGCAGTGAGGCGTGGTTCAGTTAAGGTTGTAGCATCTCAACCTCCAGCGCCTGGACAGATAGATAATACTAACAGCATCTACTCTTGGACCTCTTCAGTGCCCGTACTCATGCTTTAATATGTTTATGGCATTTTGTCATCAGGATAAAAGAATGAGTTCAGATAAGTGAAGAAAATAAATAAATAAATAAAAAAAACCCGATATGTTTCTACTGCTCAGTTAGCATGTGAGAATATCCCAATCTGTCAGTCGTAGGGAAGTGACTATTACAGTCACATCGGGCACACACCAGAGAAGCAAACCCAAAAATGCCTCCCAAGCGTGTTGGGACGGGCAGGTGGGCCTGCGGAAGGATGAGCAGCATTCTTAGCTAGAACCCCACAGAAATCCTTCAATGTGATATGGAACTGGAGACATTTACAGGTATGTTAACTCAGCGAAAACAGCAATTGTACGCATCCTCACAGTTGAGGAAAAGACAGATTTAGGATTCAAAGACCTCCATATGAAGACCTACCAGAATCTGCCTCCACGGGGTCTGTTATATTCTCTAATTCAGAAATATCCTGGCCTTTGTCCTTAGCTTCAATATTTCCTCCATCTTCATATGTAGTCTTCATGGCTGAGACCCAGAGTCTCTAGAAGGCCTAAAAAGATTCATGGGAGTTAGGTAGAACCCAGTATCTAGTCAGAGGTCTTGGCTATGGCAGCCCCAAAGCCATGTCATGGCTGTGGTAAGCTGGAAGGCCTTGCTGTTCTCTGCATCTTAAGATGTTGCAGAAGAAGCTAGGCTCTGCTTCAGGCAAGAACTCCCAGGTATGGCGTGTAAGGATCTGGGTACGCCATCCTTCTGCTCCTCCAGCGGGGAACACCTAACAGGCTCTCATCTGATATGTGAGTTTGGTCCAGGGGTCACAAGTGCCCTTTCCATAACCAGTACCTCATGTGCATTCTTGTATGGAGATATAATAAGGTAATCTACTGCCAGCCTTCGGGCAAAGTTCTTTGTGTGTGTGAGGCTGAAGTGGAGGAGGTTATTGAGTCCCTTCTGGTTTTACATAGCAGTATACTAAACAGGATTTAGAAATCCGAAGTAAAGTTTTAAAGCTATCTTTTCCTTTTCAGGAAGGTTCAGCCGTGTCCTGGAGGGCCTCAGCCCCCGATAGACTTGTGGAAGCTGGCATGGGCATTTCCTTCAGCTCCAAATGCCCCTTTCCTGTTTCTTTATGCATCTCACACTTATCTTTTGAGATGCAGCCCAGACATCCACTCCTCCAGGAAGCCTTCCATCTCACACAGTAAAGGGTATGTCTGTCCCAGTGGGCTGTACTTCTGGGGTCATACTTACTACACAGTAGGCAACAGCTGTTTACTGTGAACCTGCGGCCAAGCAGCGGTAAGACTTACTCTTAGCCTTGCTGGAGGACATGTGTTCTTCGCCCAGACATGCGTTACACACTTAGTGTGTTGTCACCAGGTGAACACAAGAAGGTTTAAATCAAAACAGTAGCAGAGACGTTTGTTTCTGTGCTTACCCTTCTCTCGTACATCTGTTTGTGTTTCTGGTGTGTGGGTTCTCTGTGGGGAGTGACAGGAAATGCTCCCCACCTGGAAATTCCTTCTTGAGATGCTCTTGCTGGGCGGGTCCCTTTTGTCCTAGGATGCTAAAGCACCATTTCTCATTGGCTCTTCACTGAGGCACTCACTTCTTGCACGGTATTTGTGCCACTCCAGGTCAGTCTTAGTCACACGCACATCTCCTAAACCACAGGATTGTGTTTCATTCTCTCTCTCTTCCTGAATGTCGAGGGCAATACCGCGACACGGAAGGTGTTTGATTACTGTCATTGAAACGAATCAGCGCTGATTGAACTCAAGCCCTGGGAGATTTTCCAGACCATGAAAGAGTCATGGATTTGTAAACTGGCTAGAATTTTGTGGGCAGAGCACACGCTGAGTAAATTCTCCCCATCAGGCAAGCGGACTGTTCTAGAAGCTAGAGCAAAATAATAGAATAATAATAACGGAGCAGGGGAGCATAAGAGGGAGTGTGAGAACAGGTGCGAGCCAAGTAAGCCGCTCAAATTCAAAGAAATGGCATGAGGTACCCAGTCCACCCCGACACTCTTGCCTGGAGAGGTGGGAAAAACAGCCTTCCGCTACGCTTGTGTAAACTTTTGACTGAACTCAGGGCCGAGTGCCATAAAGCTGAAAAATTGATTTTAGATGTCAAAAGAGAGGGTGTAATTAAAACCTCTTTCTTTTTTTTTTTTTTTTTTTTTGAGGAGACCCTAGGAAGAGATGCATTCCCTCTGCCCTGGCCTCTTCTGATGGAGCACCATGGTTCAGAACCCTCCGGTACCCAGAGGCCGTAGCCTTCTAATTTGTGGTCCAATTATGCAGCACGGGAGAGGGAAAGAGCCCAGCGTACTGAGAACAATAAGTTCAAATGGAGAATTGGGAGCTTGTGGGGCAGCTGACACCCTCTGTGAGTCCATTAGCTCAGACTTCATCTGCGGTCTCAGCCCAGAAGAAGGGGCCTATTATGTATCAAACAGATGAAGGATCAGTACTCCCTTTGACTCCGTCATTAGCCACTAGAGATTTCAAAATGTCAGGTTTTCATGATGTAATAGGATTCAGTCCCTAAAGTTAGGTCTACAACTTTGATCTCCTTTCTTGAATATTCGAGGACTTAAGGCTGTGGTTCATTGATCCTGGGGTTCAAGATGGGGTGAGGGCAGAGTTTCTCACAGTTTGCCTGACATTAAGACAGCAGATCCCAGCCCAAGACAGATTTTTACCTATGTGTTGAGATGAATATCCAGTCAAATGTCCTGGGATCATTGAGTTGGAAAAAAAAAACAATTTGTAAGTCTTATCTTTTCCTATCGCTAGCATTCCCAGAAAGCCTGTTTGCTGGGTATGGGTAGAGTTGGACACCACAAGAAAGCACGTAAAATCTTTACCTTCAAGGATTCAGAGGTGATTTAAACTGCCAATGTGAGGCAGTATGTCCTCCTCCCCAGGATACTACCGAATACATACGTAGTGGGTATGTAAAGCTAGGAGCCCAAGGCTTGACACCATCAAGGAGCTCTGAGTACTGAGTCACATATGGCGGCATAAAAGACAGTGGAATGGGGGTTGTACGAGTGAAGAGAGCAGTTAGAGGGTGCCTGGGGTGTCTTTCCTTTTGAGGGAAGATCAATGCTAGAATGGGATTGCATCTGTACATAGACTTAAAAGTCTAATGAGGGTTTCATGCCCCCTTGGTGTGGTGCTGTCTTTTCCTCCAGAATTCAACAGTCTAGGAGACAGTGAAGGTGTCAGAAGTGGGTTTACAGCAAGAGGGGAGCCAGGCAGGCACTGGATTCCAATGAACAACCACATCTTTAGTTCATATTGAAAGCCAGAGGAAGTTCTGATACCAGCAAAAAATTACAGAGGTAGCAGCAGCAGCAGCAGCAGCAGCAGCAGCAGCAGCAGCAGCAGCAGCAGCAGCAGCAGCAGCAGCAGCAATGGCAGTTGAAGAACAGATGAACTTGCCAGAGGAGCATGAAGGCGGGCAGACAAGGAACCATAGTGTTTATCACAGCAGCAACAACATAATGCACATGAATGGAACAAAGCAGCAGCAGCAGCAGCAGCAGCAGCAGAAGCAGATTTTCCTACTAGGTCCTATGACCTCAGCCAAGGAATTTTGACAAGCTTTATAGTACTAGACATAAATTCCCTGCTGTGGATTGGGCCTCCAACCTTATCAGAAAGCAATCAGATACACCCTTAACAGACTGTTGTAATATGAGCGGCAGGTCTGCGTCCCCGGCACCCAGCCGCCCACATGGCTAGCTTATGCCCCGAAATAATTACACGGAAACTGTATTCTTTTAATCACTGCCTGGCCCATTATTTCCAGCCTCTTATTGGCTAGCTCTTACATATTGATCTAACCCATTTCTAATATTCTGTGTAGCACCATGAGCTGGCTTACCAGGGAAGATCTTAACCTGCATCTGTCTGGAGTGGGAGAATCATGGCGACTCCTGACTCAGCTTCTTTCTCCCAGCATTCTCTCTGTTTACTCCGCCTACCTAATTTTCTGTCCTATTAAAGGGGCCAAGGCAGTTTCTTTATTACTTGAAAGTAATTCCTCCATCAACAGACTTACCACTACTGCACAATAGGAATCTTACCTGGAATGTTGACCTTATAGCCTGCAGGGTTCAGAGCTGGTAATCCCACTGACAATCTCTCTTCCTCAGCAGCCTACATAGCCCCTTATGGTCCTATATAAGACAGTTAGCATGCAGGAAACTTCCAGCTCTGTTCAAGCTAGATTTCTCTATGTCCTTCAACCGAAAGAGTTACATATACTTTTCATTCCTAGCTCACTATCTTTGCTGTATTTTTTGTGTATTTATGCCCTTTATGGTTTTCTGATTTTTCAAGGATAATTGAGTATTTTGATTTCAGCTTGTGTTGTAGTTAGAGAAAAAGAAAATGAATGAGAATCAAAGAAACCAATAAAATTCCAGGCAGAGAGAAGTGATAAAAAATGTGAACAATCTTAGACAATAAGTGTTTTTAGGGGTTTTGAGTCAAACAAGAAGGAAAGAATTGGAGGAGGCAAACAGAGAAGTGAATATGAAAACAGGCTGGGGTGGGGAGGTGGTTTATATTATTGAGATAAGCAAGAAACCAACCAGCCAGGTTAGCAAGGGAGAGAAAGGCAAGGCCAAGTCATGCAGCACAGTAGACGATCTGAATTCAGGGTGTTAAAGCTTGAGTAGGTTATGCATTGACTTAGGTTTTTATAGGAGCAGTCGGGGACAGATGTCACTCTGGCTGCTGCTCCTGGTCGCCAGCCCATTCAGCTTTAGAGATCTTCTGCCTCTTGCCATTGAAAGTCTAGCGAATAAAATGTCAAATGTGAGCTTTTATCTCTCTCTGGAGTTCTGCAGTTCATTTCATGAAGAGAGTTTAAGTGCATCAACTCATCCAGAATTAGATGAACTATCTTGAGTATTAAAGGGTTAGGTGCCATTTAAAAACCAGCCATGGTTGTTTTAGACCATGTCCAAGTACAGTTTTGTGCTGCTTAACATTTAAGAGAAAAGAAATTTCAATGAAATACTTCCCTTTCTTCTGTTTCTCAATTTTTAAATAAAATTCCCCTTTGTTTAAAAATAAAAGCCAACCCGAGTGTGAATTGAAGTTAGAGGCAAGTCTCTGAGGTTGGCAGATTCTACTGTTGGCAGATTCATGGCCATTTTCCAGATTCTCTGCTGGAATGTGTGGGGTCACTTCCAGGATGAGTTCTGGTATTCCCCATTTACTCTCTGTACATAGACTGATGAATATCAGATCACTTGCTGGATGACTCTCTAGTAGCTATGTCCTGGGTGTTTCCCTGGATCTCATGAAGCTGGATCTTTATTGACATCTTTTCTGATTTGCATAAGGCATCAATGTGTAATCTTTTGGAAAGCACTGACTTTCTCTCCCCTGGAAACCCTGGGTTAAAAAACTCAGCCAAGCCATTGTGTTCTGTGTAAAGATATAAGAACAGAATCCAAGTGTTAGCAACAACAAAAACTTGATTGTTTTGAACTTGACTCTGAGACTACACAGTGAATAGCCAATCGCAGTGCAAACACAGAGAGACTTTGGGGATTGTTGGTGAAAGAATGGGAATAAAATCACAGTATCTGGTGTAAACAGAGACTGTGCTTTTGTTTTTTGTCCACCTTGACCCAAATGATCACACAGAAACTATACTAATTACAACACTGCTTGGCCAATGGTTTATGAGTATTCCTAGTGAACTCTTATATCTTAAACTAACCCACTTCTATTACTCTGTGTGTCACCACTAGGCTGTGGTTTACCTGCACGGTTCCAGCATCTGTCTCCTTCAGCAGCTACATGGCATTTCCTTGATTCAGCTACCTTCTCTATCTATCTCTGTTCAGATTTCCTGGATGACTTTATTCTGCTAAGTCATTTACCAAAATAGCTTTATTCATCAACCAATAAAAGCAACACATTTACAGAAGGACATCCCACATCAGTCTGGGCTCAAACTATTCTTCCTGCACTGTGGCTCTTGTACGATGCCCAGCACAGTAACAGAAGGGGTACAGTTTTGAGTGATGCCAGCCAGACCCACGTTGCTTTTACTGCTTTCAGAAGTTTCTAGCCCATATCCTCAACTTGAGATACCAAACTCTTGGATATATATATATATATATATATATATATATATATATATAATGTTCTTTGTAGTCATATCTTGAGGTTACATAATTTATTAGTGATATGTTGTAATAGATCTTCTAATTTTACCAAGGACACCTACCCCAAACCATCATATTTAATATTGCAACATGGTAGGGCCCCCATTCATGTGTGTGTGTGTGTGTGCGTGCACGTGCATGTGCACACCCTTTGGTACCATGTTACTTGTTTTTTTTAGGCTCACTATCTTTATTTTCTTTTCCCTTTTAGAATGTGAGCCTCAGAATTAGGGGTTATCTGCTGCTCACATGTTCTGAAAATTCATTTAACATGGTGCCTGAGACAGAGAGACTAGATGATTCATAAGTCATTATTAAATGTTATGAATTCATAAATGACATTTCAAAGTAAGAATAGGTCATTTAAAGTTAGCTGCCAAGATTATGATTTTGAACATCTAATTAATTCAAATCTTCAACTAGCCTATACCGTGACTATTTTAGGTTGCATATCTATAAATATCATAAGGTTTCATATGATGATTTCCTTATCAGCCACCATATATTAGTCTTATTTTCTGGCTACCAAAGCCATAATGCTAGATATGAGCTCATTAATAGATGATTTGATCTGAAGTATCTTGACATCTTTTCAGTGTGTGCCTCTTTCTGTTTTATTTTCGTGTAGCTATCTTTTTGCATCGTACTAGTAGACAGCAATTAAGAACTTCATAATGAACTGTAAAATGCTATACAAATTCCCATCTTTTAGCTAGTCTGTTTTCACAGTGTAAGTAAGCTCTTAGCTCTGTTAGTGTTGGGTACAGCTCGTGAAGACTTGTCATGAAGTACAAATCCACTTGCCTCTGGCAAATGATGCCTTCTCTTTCCTTGCCCAGCCTTCTCCCTAATCATTCTTTGCAGCTTCAGCAGTTTCCCCTCCTAAAGCCCAGCTCTGACCACTTAAATATTGTTTCATAACTTTTGCTTCTCTCCAGAACCTGTATGAACTAAGTATCAGTTCTCAAGTTCCCCACTGAAAACATTTTTAATCACTTCCTATTATCCCCAAGGCCTTGTACCATATTCTTTTTCATATTCCTGGAAAGCCAGTAGGATCTTTGTTTTCCTCCATGTACTCTGGGCATGCCAGTTTCTGCCACATGGCTCAGGCTGAGTCTTCTGATGTCTATGCCCAGGGGCCTGGATTTTATCTGCCTAATACTTTTCATCTTTCCACAGCCACCTTTCAAATGAAGTCTTTCCTAATTCCTCTCACTAGATGCGTCTCTAAACCATGATAATTTTATAATTCCAACATGCACCTGATTTCTCACAAATGGATTTTGTTTTGTGTGTGATGTCCCCTCTGCTCTACTAGAAGTCCCTATGGACAGGAAGTAAAGTCAGGGGCCAAATGAATGTATTGGTGCTGGTGTGTGATATTTCATTGTTATACTGAATTGAGTCAATGCATATTCAAAATAACTGAATCTCTCCCATCCTTTTATTTGGCTTTACCTCAAGAACATTTAACGCTCAGCATATGAGACTTTGAGGAATCACCTCATGAGATTGTCTCATGAATATGTAGTTTTCATTTAGCCTGAAAATGAAGCAAAAATAAAAAATAACTTAATGTGTATAAAAGCACTTCAAAAGTAAAAATAAAATGAATATAAAATATTTTTATTTTATAGCTGTAGCTCAGTGCCAGAAATGTAATTGGCACTCCATATTTTTTTCTGGATTAGATGAAATGGAAAATTAGTTGAATATTTGAGTTGTAATATAATGGAAAGTCCATGGCCTCTCTTGGGCACTTCCTCTGAATCACATTTAAGCAAGTTCCTGAGACTATCAGAAGCAGGACAGTTCTTTCACTTGAGAAGGTTAGTGTCCAATGGGGAAGAAAATTATGTAGGTGATATTTTTATTCTGCTATGATTGGCAGTATGCATAGGTGTATGAACATAAAAGAAAGGCAATTAACCTATTTGAATGTCCAAGGAAGACTTATTGGAGACCATTTTAAGGAGAGTCTTGAAGCATGCTGAAGAACTGAATGGGACATTAAAGACAGGTGCTTTGGTTATTGTGCAGGAGGAGAGAATGACAACTCCATGGTGGAGGTAACTGTGTCTGTTTGAGAAGTCACAAGGTCTTTGGTTTCATTGAAGTGCATAGTGGGGATATAAACATGGTTAAAAGAAACTCTTTAAGGAGGCAGGGTTTAGAGCATTGATGAGCTGGGGTTCCACTCTGTAGGCAGAGTGGAAAGCAGTGTGACGGTTCATAGTTGCCTTGGATAGCAGTAATAAGGTGGGAGAATGGACTGTTCAACGGGCCAGGTTAGCAACTGAAACTATGCCAGCCATATCAGAGATGAGGAAGAGAGAATTAGTTTTTGTT
Source organism: Chionomys nivalis (assembly GCF_950005125.1). Lineage (NCBI taxonomy): Eukaryota > Metazoa > Chordata > Mammalia > Rodentia > Cricetidae > Chionomys > Chionomys nivalis. Next base: position 40,130,738 of record NC_080097.1, on the reverse strand, counting down.
GAAAAATAATTAGAAGTCAATTTTTTTCCCAAAATATAATTAGAAGTCAGGCGGTGGTGGTACACATCTTTAATTCCAGCACTTGGGAGACAGAAACAGGCATATCCTTGTAAGTTCTAGGACACCCAGGCCAGAAACAGAAACAGAGAAACCCTGTCTCAAAAAAACAAAACAAAAAAGCAAAAAAAAAAAAAATTAGAATGTAAGATTGGTAGGACCCTTGTGATAGGTAAATATGGGGTGGAAGAGAATAGGCATAAAAAAGCCGAGAGCCACATGAGGGGCTCACCCCGACAGAGCTGATAACTCATAATGAAGACAGGTTCACAACCGGAAATTGTGCATGTTGAAGTTAAGGAGACTCTGCTGAGTGGCAGCTGAGGAACCCCACGAGCTGTCAATTAGATATCACCCCTGGTAGTTGATGTGATCACTAAGACTCTGAGCTGATGAGGCAGTATAGAGATACTCACTCATAGATAAGGAGAGCGAGAAACTCACCAGCTAAAGACTGGATTCTGAAAAGGTAATGGCATCAGCTTAATTCACGGCTGAGCTGGTGTGACAGTCCAGGAGACAAAGATTCATATTCTCATTGATTTCTAGTGCTGGTTAGTAATGAAGGGGTTGGACTGGGAAGTGCTGGGCTGGTAAGGACCAAGCTGGAATATCTCTAATAGCCTGACTCTGAAATAAAGAGATGCCTAATAAAGTGCCGTGCGTGAAAATGGGATGAGCTGGAGTGGAAGGAAGGTGACTCCACTGGCTATGGGAAGGGGTTCCATATGGAGGAGGGGAAGTGGGGGGCTCTCTCTCCAGTGGGTGAATACAGAGAGTGGGAACGCAGTTTTCATGTGTGCTTTAGGACTGCGATGCTCTACAGGTTTTAGACAAAATGGGAATACAGGTAAGAAGCAGTGAACCAGAGTGAGGGAGAGAGAGCCAGGTGAAATAGCTGCACGTGAATGAAGGACAGGATGATGGAGGACAGAACTCTGAGTGCAGTGGAATCAACCCCAAAAGAGCCAACACAGGGACGCAGCAGCCACAAGGATGTCAAGGGAAAGTAAGCAGGTGAGAGATGGGATGTGAAAGCAGGTGCTCAGCGGGGCGGGGAATGAGAGGAGGGCAGGGAACCTGCAGTGTTTATCGCTGCTGCTGCCGTGAAGCTGCAGAAGGCAAAGGGTTTAGGGCTTTGGGTTGGGCAATTAGGAGGCACCAAGCCAATTAGGTGGAGCCTTCACCTTCACAATGTGGAGAGAAGGTGGGAAGAAGGTAGGAGCCACACAGATGGTCCTCAGAAGACAGTTGACAGAAAAAGCAAACAAGATCAAACCAAACCAAGGCAGAGAGGACATTCATTTCCATGTTACTGAAGGAGCTATAATTAATGTGACTTTTCTTAGCACGGAGGTGGTTTCTAAGGAAAGGGAGGGCGTGAGAGACCGAGGACAGAGGAGAGAGCTGAAAATGGAGAAAAGTTCTCAACAGGATGGAAAAAGATGGACCAGCCCATCTGGCAGCAGGGAAGGGGCACTGGGCTAGGTACATTTAGAAGACTAAATAAAAGGAAAGAAGATAGGTTAAGTGAGTGTATGCTGGTAACTTGTTTTTACAGAGGGTGAGTGACATCGAGAGAACACAGAGGGACCCATGGGACCAATGGTGAGGAATCGGAGCTGCTATGTAGAGTGTTAAATGACCCTTTATGTCAGTGGTTCTCAACCTATGAATCATGACCTCTTTGGGGATCAAAGACCCTTTCACAGGGACCACATATCAGACATCCTGCGTATCAGATATTTCTATTATGATTCATAGTATTAGCAGCATTGCAGTTATTTATAATGGGGGGGGGGTCACCACGACATGAGGAACTGAATGAAAGGGTCACAGCATTAGGAAGGTTGAGAATCAGTGCGCTAAGGGCAAAATGAGGCTTTTCCTAGCCCTCTAGAGGACCCAGCAGAGCCAGAAAGGAAGGTCATCTTTTACTGGTGCTGCTAGAAGACAAGAAGTAATAACAATAGTGATTACAATTCACTATGTGCTATGTGATGTTTTACAATACTAATTTTAGAATATTTTACTCAATACAACATGTTACATATCATTTCCACTTCCCACAGCAGATAACTCAAGCTAAATGGTTTATCCAGCTTTACATAGCCAATGAATGTTAGTGCCCAAACACTAGCTAGCTCTTCTGAGCCTCTGTGTGGAGCACTTACTAACTACGCTAGACCATCTCTGGTGGAGCTGAGCTTTCAGGAGTGATGCATCGTTTAGTTAAAATGCAAACTCAGCTGGAAGGCAAGTCCCATGTCTCTTTGGACCTCAGCAACCTTGTCTGTGAACTGTAAATGGCAGGTCAAGGGTCAGGTTGGAGCAGGAGGTGACGTAGGTGATCCCAAGGTCTTTCCTGACTCTGACATGTGATTCTAACACACAGCATCGATGCTCTATACAGATTTTGCTTGGAGCTGTGGAATGAAATGTAGCAACAGCCTGTGCCAGATGCCTCTGATGCCTGGGTCCTGTATATGATCATTTTATTTGCTATTCTTTTCAATTCAGTCTGAGATTCTAGACCTGACAGCTAATATTTTATTCTTGACCACATTTTTTCTTTTTCCCATGCTTGGTAGGAAATGGGGTTATTTCATTTCTTATTTTCTAAAATGTCCATGTTGCTGTGCCCCTGCTGTTGCTGTGCCCCCTGCTGTTTCTGTGCCCCTGCTTCTGCCACTTCTGTGAGCATGGGAGCGAGAAGGCACACTTTCTTGACCTCTTGCAGACTGCAATCTCCTCTCAATCAGTGTTGCCAAGTGGGCTGATGGAAGCTGCTATTTAGTTTGATTGGGGAATAGGGTCCTACTTGCCGGCAAACCCTCCTTCTTGCTGAATACTTCCTAATTCTAGTACAGTTCCTGCTTGGGCTGTGTTTTGAATCACTGGTTCTGACCTGAGCATCTTTCCTTGCTGTGAAGTTTGGAAGTGATTCTTAGAAACATTTTCCAGTCAGTGCAGGAACTTTCAATCAGTGTGGCCACTTTCTCTTGGAACAGTAATGTGCTTTTCATTGGGAGAAAATGCCCGACTTTTCATCTCTGCATGGATGGATGGTGATCTTATTGAAAGTTTAATCTTTAGAAGGCAGTTGTGTGCTAATGGCTATGAAAGAAGTGGCCTGCCATGGGTCAGAAAGTCTGGGAAGAAATTTAGGAATGTATTTTTGAGTATGTTGTCTCCAAGTCTTCCAGGAGATTTACATGTGTTTATTAAAACAGTTATGCAGTCTTTTTATGTATGATATATGAACTGAAATTTTTGCCAGCTATGTTTATAGTCTTGTGGAGCTAACACATCAAAGAGAAGTCTCCATAGGTACAGCCAGGAGCTGGCGCTCACCCAGACACAAATGCACAAGAGAGGACAGAGACACTACAGTTCCTGGGCTCCAGGCATGGGAGCATGAGTTTTCAACCATCAAGAGAACCCGCAGTCATCTTAAATTTTGATTGAAGTGTTTGTCTTTCATTTACCTTGTAAGTTATAAATCCTTCATAACCTCTCGTGGATAGACAAAGAAGACTGCTCTAGTTAGCGTCTCCATTGCTGTGATAAAGCACTGCCCCAAACCTACTTGGGATGGAAAGGAGTTATTTCGTCTTGCGCTTCTATATCACAGTCCATCATTGAGGGAAGTTGAAACAGGAAGTGAAGCAGGAACGTGGAGGCGGAGACTGTAGAAGAACCTGTTCACCAGCTTCCTTTCCCTGTCTTGCTCAGCTGTCTTATTCTTATAACAGCCCAGTGTGCCCACAGTGGGCAGGGCCCCCTTCTATCAATTAACAGCGAGGGAAAAGCTCTCCACACTGCCCCATAGGTTGATCTGAGAGCGGCACTTCCTTATTTGAGGTTGCCACTTCCCAGGTGACACTAGTGTGTGTCATGTCGATGACGGTTATGCAACATGAACACATCTTAGAAAATAGAACTGTCTCTCAATTTATACATTTCCTCGGCACCTGTTTTTCGGGAGCACTGTGTGCCATGGGAATTTTTACCTATTCTCTCATCTCTTTGGGGATCCATGGCTTTCATGGCTTATATTTTATTTATTTTTATGTGTTTCTATTGCCTTACAGTGTGGGAAACCAGTCTCTGGCTGCATTGCTTTGGGGCTTCTGGTGAGACAGCAGATCGTGGTAGGAGGATGTGATGGAGGAAACGTCACTCATGGCAAGAATGCGGACAGGAGGAGTCAGGTAATGACATCGACACCAACAGCCCGCATGCCTAGTAATTCTACTACACAATGATCCTGTGAAATTACAGGACACGGGAGATGAGGGCTTTTACCTACGCCAAGGCCTTTCCTTTTTCTTTTCCTTCCAGAAATCTTCTTAGACTAGAACTCTTCAGTTTGCTGCCTACCATAGGTGGGGTGGAGTGACCCATCAGATGTGTGCATTTGGAAGAGGCTGAACTAATTCAGTATAGCCTATGCAGCATGTTAAGCTCTGTGGTAGAGACCCCTGTCACCATAGCAACTTGTGTTTCTTCCTGCCTGCCCGGGCTTTCCTATTAGCAAAAATGCCTTGATTCATATGCTTATGCCTTTCTATTCAGTAATGATACTGAATTGCTGCTGATAAAGGTGGTATGTGCATTTCTGTGGACATAGCCTGATGTCAGCTGCTAACCATAGTCTAAATTCAGATGGAATAGAAGAGGGATCATGTCTTGACTTTCTAAAATCCTGGTGGAGGTCACTCCAGGAAAAGAAAGCTGTGTTTTTAGAGACCAGAGTGGAAGATATAAAAATAAAGACAAGTTACTTGTATCCTGAAGCAGACAGTTTAATAACAGACTCAGTCAAGTTACTTCTTGTATTTATCCATTATTTGGAAAACTATATACTAGTTTTAATCAGCTTTTTCTCCGATACATTGCTTAATGAAAAAAAAAATCCCCAAATTCAGTGACTCTTGTTAGTCAATATTTATTTATTATTTATAGGAATGACAGTTGACCATGGCCCTCTAGGCTTTGCTAAGCTTGGCATGCCTTCTTAATCTGACCCAAGTTATTCTTGTGGTGGATGAGAGAATGCCAAGGTGGCATACCGAGACTCTTGCTACTTCTTATAGTCTGCTCAGAGTTGTGGACTGCCATCTCTGTCCACACATGATTGGTTAGCACAGCTCCAAACAAGCCCACAGTCACCGGATCAGGGAAGAACACGCTGCCCACAGTGAATCATGCTTCGAATGGGGACAGAAGGAGCCATTGCGAGACAGCCTCCCGCATACAGTTTTCGCTTTCATTTGACTTCTTATAAACTCTTCAGCAGCTTTTTATGCTATTTGCAAAATCTCGTTTATTCCATCTGTCTTTGATAAAGTCCTGAATACTTGTGTAGTTCTTCGATTTACTCGTTTTATCATAACGCACCGTTCAAAACCTTGTCACGGAGGCTAGAGATATGGCTCAGTAGTAGAATCCTTTTCAAGCAGGTGTGAATCCCCAGGTTTAATCTCCATTAGTGCAAAACAATGGAAATTAAATTAAAATCCCTGCTATCCAAACTACACATAGAAATGATTTTAATATTTTGTTCATTAAACCCTAGAGAAACTAACTGATGGGTTTGTATCATGTTCTTGACCACCAAAAAAAAAAAAAAAAAAAAAAAACCTTATTAATCTGGAAAAAATCAAGGCTCTGAGTGACTACTTTGGGCTAGATTGATTCTGGGATACATCTTTGATGTCTGCCTCCTGGTGATCCTACCCTTGTGTACTAGTTAGTTTTCCACATCTCTGACAAATTACCCGAGGTGATCAACTTATGAAGAGGAGAAGTTTATTTTGCCCTATAGTCTATGCATTTTCAGACTTTGGTTAATTGACCATGCTGCTCTTGGGCTTGTAGCAAAACAGTATATTACTGTAGGAGTATATACATTGGCGGAATCTGTTCAATCAAGGCAAGAAAAGAAACAGGAAGAAGATGATAACTCAAAGGATATTCAAGGACATGTCCACAGTGACCTAACTTCTACCCACAAAGCCTCATTTCTTGAAGGTTCCTTTACCTCCTAGTAGTAGGCTGGCAACCAAGCCTTTAATATATAAGCCTTTGGGGCACCCTTATCTAAACCATACCATGAGAGATTCCCTTTCTTTGGTATGGGCATGCCTGTGATTTCCTTCTAATCAATAGACTGTGACAAAGGTGATGGGAATGTATGTGATCAGGCTTGGTAAGGTTCCAAACTCTCTCATACAATCTTCTGCTGGTGTCAAAGGCGCAGGGATATTGGGAAAGTCCTAATGGCAAGGAAATGGGAGTGGCTTCCACTGTAAATCACTGAGAGATGGGAATAGTCCAATATCTGGTAAAAATCTGTGTGTGGCTGAGAATTGATCCTTTTTTCAATTGAGACTACAGCCATGACTGAAGCTTCTGTTGGAATCTGATGATGTCACCAAAAAGAGAAACCAGGTAGTTATTTATCACACTCTTGACTCATGGAATACATGCTGTTTGTGATGATGTCATACAGTAGAAACCTTTTCATCCCATGTCACCATTTCAGATTATTATTATATTATTATTATATATTTCATTAATATCTCTTAACTGGTATTTTCATATCTTTGTTCCACATTGATTTCCTACTTTTTTACTTGGCTTAGTTCATACTTTAATATAAAGGATTTTGGAGTGGTAAGCAGATGTGTATACATTTCTTTATATCATAAGCACATGTATACTTAAAGAGAACTAAAAAATGCTTGCCTGTTCCTTGATTAAATAATTACAGATCCATCACAGAAATGTTTTCTCTCTTTATGAACCTTAATTTTGTTTGAAAAGCCCATGAATAATGATTAATTTTAAGAAAACAATTAATTTTTAAAGTATTAGCAGCAAGCAGAAGGGAGAAAGTAAGTAGGATGTAGAATAACTAGTTGGCATTTAAACTGAGATTCAGCAGAGGAGAGATGCCAATGTATCACTGAATTCCCACTAGTTGAGAACTGGGTGGGCTCTTTTGGTGTGAAATTGCGTTTGCTCATCTGTGTGTCTATGTGTGGGGGTAGAGAAAATACAGTTGAGAAGTAGAACAGGAAATGGGTTCAGAAATAAATTTGAAGAAAATAAATGCTGGAAACTCAGGATATTGAAAGAACGTGTAACCAATAACAGAAAGAATACACTCTGGAATATAGTATTCCGAGAAACTGAGGGGAATGGCATGATGGAAGACCATTCATGAGCAATCCATAGGGTAAGAAGCAAATATTTTAAAGTCATGAAGCTAGATATTGAGTTTTATCTAGCAATTTTTGACCAAGTACATAACTAGTTTCATATTTAAAAGAACAGAGTCAAGCAGTTTCTGACGCATGTTCTATATCTATCGTCTGACATCTCTGTATTTTTTTATCTGTGAAATGCTCTGCTGGCTTTTATTAGGCTATAGACATCTGAAAGCGCCACAGTTCTAAATCGTTTGATTTTGTCATTTCTGCAACTCACTGCACTTAGAAGAGGCCAGTATGCATTCTGATGCTGCCAAGAACATAAAGGGTTTTCCCTTATTTGGGCTTGAGCTCTTCTCTTTCCAATTAGTTTCTTAAATGTTTGCCTCTTAGGTGTTTCTCTTGATGGCAATGATCTTTTTCCCAGAAATGTGTTTAGATATGAGAGTACATCTGTCTTGAGAGTCTGGCGCCTTATTAAGTGGAAGTATGTGTGTGCTGTGTGTACATTAGTCATGACTGGAAGAAACTTTGGAGATTTGTATGGAAAGAGTGGAGGTCGGAAGTGGAACAGGGGAGAGGGAAGGAAAGCAAGAATGAGAGGAAAAGAGGAGAGGATTGGAAAGAGAAAGGGAAAGAAAAGGAAGAAAAATGAGGGGATGGAAATAAAGGAGAATGAGAGGGAAGAGAAAGACAAAGGGGTAGAGAGAGAGGAAGAGAGAGGCATTCCAGGAAGAGACATAAAGAGAGAATATACGAAGTAGAACAACAGTCAGGAGAAGGGAAAGGCATAAGAGAAGCAAATGAATGGGAAAATTCTTTGAGAGAGTTGATAAAATCACAAACCAAAATCAGTTTGATTTAGAAAGTGCTGGGGTTGTGAGAACCTTTCGTCAGCTGACATTCATGGATGAACAGTGAGGACATGGCATACAAAGGGGAGACTTTCAGGGAATAGGCCATTTGTGTAGATAGGAAAGTCCCAAAGAAGAATAAAACAGTTTGAGAATCCAGTCAGGTCTCCTTTTCTGGATTCATGGTTTCAGGGGGCAAAAAACTAATTCAGGTCCAAGTGACAAGGGACCTAGCAAGTTGAGAGCAGGGCTGTTGAAGATTGGGCCCTCAGTAAGAGGTCTTAGGTAACTAGAGAGTAAATTTAAGGTATATTAGAAAAGGAAGGCTCCCAGAGAGTCTCCCCCAGGAAGGCTCAATCCCTAGCACTCAGAATCTAAGCTCTGGGGTTGGTGTTTAATCAAGTGGTTGACAGAGGTAGGATCAGAGAAACCTGGCTATACTCTAAATTACAAGTCTGGCTGTATACTAAAGATTGGAAATTAGTCTATAAGTGATTCTGCATCTATAAGCACCTAATAACCTCAGAGGAAGTAAAAATAAGCCAACAGCTCTGGTTTATTTGTGGTTTGACAAAAGGGGTAAACTCATCATTTCTAAAACTCCTGAGAGGTATATATATATATATTTTAATCAACACAATTCTTCCCTTCTTTTTCTTACTCTTTAGTTTATACACCTCACTGTTTGCTAGGATGTTACTAAAATGTTATTATTATTAGCTAACCTGTAGTCTTTGGAACATGTCCTTTAAAAAAATTAATCTGCTATGCCATTAGACCTTTTAAGCCAGTTATCATCTTATAGAATTTCAATCAACGACAATTGGCTGTTCATGGACCAGATTTTCTGTGTGGCTAAAGTGATCAGAATACAGTCCTGGTTCTTCATCCATCACAGCAGCAGTTTGGTGGGGGAAGGCTTATGTCAAACAAACTGATGTGACACTGTGCTATAAATGTTCATCAGGGCATGGTACTCTTCACTGGGACGCAAAGGTGACCTCAGCTCAGGAAGCTGGTGGCATGCAAACACAGAGATGAGGACAGGGAAGACAAAGGAGGCTTTCCAGGGGCAAGAGAATGCCTGTATAGAATATGGAGGAATAAGGCATGTTTCATGTTAGGTACGGATGGAAGGAGCTGACTGCGGCATGCAAAAGAGGGTTACAGGAAGGATGGCATGTAACGTGGAGAGGAGCCAGTTTCTAGAGCCTTGGTGTAAGTGATAGGCAGCTGTTAAAGGACTGAAAACATTATAGGCAAGTCTTTGTTTTAAAGATAAAATTCTATTAGCTGTGCTTGGGAAGGGTTTTGAAGGCTAGATGAAGGAGGCAAATCAGTAAGGCTTGCAATTGTTGATGTGAGGATTGAAGCGGGGTCTGGACTGGGTGGAGGCAGTAGGAACAGATGACAGTGGATAAATGTATTTAAGAGAAAGGAATAATGGAATTTGGTAAGTAGTTAAATAGTAGGCAGAAGGAAGGAAGGAAGGAGGGAAGAAGAGAAAGGAAGGAAGGAAGGAAGGAAAGAAGGAAGGAAGGAAGGAAAGAAGGAAAGAAGGAAAGAAGGAAGAAGAGAAGGGAACTCTCTTGTAAAAAAGGAGGAAGTGTATCCTGGGGAAGGATGAAGAGTTCAGTTTTGGACATGTGCTTGAAGGTTCTAGAGATAAACGTAAACCCAAGGAAGTGAAATCTCCCTGTGGGTTATGGAAAGGAAGAAGTTTCCCTAGGAATACTAAAAGCTGGGAAAATGGTCAAATAATATGGGCCAGCAGAACAGAGGGATTTGCCAGAAAGGCTACAGAATCTCTTTTAAAGGAATAGATCTGGATATTTTGACAAGTGAGTGAAAGTTTTGTCTAGAAGAGGTGAGCTCAAACTTCTTGATGTTGTTGTTGATAAAATAGTGAAAATAGTCCTAGATAGACAAATACGTGAGGAGATTCTTCACCATATCTGGAGAATGAATGGAAGCTTGAAGGTGAAAAGCCAGTTTGATCCCAACTGTATGGAAGCAAACAGAAAAAACCTCTTAGAATTGTAAATAGACTTTTTTGAGTATCCCACCATATATATATATATATATATATATATATATATATATATATATGCATGTGTGTGTGTTCATATATACAAAGTATTTTCATATATTACCTTAAATTTTCTTTTGCCTAAAATTTAATTCAAGAAGAATCGCTACTTTGAGTCTTTTTGTGGAAGAGACAACTTACCTGAGACATTAGAATTTATAGATATAAACATGTCATTAGATTTATTTTTTTCACCTAAAATTATATCTTTTCATATCAGCAATAGATATATAGAACTAACTGTTTGGGATTCCATTATATCCGTGCTCAACAGTAGATAACCAAAGCCACACTAATGAGAATTTAGATCATTTTTAGTCTTCTCCATATACGGACTGCTACAATGAATAACCATCTCACCTGTCTCTGTTGTAACTACAAACATACCGTAATTATAGAATAAAAGAATTGCTGCATTAAATGGTGGCACATATTTTAATAACTATTACCAAATCAATACTGTGCAGATCGCTTCAATTTGCATTTTTACCCGTTCGATATGGGTTTATATTTTCTGATTACCAAGTTTGTCTCCAAAATGTCAAAACCCTGCCAATCTGATGAATGAGAAAATAAGGAAGGTTAGTTTTAATTCCTATTATGAATGTGATTAAAGATAGTTATTCTACTCCAAAGCACTTTGTAACTTATTTATACATGCATTTTGAGTTTTCATTTTTGTTTCTTAAATCAATCATAGCAATTTATTTTGTATATGAATGATAATAATATATACATTTTTCTAAATTATATTTTGTCTTGATTTTATTTATGGTGATTAGTAGAAAGCTTTAAAAAACTTTTTTTCTCATAGTTAAATTTATTAGAAGTCTCTAAATTTCTTCTAAGTTGTGTAATTTGGATTGTGAATTAATAAAAAAAAGTCTCTTATTTAATCCTCTGTTGATTTATGATTTTGTTTGCTACTTAAAAATTTAAGTTATTTGCAATCTTTCCAAATATAAAGCTAGAGTCCTTGCATAAGGACTTAGCTTAGAGCTAAAGTGTTATATTTCTAAATAAGAGAGTATCAAGATAAAAGAAAATTGAAGATATTCTTTTAATGTAAGAGTAGTCTGAGAAAACTTTGCAGAGGTACTGTATGTGGAAGATGACTGCTATGATTCTAACACAAATACATTGCAAGAAACTGTATCATCTTAATTTTGTTTTAGTAACGTACTGAATAGAATTTAGCAGATGAAGAAAATCCAACCCTTCTATTACCTGGGAGGCAGACATAAAGAAATCTGACTTTGCACACCAAAACCACAATTAGCTATCATATTATGTGTGTTGGGATAGGTATCAAAAACTTAAAACATACATGGGGTGTAGCTTAGTGGTAGAGAACTTGCCTAACATGCACGAGGGCCTGGATTTGATCTAAAGCATGCATGTATATGCACCCTGCATGTGTAATACCATACACACATTTAAAAAAATGAAAGTGTTGATTGTGTGGGGAGAAAAAGAAATCATAGGACTATGGCAGGAATATGAATGTAAAGTCAAGGTATAAAGCGTGTAGAGGGTCTTCAGGAATTTTTAAGTAGACCTTTTGTGATCCTAAAGTCCCATTACTGGATTCCTAGCCAAATGAAAGAACGTATGTATGTCAGAGAGATAGTCATGGCAGCATCATTCTCTATTAGGGAAAGAAACAAGTTATATTTATATCAACTGAAAAGCAGACACAAAAAATATGGTATAGTTACACAATGGAGTACCATTCAGCTTTAAAAACCAGCAAATGCTGCCATTAGTGATAGCACTGGCCCATCTGGAGAACATTATGATAAATGAAATAAGCCAGACACAAGAGGCCAAGTACTGAACGGTCACATGTGTGTGCAATTATAACTTAGAAAAATTCAAAGAACTGAGAGCAGAATAGACGCTTATCAGGAACTGGGAAAGAGGACCAGATCAGTCAAAGAGTGCAAAGCGACAGCCCTGTGAGATGAGGAGGGGACTGCAGCTCTGGAGATCAGCGTGCAGCATGGTGATGGCACGCTTAGAATGGATGGTGCCCTCACTTCTCTGGGAGGGTGGATTTCAATTGTTCTCCACACACCGAACAAAGGAACAAAAACTAGGAACTCTGTTATGCGTGGGGATGTTAGCTTCAGGGTGGCGATCATTTCACAACACATGAATGTATTAAAACATCATATCGGAGCATCAAGATGAGATGTTGCTCTATGGTAGAGACCATGAGGAGCATATGAGACCCTTGAAGTTCAATCCTCAACGCTGCAAGAAGCAAGTACAGGGCTGGAGAGATGGCTCAGCGGTTAAGAGTACAGGCTTCTCTTCCAGAGGTCCTGAGTTCAATTCCCAGCACCCACATGATGGCTCACAACCATCTGTAGTGGGGTCTGGCTCCCTCTTCTGGTCTGCAGGCAAAATATCCAGACAGAATGCTGTATACATAATAAATAAATAAATCTTAAAAAAAAAAGAAGCAAGTACATTGTACACTTTAAATATATTTAATTCTTGTTGTCTTACTTTACTAGAGCTGAAGAAAAACCATAGAGTTGTTTTGTACCATCCCTCTCTCCTCCAAAACCTGACCCAAACTAAATTAAAACACACCTAGAGTTCCAGCTACAGCTAGGGGAATCCTGACTTTACAGCAAAGCTTGGCAAAGCCTCGGTGTAGAATGAGAGTTCAGAATCAGAAATAGGATCCTTTGTTGGCCTTTTGGCTATCCTAAACTGCAGACACATAAAGAGGAAGCACATAGTCCTCTGTCAGTTTCTAAATTACTAACCAGATTTCACAGTGAAACTGCAGAAGGATTATTGAATACAGTGCTGGACAGTGGCCCAGTGGAGTGATAAATAAAGTCTTTATATAGCCCTTGGGTTGAGTTTTGCAATCAAATTGGTTCAAGTTAGGTCAGCTGTTACTGCCAATGAGTTTCCGAAAACCTTGCTTTTAGAGCGTTTTTTTAAAAAATTAAATTTCTGTTAAGAGATGATAGGCGTGAACTTGGTTCTCTGAGCTCTGTTTCTCTGCAATGGTTTCTCCTGAAGCCACCTGGATCAGCAGAGAAATATTGTTCCCTGTGGTGGAGATAGAAATGGATTTTGATCTTCAGATAATAATTGCAAGGGTGAAAGCACTGACTAATGTTTTAACTATGCCTTTACCTATAGTTTCAGTTATGAAGTGATATGGATAAAACTGTTCCTATCAAATACACATACACATGGAATATACAGATACCCCGAAATCACTCTTCTCTCATTTTATACTTTCTGGATCACTGTTTTGTGATTGAAAGTTATCTTATTGGCTGGCTATTTTGTATGTGTTTTCACAGTGCACTGTGCCCAGGACTGGGGCAACAAAGGAAGGATGAGATGTTTTCTTCAACTATGTGTTGACTTCAGTGAGTATAATCCAGCGTGTGAGTGTTAGCACATGTAGGTACAGGGTACACTGTCCATTCTAGCAAAATCCATGCATCTTTCCTTTGAACCTTCCTTGTTATTTAGCATCTCTGGGTCTGGAGTTTGTAGCATAGTTATCCTTTGCTTTACCATATTTGATTTCTGGGTCTGGGTTACCACACTCAGAATGATCTTTTTTAGTTCCTCCCATTTTCCAGCATATTTCCTGATGTCATTGTTTTTTTAACAACTGAGTAATATTCCATTGTGTGAATATACCACATTTTCTTTATTTGCTCTTTAGCTGAAGGATATCTAGGTTGTTTCCAGTTTCTAGCTATTATGAATGTAGTTGAGCAAGTGTCTTTGTGGTATGATGGAACATCCTTTGATTATATGCCTAGAAAGTGGTATTGTTGGGTTTTGGGGTAGACTGATTCCCAATTTTTTTGAGAAACCACCACATTGATTTCCAAAGTGGCTATATAAGTTTGCACTCCCACCAGCAGTAGAAGAGTATTCCCCTTGCTCCACATCCTCTCTATCATGAGCTATCACTTGTGTTTTTGATCTTGGTCATTCTGACAGGTTTAAGATGGAATCTTAGTGTTGTTTTGATTTGCATTTCCCTGCTGACTAAGGATGTTGAACATTTCTTTAAGTGATTCTTGGCCATATGAGATTTCTCTGTTTAGAGCTGTACCCCATTTTAAAATTGAATTATTTGGTCTTTTTGAATCTTGTTTCTTGAGTTCTTTATATATCTTAGATACTAGCCCTCTGCCAGATGTGGGATAGTTGAAGATATTTTACCAATCTGTTTGCTACCATTTTATCCATTGATATTGAAAACACACGTTTTCAATTTCATGAGGTCCCATTTGTTTTGTCAATCTTAATGGCTTTATAATTGATGTTCTATTCAGGAAGTTGTCTCCTGTGCCAATGCATTCAAGGCTACTTCCCACTTTCTCTTCTATCAGGTTCAGCGTGTCTGGTTTTATGTTGAAGTCTTTGATCTGCTTGGACTTAAGTTTTGTGCAGGGAGATAGATATGGATATATGTTTATTCTTCTACATATCCAACATTTAGTTGAAACCGTACCATTTATTGAAGATGATTTCTTTTTTCCCATTGTATATTTCTGTCTTCTTTAAATGTCTATACGTTTGTGAATTTACCTCTGAATCTTCGATTCGATTCCATTCATCAGCCTGTCTGGGTTGATGCCAATACAATGCAGTTTTTGTTACTACTGTTCTGTAGTAGAGCTTGAAATCAGGGATGGTGATAGCTCCAGATGGTGTTTTTTTATTTAGCCATTTGTTTTACATACTAACGTTTCCCTCCCTCCTCTTCTCCCATTCCTTTCTCCCACCTCCCTTCCACCACTCCCCAATCCCCCACTCCTGTTTTTGTTCAGAAATGAGCAGGCCTCCTATGGGTGTCAACAAAGCATGGCATATTAGTCGAGGTAGGACTAAGCTCCTCCCCTTATATTAAGGCTGGGGAAGGCAATCCAGAATGAGGACTAGGTTCCCAAGAGCCAGACAAAGTGTTAGGAACAGCCCCTGCTCCCTCTGTTAGGAGTCCCACATGTAGAATAAAGTACACAATTGTCACTCATATGTAGAGGGCCTAGATTGGTCCTATTCAGGCACTATGGATGTTGTTACAGACTTTGTGAGCTCCTATGAGCCCAGGTTAGTTGTTTCTGTGGGCTCCCTTGTGATGTCCTTGTCCCCCCACCCCCTACTCACTCCTTCCTCCTTCCTTCAGCAGGATTCCCCAAACTGGGCCCAATGCGTGGCGGTGGGTCTCTGCATCTGTTTTGATCAGTTACTGGATGAAGGGTCTCTGACTGACAATTGGGGTGGGTAGTCACCAATCTATGAATATAGCAGGACATTGCAGACTTTCTTTTATTGGACAGGATTGTTTTAGCTATCCAAGGTTTTTTGTTTTTTTCCATATGAAGTTGAGTATTGTTCTTTCAAGGACTGCAAGGAATTGTGATGGTATTTTGATGGGGATTGCATCGAATCTGTAGATTGCTTTTGGTAAGTTGGCCATTTTAACTATGTTAATCCTACCGATCTATGAGCATGGGAGATCTTTCTATTTTCTGATATCTTCTCCAACTTCAGAGATTTGAAGTTCCTGTCATACAGGTCTTTCACTTATTTGGTTGGAACCACACCAAGGTATTTTATACTGTTTGTGGCTATTGGAAAGGATGTTGTTCCCCTGAATTCCTTCTCAGCCCATTTATCACTTGTATATAGTAGGGCTACTGGTTATTTGAATTAATTTTGTATTCAGCCATTTCACTGAAGGTGTTTGTCAGCTGTAGGAGTTCCATGGTAGAATTTTTGGGGTCACCTATATATACTATCATACCATCTGTAAATAGTGATACTTTGACTTCTTTCTTTCCACTTTTTATCTCCTTTAGTTGTCTTAATTGCTCTAGTGGAAACTTCAAGTACTATATTGAGTCAATATGGGGAGCATGGGCAGCCTCATCTTGTCCCTGATTTTAGTGGACTTGCGTTAAGTTTCTCTCCATTCAATCTGATGTTGGCTATTGGTTTGCTGGATATTGCCTTTATTATGTGTAGGTATGTCCCTTGGATCTCTGATCTCACCAAGACATTTATCATGAAGGGGTGCTAAAGTTTGTCAAAGACTTTTTCAGCATCCAGTGAGATAATCGTCTGGATTTTCCCCTTTAGATTGTTTATATGGTGGATTACATTGACAGGTTTTCATTTTCTAGCTCCCCATTTTGCTGGTTAGAGAATGTTGGATGGTTGATGTATCTAGAGAATGGGATTTTTTGTTAAGGCTGTTTAAGTTAAATTTTAGAATTAAAACCTCTGGACATCTTTATTATTATTCATTGTGAGCTGAAATACTACATACTACTTTCTCCAGCCCTGTCTGAGGTGTCACATAATTTTCTTTCAAAAAACCAAAAAAAAACCAAAAAAAAAAAAAAAAAAAAAGCTGACAGAAAAATAGAAGAGCTAGATTTTGGCATTCCTCTCTATCACCATACTATGTTTCTCCCTCATTGATATATTATCTGCTTATTAAATTCCACAGTCGATGATGTCCCTCTCTCCAGCTCTTAAATGCCACTGGGCCTTTGCACATTCTGCCTGAAATTGTCTCTTTTTTTCTACTCACGGTTGTTATTTTTTTACCTTTCATTTTTTAGACAGCAGTATAATTGCACAGCTGTATTATTGTCCAGTGTCTATAGATGCAACAATGATGGAAAGATATTCCACTCTCATTTTTATTTAGATCACTTAATATAAACCAAGAGTGAAGCTATCACATGTTTCTAAGTAGAAGAGCCAGTTGACCCCAAGTAACACCATCAGAGCCAAGAATCTTGTGCACAGAGAAATGAATGTGAACTTGAGATTCCTGATACATGGCCTTGCTGTTTCTGTCAGGTCATCGTTTTGTGTGTGGGTCATGGTGTCTTATTTCTTAGGACTAGTATTCCTTTTAGATAAGCCTATCTTTGGCAATAGCTCTCTGCCTTTCCTCCAGGGGGAAAGACAAACAAGCCCTGTAATCTGAGGTAGATCTTTCAGAACTCAGTGGAAGAATGATTTTGTTTTCCCTGCAGAAGGGAAATTCCCACTCTTTTCAGGACTGATTAGAAGTGATATTTTCCCTGGGGACATAATCAGCCCTGGACAGTTTGTTCTGATGGAATCTGAGTTTCTGTCTCTTGTCTTGCCCTGAGGAAGGTGAGCAGTTTGCAGCCTTTACTTTTTAATGGCCATGTAAGAAGAAAAGAGCAAGCTGATGCCAGAGGAGAGGTCATTCATGTCAGAAATGGTGAGGGAGCTGCAAGGTTAGAAGCCATGTGTCACTGGCAGGGGGCTGATCTGGGAGTCCTCTGCATGCCCTTGGCGATTATTTCAAGGAGCTTAATCAAGTCTACTGCAGCTCTGTATAAATCAGAGGGAGAGTAAACTAATTGCCAATTTCTTGCTTTAAATTACATCACCTCCTTTCATTAAATAACACCAGTGCGCAGCCGCACAAGTGGAAGTGTCAAATGTATCTACTTGCTCAGTTTCTTCCCTTCATACCTCTAAGCTGAAAAGAGGGACAATCGTGAGGAGCCAGAATTTCAAAGAGTACTGACAACCATTCAATGAGAAGATGAGACAAACTTTTCAGGATTAGCATTTCCTCCTCTTTCCTTGGAACTGCCTTAGAGTTCTTAAAAATGCTTTGATTTCTTATTATGTTTTCAAATATAATTTAATTATATTTAATATGATTAAATATTATATTTAATATTTCATTCCACTACATTCCTCCTTGAGAACAATGTTGTAGATAACATTCCTTGTTTTTGTTGTTCTATTTATTCACTTATTTGTTTTTGAGATAGTGTCTTATTACAGTTCAGACTGGCCTTAGATTTGCAGTGTTCCTCTGGCCTTAGCCTTCCAAGAGACAGGGTTATAGGCATTGCATTCATGTTCAGTTTAGAGAAAAAAATTTAACACTGTTATTTTGACATGGTCTCTGTAGAACTCAAGGGTACTGACAATGCCATAAGAACACCGTTGTGTGGCAGTTTCCTTCCAGATAAACATTCCATCCTGGAAGGAAACTAATTAAGACACAGAATTTTGTTAGAAGAGAGGGATATTCCAAGGGGAGAAGATGCATACACATCCTGTGGAAAAGCTCACTAAATTCAGGAAGTAAATAATTCAATACCTTCTGAAAGTCTCTGAAACCTACCAGATTCTTTAGGTCCTTCGCTCCCCAAGAAGGAATTCGGAGAAACACTAGTAGGCTAGCCAAGCTGCCTGGGAGAGACAGACCAACTGAGTCACCTGGAAGAGACATGACAAGCAGACATGTCTGGAAGAGATAAGAACAAATGAAGAACAAATTGAGATGCCTGTAAGAAACACTTTCCAATCTGTTGACTATAGGAGGAGAAGCTACTTGTTTGTCCCGGCCACCCAGAACCAAAATAACCACACAGAAACTGTATTAATTAAATCACTGCTTGGCCCATTAGCTCTAACTTCTTATTGGCTAACTCTTACATATTGATTTAACCCATCTCCATTAATCTATGTATCACCACGAGGTTGTGGCCTACCAGCAAAGTTTCAGCATGTCTATCTCCGGCGGTGGATCCATGGCATCCCTCTCCGCCTCCCTTCTCCCAGCATTCAGTTCAGTTTTTCTCTGCCTTCCTAAGTTCTGCCCTATTAACAGGCCAAGGCAGTTTCTTTATTCATTAACAATAAAAGATCTCCCACACCAGTTGACTAGACATTAAGTTGTACACTGGGCTCCAATTTTGCACCCTTCCTGAGCCTTCTCCCATGCTGGTGTGGACATTGAGAATGCAGCTGTCTCTGAGTCATTTTGTTTCCAATAAGTAACCCTTCACTTATATTCCTGTGGGTACCCACTATAAAATTCACAGGTTCACCAGTTGAATGTTGGTGGCATCCGTACTTTTATCTGTCATCAGTTCCCTATCTGGGCTGAGGAAATGTTTGTGCAAATCTCCTCTGGAATAGCGTTGCACAGAAGGCACTACTGGCATTCTTCCTGCTCTATTAGGGAAGGCTGCCCATGTTTGATGTGCATGGTGGTGGTGCAAACGCACACCGTGTCCTGCAAAGCATGGTGGAGCTGAGACTGAGTTTATAGTTTCACCCAAACCTTCTGCACTCAACATCCAGGTGATCTAGCAAATGCCATTTCTTCCCTGCTGTGGCTGAAGTCTTTAGCCCGTCCCCATGGCCCCATCTTATTCTCAGAGTCATTTCCTACTGCAGCTGAGGATTTCCTTGTGTTGTTCAGTTGAATCGGCTGCATGGAAGCAAGTGTTAGGCCCCCAAAGCGGGCTCCAGAGTGGCAGTGCTGATGGCAATGACTCCACTGGCACCTGAGCTGGTTGTTGCTAGGAAACAGAAACCCAAAGTGTTTTTCAGAAGCCCTTAAAGGCTAACAACTACCAGCACCTCCTATGACTGAAAACATCCCCACACTAACCACCTGGCTGTTCCAGCTTCTGAGCAGCCTTCCTATGGCATCTGCCCATATGAAATACAATCAATTTTTGCTGCTGGGCATTGGCCTCCATTGTTCAAGGCAGCTGGACAGTATTATTTTTCAATTAAACTGTTCTTCTCTTTATGAAGAGTGGCTGTATTCTGTGTTTTCTTCCTGTACCTTCTTACATTTGATGCAGAAATGCAGAAGAGATGTAGAGGTTTTTCTTTGGAGCCTTGTACCTCCTTCCACTAAACCAAAACTACAGACTTAGCCCTCCTGTGGTGTGGATCATTTGCTTCCACCAGCTTCTGCTACCCATCACATCTGACTCAGAATCTAGAGTCTTTCTTGTTAGCTGTTTTTGTCGTCTGTTTACTCTACCCATTTGTCTCTCCTTGCCTACTTGGAGCTGCCTGCTCTGGCTCACTGGAGCCTGCTACAGAAGGCTTAATTGGTATACCAGGCAGCCTCACTTTGCCATTCTAGGCTCTTCGTTCCACGCATGGGGAATGTCTGTCCACAAGATCATGGGTATCCCTCTGATAGGTCTTGGTCTCCTGGGGACACCTTCAGCTATAGACCGTCCTATGATACCCCTTAATTTGTTGACCTCCTTCTGTCTCTTTTCCTATGCTATTAGAATCTTCCTTCTGGTGGAATTGCTGCTTATGCCCCGCCCCCTTTTCTGAAGTCTCTCCCTCCTCCTTGCCTGCTCTTGGAAGCTCTTTCTTGCCACCTTTTAAGGGTGTTTCCTTCCTGTGCTGTCTCTTCTCCTGGAGCTTGATCTGTCTCTCCTGCTCACTGGCTGTAGCCTGAACTAACCATGTTTTTTTTTTTCCGACTCATGGACTCCTCTTATCTGCCTTTTCTAATATCTTTCCCTCTTCAAGCTCAGGGATTCCATTTTATCCTTGCTACCTTATTTTTACTCTAGCATGACTTGAACTCAGTACAAACTAGATAATCAGTCCCAGTGGTCAGAAAATGGCACATTTGATTTCCGCATTCTTACAGATTAGGACAGCTTCAGCTACCACACAGACAAAAGATCCGAAATTCCCTTATCTCTGAAGTTTTCCTTGCTCTCTCTGCTCATATTATCTAGCGTCTTCTTCGCTCTTCATTCTCATCCTTTCTACTCAGAACTCATTTCAGTCTTATGGAGATTCAGATGTCTTTTTGGGTATGAATAGGAGAATAAAATATTTGAAGAGTCCGAGAACGAGAATATAAAAATGTAGTTCATAAATAAGAGTGTAGAAGTAAAGAAATACAAAGTTGTGAGCCTAGGAGAAGGAGGGCCCGCTGTCAGCAGCTTTCTCAGTAGCTTAAGGATTAACTACTTGGTTTTACAAATAGCTCTGTCTTCAAGGCTGATGCGGCCCTCTGCAAACTGAGGGTCAGCTCTGGAAACTGAAGTTAGCCCTTCGGTAACATCCCAGCTACCTGTGATCAACAATGGATATGAGCTGAATTATCCTTTAAGTGGTGGGGTGTACCCGACTTTTTGTTGTGCATTTCCCCATACTCTTCCTGCTATGTGCAGTCCGTGTTACCAGAAGCATTAGGGGAGTGCAGAGCTTTGGTAAACACCATCTGGGCGCTCCAGCGGGGAAAATGGACTAAATACAAACACTAGTTTAACAGAGAAACTCTGTTAATGAAAATTGCAAAGAGGGGCAATTTGTGTCTAAGTTTCACCTCAAGATTGTAAAATTTCTTTGTTATTGCATAATGCTTGTTGTTATAAAAAGGGGGGGTTCGGGAAACTGTCCTTTGCCCAGCCTTACTAGTCCATCTCTGGCTGTGGTCTCAGCTACCTGATAAGCTTTTTGTGCCCCATGGAGATTTATTTTTGTAATTTAAAAATTTTTTTTTCCTGGAATAAGGTTTGCTTCTGGCTTATTAGACATTGGTGGTTTGTCCCCAACTTTGCATGACCCCTGTGGACCCAACAATATTGTTATATGCTGTTCTACTTTATTGAAGGCTAGCCCTGGAGGTGGGATTTGACCTGCTCACTCAAGACCAAGTGTGTTTGTTTGAAAGTTTCCTCCAAAATTTTTGCCCTGGTTCAGGCTGGCCACCTGACTCTGTGGCAGGAAAAGGGAGAATAAAAAAAAACAGCCCAGGGAAAGACAGGAGTTGCTTAACAAACAGCCAAGTGGTGAACTATTCCCAGTAGAGATTACTGCTGCTTCTCCCATAGTGCATTCCTTTCTTTCTTGATTTTGTTTACTCTCTTTAAAGGTTTTGCTAAGACATAAACTTTATTTATCTCATGATTTGCAAGTTCATTAGATGTAGTTTTTAAAAAAGTCTGTAAAATTTGTAACAAAAAAGTGTTCTTAAAACTTCTAACAAAAGAGTTAATAGTAAAAACGTAACAGAAGGGTAGGTAGCTAAAAGGGTAGATATCTAGATATAGATAGTCTTGGTTTGCTTCAGCATACTTGTGTGTAACTTGTATTCAACCCTTGTTTAGGAAAATAGATTTTCTATTAGATTAAGAAAGCAACACCAGGCTTCCCTGATGGTTTGTTTTATTGTATCTGCCCTAGACTAATGAGACAACACTAGGCCTTTAAAATGTCTTGGATAAGAAACAACATACATTTGATGACCGAGCTTTATAAATAGGTTATAAAATGTCTATCCAGCTAACAAAAACTAAAAGATAGATATATGTCTAACCACTTAACATCTCTGTGAGTTGTGTTAATCTTTAGTTATTTGGATAAACTGAGTTATAAAGACAAATAAACAGACAAACCTGTGGTATAAAAGCATCAATAAGATGAGGTTTCCATTCTCCCCTTGGACTGTATTTTTGTCTTAAAGTTTGGATAATGATGGCCCTGAAATCTCTGAGAGAGGTCTGCTGAATATGGCATTTTGTAAATCCTGTGTTACTCTCTGTACAGTTCGCATCCCACTGTACCACTTGCAAGCCAGACAAGGGCCTGGAGATTGAAGGTACACACAAGAGACCTGGGTCATTCAAAAGGAGATCAGCCAAATGCCATTTATTCAAACTTAGAAAAAACCTTAACTACTAGCTGCTGCACAATGGAATTCCCCCCAAGCAGGTAGGAAATTGCCACACCCAAGACGGAGTCAACAATGCCCAGGCAGGGCAGAGGGAGCGTAGGAACAAACAGGTTGTTTTAGCTGGCTGGCCAGAAACTATCTTCAAGATGAACCCAAGGAGCAGGGGTAGACCCATGGCCCCTACAGCAGTTAAGATGTGTAATGGAAGGGAAGAACAGGAAAGGTGTCCCATGATAGACAGTCACCATCTTCTGGCAGCTACCCTGAGGCCACCTCCAGCGAAGATGTGTCACCAGTGGACTCTACCTGGGATTTGCTTCAAATGTGGCAGTACTGGATACTAGGTGAAGAACTGTCTTTTATCTTGCTCACTACCCCAACAGTGACTAGACAGGACACTGGAGGATCGACTACTCCTCTTTGCCTTGCCAACGTATGTCAGTCCCCCAGGTTCCTCCTCTCCAGGAAAATCTCTTGACTCTTCCAGACCTGACAACCAAAACTGATGCTGCTACGGGACCTCTGCTCTAACACCACCAAGATGACCATGGAGGAACCCAGGTAACTGTCCAGATAGCGGGTAAGTTCCTATTAGTTTTAACGGATACAGGGGCCATTTAGTTTATAATTCCTGTTTGCTCTACTAAAATCTTCTCAGACCTCTGATGAGTGTTGACCGCTGGCCCTACCAGCCCAGGGCTTCAGGTCCTTTTCTCTGTTCCCTTGGGGGTCATCTGCTCTCCCACTCCTTTATTAATGGAGGCTTCTCATTTGTTCCCAGCTCTGGAGACTCAAAATAACCGCACAGAAACTATACTATTTAAATCACTCCTTGGCCAATCACTTAAGCATATTGCTAGCTAGCTCTTATATCTTAAATTAACCCATTTCTATTAATCTGTGTATTGCCACATGACTGTGGCTTACCAGGTAAAGTTCCGTCTGGTGTCTGACTCTGGCAGGGTTAAATGACTTCTTCTTGTATCTGCTTTCTTTCTCCCAGCATTCAGTTTAGTTTTCCTGACTAACTCTACTCTTCCCTATAATAGGCCAATGCAGCTTCTTTATTCATTAACCAATAAAAGCAATACTTATACAGAAGGACTTCCACACCACTCCTTAAGTTTCTATCTTCTCCTAGCCTCCGAAGACCAACCCTCTATGACTTAACTTTCTTTTTTTTGTTTTTGTTTTGTTTTGTTTTGTTTTCAAGACAGGGTTTCTCTGTAGCTTTGGAGCCTGTCCTGGAACTAGCTCTTGTAGACCAGGCTGGCCTTGAACTCACAAAGATCTGCCTGCCTCTGCCTCCCGAATGCTGGAATTAAAGGCATGCACCATCACGGCCCAGCTAACTTTCTTTTAAATACAAGTTAAATATGTTTTTCTATTTCATATAAAGTAAATAAATTAAGTTGATCACAGAAAAATTAAAAAAAAAAACCTACCATGATACCATGACACAATATTTTGGTACTTCATCTGGCCAAAAATTTAAAAGTTTGCTTTCACCTTAAAAACATCTGGCTTTACAATAGCTTTGGGCACAAAAGATTGATATGTTGTCTTTCTGATGATACAAATTTAATAATTAAAGAAGTTAAAATTACCAGATTTTTCTTAAGTGAAAAAGCTTTGAAACTGAGTCTCAATTACCTGCCTAGATTCATTTCAAGTGTTAAAATCAGGCCTTGCTTTTTCCTGGAGCTATCAGGCTTCCTACTGAGATATGTAAACTCACAAACAGGTTACATAACAAAACAAAACCCCTCAAAACTAGCATGCCTTTGTTACCAACTTGAAAATGTAAGAAGGAACCAAACTGAAGCCATTTTTAATAAAACTTCCATCTTGAATAGAGGTCAAATACAGTTTAAGTTGCCAAGACCTCCCTGGGGTGACTGACATCCTGTCTGGCAAGTTGAGGCATGAATGTGGGGCAAGCTTCCCCTCACAGTGGAGTAGACTCACCAAGGCTAACAGGATAAGTGTGCCACAAAGAAATGATTCCAGGAAAGTCCCCTGTCCCCAAGTCCTGATTAGTGGAAAATGTAACTAACTTGGCTCAAATGTTTATGACTTTTGTGTTTAGAAGCTCTGTAGCATTGGGATCAGGGTCACCGTTCAACTTCAGAGTCCGTTCAGCATCCCTGATCCATCAGTAGGGGCTTGATTACAATAAACTTCTGTATTGGTGTGGTACTGGAGTTGTGTTGCATCCAAGTGGACCTCATATGAAAAACTTGCTCTTTAATATTTCTGTATGTGCCAGTGGTGATTTATGAGGACTTGTTTTCAATGACTACTCTCAAAAATATCTGTACCATGGTAAATGATTGGGTGCTTTCAGATACAAACAAAAGACACAAGTTTATACAAGTTATGCAGATTGTCAGGGTCTGAGGAAGTGATTTAAGTTATTCAAAAAAATGAGACTGTATTAGTCATGATTCTCTAGAGGTTCTCGGCCTGTGGATTTAACCTCTTTTTAGGTTCACAGGGGTTGCATATCCTATATTTATACTATGATTCATAACCATAGCAGAATTACAGATATGATGTAGCAATGAAAATAATTTTATGATTGGGGGTCACCATAACATGAGGAACTGTATTAAAGAATTGCCACATTGGGAAGGTTGAGAACCATTGCTCTAGAGTAACAGAACTTGTAGAATGAATCTCTGTCTATATAGAGAGAAAGGGGATTTATTAGAATGACTTATGGGCTGTGGTCCAGCTAATTCAACAATGGCTTCCTATGAATGGAGGGTACAAGAATCCAGAGTTATTCAGTTCATGAGGCTGGATGTCTCAGCTGGTCTTCAGCATATGCCAGAATCCTGAATAAGTGTGTTCTAATGCCAGGTGAGAGCAAACAGGCAAAGAATGAAAACTTCTTTCTTCCAAGTCTTCATATGGGTTTCCAGCAGAAGGCAAGGCCCACATTAGTGGCAAGTTTACTGATTTCAAAAGATCTGGATTAAAGGTGTGTCTGCCTACATCAAAAATTCAAATTTGAAGTGGATCTTCTCACTTCAATTAAGCAAAAATTCCCCACAGATATGCTCTCCATTTTTGGGTTTTAATTAATTTTAGATGTCAGATGTAGTCAAGTTGACAACTAAAAGTAGCTACCACAGACTTAAGGATGATAAAATGATTATTAAAATTTTGAAGTCCAAAATCTAACACACTAGCGTTAACTCTCTATTTAAACCAATAGAGTTGTCATGAGTGATTCATTTACTTTTGGCGACAGTTTGAAGTACTGGCTACTAAAATTTCAAAATCATTAGAATTATCATAGTTACAGGCTCAAAAGAATTTTCTTTAGTTGCTTTTCTGTTTGTTTGCTTTTATAAATATAGACTTAAAAAGTTCTGGAGACATCTCCATCCAATCTAAATCTATCCAGCCCTTTTATTGTGGTGCTGTCAGGACTACAGGACAGAGGGAAGAATATTCATCCATCTTTCAGGACCTCAAGCCTAAGTCTTCCCCTTGCTTTTCTTTCTTCCAAGAAATTTCTGTCTTAGTACAAATGAATGTTCATGTTTCTGTTAATAACTTCTCAGTCTTTATTTGTGCTATGGCTCAAAGGCATGAGCCTGCTTGGGCTGTCTACAGACACCCATTAGCTGCCTTCTCTACTACAAGAATTTCAGGGCAGACTAAAACAGGCAGTAGTGCTGCTGACCTCTTGTTATCAACCTTAGAAGAATCACATAGGCTTCAGGGGGCTGTGACTTGGGTCCATCTGCCTCAGCCCAAATCTGCTCCATACCCTTGTCTCAGGAGTCCTCCTGGCTGTCAACAGCTTAAGCACTCCTACCTGCAGCATCCGTCCCTAAGGATGGGCTCTTTCTTTCATTTCATCTTGGGGCCCCTTCCCACCTTTCTAACCACCAGGACCATGTACTGGGTTCAGAAGTGTCAAATACATACCCAAGATTCCCCTAAGCGCCTTACCTTTACCTTCCATTCATAGTCTACATCGGCCCCAGCAAATTTCCACCCAGCCGGCTGATACAATGCAGCAATCAGCTGGGACCTACAGCTCATTTCCCTAGCCTCAGGGGTCCGACAAAACTGAAGGACTACCTACTTGCTGCCCAGGAGACACTTGTCTCTTCCTCAGTGAAGAATGATGTTAGCTGTGTAAGTCGATCTGACCAGGTGGAAGAAACGAGTAAAAATGAACAGGGACTAGTACACAGAGTCCAACCCTTGGGAGCTGACGCTCTGTGACTTAGATGCTTCTGACCGACATCCCTCAGGTCTCCTACTGTCACGTGATAATTTGTGCCAACATTCCAGACACCCCTGTTCCAACGTTCCCCCCTCAACTGGAAGTAGCCAGAGGATCACCAATCCCCTTTGTCACACACAAAAGCTCAAAGCAGGTTCCAAAGTGGCAATGCTGGGGCAAGGGCTTGACTCTCACCTGAGCTGGGGCTTGCTAGGAAACAGAAATCTAAGGCATTTCTCAGACGCCCTTAAAGACTGGCTGGATGGCCTAACTGCAGCCTTCTGAAAAAGTCCCCAGGCTCCTCCTGACTGACACAGCTTCTGCACTGCCTTCCCTGGCCTCCACCCACATAAAATCCAGCAAGATTTTGCAGCTGGGAGTGGTTCTCCAATGTCCGAGGTAGTTTGCTTGCTTTGCCCTTTGGTTTTGAATTACACTGTTCTTCTTTCCATGGAGAGTGGCTGTGTTGGGTGACTTCTTAGAACCTCGTCTGGCTTTCCATGACGACACCTGCCTCTGCTCGTTTTAGTGACTCTTAGCTCTCTAGCACCGTAACTACCTGAAGGTGCCAAGCAAGTTGATGAATTTGGATTTTAACTTTGTTTTTTCTTTTTTGATGAAAGAGTAAAATCTGTCTTCTTTCCATCTTTCTGCATTCCTCCGTAGAAACTCTGGGGGAGGGAAGCAGTGAGATGGCTCAGCAGGTAAAGGCACTTCCTACCTGTTATGTGACACTAATCCTCTCCAGGTCCCATTAGGCATCCCTTGACTTTATGTTTCTGAAGATTTTCCTGGTCTAGATATCGCATGATAATGAAACATTATGCTTATCTGTTTGTGTCTTGCCTGTTCCCTGTAGCATAATGTATTCAGGAATTATTATTGTTGTAGTGTGACAAACAATTTCTGGGTGTTTAAGGTTCACTAATGTTTTACTATTCACTTGGTCATTCATTCATTTGTCCATTGTTCATTCATTTATTTATCCATTATTTGGGCACACACGGTTGTCCTCATGATTTGGCTATTATGAATAAGGCTGCTGTGGTTATTGGGGAGCAAGCATCTACTATGTCCTTGCATTCAGTTTCTTATGGTTCTGTACCCCAGAAGTGAGATAAGTGGGTCTCATGATAAGTCTGCGTTGAAGTTTTGAGGAATTAATTCTTTTTGGGCAGCTGTACCCACCTTACATCCCCACCAGAATGCCCGGAGGTTTTAGTTTCTTTGCACCCTTATCAGCATCTGGGATCGACTCTGAATGACAGCCATTTGTGCAGATGAAGTAGGAGAATGGCTTTTCTGATTCCCAGGGTGTCTCTGTTCTCCTCGGATCTCATATGGCGTTATGGCAAGTTATGGCAAAGAGCTTCACCGCCCGTTCGATTTGGGAATCTTTTCTTTCGGGGAACTTACAGCTGGGAAAAAGTCACTTCTCAGAGAATCTTGAAGTCCAAACACACCCAGATTCTCCAAGTTATAAACCATCCCTGAGCAGTTGGCATGGCAAGGAGAAAACGCTGAGAAATCATCTTGCACACATCCCAGTGATGAATTGTTTGCTGTCTTGCCTGGATGCTGGGTGTCTTCCTTATGCATTTATCTGGGTTTGAACTTGTGTAGCTGTTCATACTTTTGATTCCTCATGAGAAACAGCATTATGGTATGCTTACATCACAGCATTGGCATGACGATTGCATGATTTGGTTTATGTGGTTTCTTAAAACCCTGCTGTGCACCCAGCAAGTGCACACAGTGTATCTGTTAGGGTTTCTCTTTTATCAGTGAAAATATGGTAATAATTATAGTCAATATTAGAAGTCTAAAAGCCAGCCTGTTAAGGATGTTGGAAATGGAAGCATGTCAACTTGAGTTGGAGCTCTCATTTACAATTTTGTCCTTTATTCTCCAGGAGACAGAGTCATTTTCCAGAGTCGATGTAGGCTCAGTGGATGCAGGCAGAGCACATCTGCCCTAATTGAGAAAGAGAGACTTTTTTCCCTATTCTGAAGGATTTAGACAATGACACTGACAGTGTTTGACTGCGGAGAGGCTGCTGTGATGTGTGTGTCAAAGGTGATGTTCTAAATCCACAGTTGGTGGTGACTGAGGAGGAACAAATGACTCATCGAGATGATTTCCTATAACATCCCATGGTCTCTGATGGCTCAGAGCGTCAAGAAACAAAAAAAGAAACACTTGATTCCTTGTTAATGGTAGTTTTTTTGTACTATGTAAGCATCGTGTGTGTATGTGTATGTGTACATGTATATACATATACATAAAGTGTATATAAGCCTTTCATTCTATTCCTTAGTTCAATAGTAATTTTCTTAGTGACTTAAGAGTTCACACTTCAGTTTTAGCTAGAATGGCATCAGATGTTGAATTTGTTGCCCGTTTCACATTTCATATTTCTACCTACTTAGCAGCTTTCCCAAGCACACCTGTCAGGTGTCCAGTCAGAGATGGATGTCACTGAAATTAGCATAATTTGAGCATGGTTTAATAATCAGACTATTATAAAACATCTGGGGGCTAGAAACCCCAGAATACAGAGGGCCATCTGCTAGTGACAGAGGGCTGCAGTGGGGAGGAAGGAGAGAAGATTCTGGAATGCTAAAGGAGCCAGCACCAAGAGGGTTATTTTGGGAGGAGTGGCCATAGCTAAGTGAGGGAAGAAGTCACTGAATGATACCTTCCCAGTGGCTGACGCTAAGGGAAAGCGGAGTCTGAGCCAGTCCACAGGTGTGGTCCTATGGGTTAGCTGTGGTGATAGAGCCAGATTATAGTGCATGCAAGAATTATCTTTAGGCTTCTTGTCTTCTTCTTTCCCACATCAGAAGGAAGACTGTTGTGCTTATCTTTCCAGACATCATTCTTTCTTGTGTCATAGATCTCTTTTTTACTACTGCTTCCTTCCAGTCTCTGGGTAATTTTGCTGAACTTTATTTATCTTACTCTCTCTCTCTCTGCAAAAATCATCCAAGCATTTCTTCTCTGTGTCACGTATTCTTTAGCTTCCTGAAAAAATGGTTAAGACCCGTGAGCTGAGAACATGCTAGCCAGGTGAAGAGCGCTTTCTAGAGACAGCTTCAGCAGCTCGAATAAGCAGAACTCAGTGTGGGCAAAGCTTCCTGTGGTAGCTTCTTTCCAGCTAGTTAGAGAAGCTAACTGAATGGCGAGGAGTCAGGTTCTGTCCTGGTGGGAAGCTCATCTGTTTACTTTATTTCAAATTATTCCAAAATTTAGTGACAGAAGAAAAACCATTTTGTTTTTACTCAAAAGTTTGTTAGTAATTCAGGAAGCAACTGACTATCAGTTTTCATTTATAGTCTTTTCTGTGACTGTCCCCTCTGACTATATCCCCATGTCCCCCCACAAGTCTGGGGACATGGGGATATAGTCGGGGCATTAAAGATGTGTCTCTTATGACTGGCGGGAGAAGCTAGGTCTCAGCTGAGAGTGTTCACTGTGGTCCCTGGTGTGGCTTTCCAGAACAGTGCTCTCATGACAACTGAGCTTTCGTAGGCTTCCACCAGAAGCACCTGTTTTAAAAAAAAAATAGCTGGAAGCTTGGCGACCCCCCCTTTTTGTCTCGTTGTTAGTTATTTGATAACTTTGTACAACATATTTTGATTATGCTAGCCCCTCCTTCCACTCCTCCCAGTTCCGTCTCCATTTCCAAATCCTCCAAGTTGTGCCCTACACCTCCTCCTTTAGAAACCCATCAAGCCCAATTTGTGCTGCCTATGGACTCTCGGATGTGTGATAGCCACTGGAGGATTGGCCTTCTCCCAGGTACCACAGCTTTAAAGAACAGGCTCTTCTCCTAGAAGCTATCAATTTCTTCTTGGCCAAGGTGGGGACTTTGTTTTGCTCCCTTTTTCCATGCTGTGATTTTATATGGGTTGACTCAACCATATGCGAGTGCATGCGTGCAGCTGCCCTGATGTGTTCTGCAGATACTGTTTCCTTGCCATATGCCACTTGTGACTCTTAAAACGTTACATCCCTTCTTCCACAACAATCCCTGAGCCTCGGGAGGGTGTGTGACAGAGATGTCCCCTTTAGGGAGGAGCATCCTGCAGTCTTTCCTCTTCACCTGACCAGTTGTGCATCTCGGTGTTCATCATCATCTGTTCCAAAAAGAAGATTTCCGAGGAGGGTTGAGAGATGCACTGATTCATGGGTATGCCATTAGGAGTCAGTTTAATACTGTCTCTATTTAGAATAAAGGAATGCTCTCCCCAGCCCCCACTGAATATAGTTCTATAAATTGTATGTAAGGCAATAAGACATGGGAATGCAAATAGGAAAAGAAGTAGTCCAAGTATCGTTATCCTCAGATGACCTAATTCTTTAAGTAAAAGACACCAAAGGGCCCAGCAGAAATCTCCTACAGTTAATACATGCAGAAAAGTAGCAGAATACAAATTAATACAGGAAAACCAGTAGCCTTCCTATATATAAGTAACAAGCATAAAGAGAAAGAAGTCAGGGAAATAATTCCACTCACTAAAATTATCTCATCAAACCCCAGAAGTAGAAAATTTGTACAGTGAGAACTTAAGATGTTGGTGGCTTTTTTCAGCTGAACCCTGTAAGCCACATTTTGTCATTTCCACTGCCAGTCATTAATTAATTAATTAGAAGTGGGTCACAAGGGTAGGCCCCAATTCAAGAAGAGTGGAGTTTACTTTTGGTTGGGAAGAATTGAGTCACATATTGTTTAGAGTAGCAGACTTTTTCTTTTGGGTTACCAACCAGTTCCCAAATCATGAAGTGGAAACTTCATTACTGGCTAGCTTTTTTTCTTTAACTTCAGTTAACCTGTTTCTCTTTATCTACCTTTTGCCTCAGGGACTTTTACTTTTCTGTCCTTTAGAATATCTTATTTTTACTGACTTCTGTGTCTGTCTGTCTGGCAGCTGCCTGGCTTTCTGCCCTGAGTGTGTCCCTCTCTTTCTTGTTCTCTCCTCTTTTCTTTTTCCTCATTCGTCTTCTGAGTTCTGAGTCTAGATTCTTCCCCCTATTTATGCTCTCTGCCTGCCAGCTCCGCCTATCCCTCTCCTGCCTAGCTATAGTCCATTTAGGTTTTTATTAGACCAATCAGGTGCCTTAGGCAGGGAAGGTGAAACAAATGTAACGCATCCTTACATATTAAACACACATCCTTACATCATTAGACAAATACAGCATAAACAAATGTAACACACCTTTACACAATTAAAATAATAGTCTGAAGCATAAACAAATGTAACACACCTTTACACAATTAAAATAATAGTCTGAAGCATAAACAAATGTATCACACCTTTACACAATTAAAGTAATAGTCTGAAGCATAAACAAATGTAACACATCTTTACACAGTTAAAATAACATTCTACAACCTTTTAGTTTGTTGGTATGGCTATAACAGAATAGCCAAACTTAATAAAATAAAATAAATAACAGAGATTTATAATCTCATAATTATGGAGGCTGAGAAGTCCAAGATTTAAGTGCTGCCCATTGGTATTTTAAAAAGACGTCTCCCCCATTTATTATGTGTATGTGTTGTGTGTGTATGACATAAGAGAGGCCATGGTAGGTGTGTGGATGTCTGAGGAAAACTTGAGGTATTAGTTCTCTTCTTTAACTCTGTGAGTTTTGGGGATTGGACTCAGGTCATGAGACTTGGTGGTAAGGGCCTTTACCTACTTATTCATCTTGTCAGCCACCAAGGATGTATATTCACAAAATGGAAGACAAAAGGCTAAGAGAGAATGAACCTACTCCATGCCCCCATGGTAGTATTTAATGCATGCGTGAAGATAGTCCTCATGGCCGAAAGTCCCTCATGAGGTCCATTTCCCATGCCACTTGGATCAAATTTCTAACACATGAATTCGAGGAGCAATATGTTCAAACCTCAGCATATGTGGTAAATGTACAAAAACCCGTGCATGGAAGTTATTCTGGCCTTTCAAGAAAATGCTATTGCTCAATCTATCAATGATCTTGTGCAAATGCTAATGTGAGTTAACTTGTGTTTGACAAATATCACTATGATTGCTCTTCACACCGTGGAAACGTGCTGTGGAAGCCCAGGGATACAGTGCTCTCTCAGTGGAGAGCGCCTCA
Organism: Chionomys nivalis; assembly: GCF_950005125.1. Classification (NCBI taxonomy): domain Eukaryota; kingdom Metazoa; phylum Chordata; class Mammalia; order Rodentia; family Cricetidae; genus Chionomys; species Chionomys nivalis. The sequence goes on along the minus strand of NC_080097.1, from coordinate 40,097,617 downwards.
GGAAGGGAGAAGTGAGCAAAACTGAATTAACGGGTAAATTCTGTTGCCAAGGTATGGGAGGACTGCATGTGGAATGTGACGGAGGGGGTGTGCCAAGTGTGACTCCAGGCTTTGGGGTGTGAGGCTGATAGACAATTGCAGATGCCACTTATGGCATCTCAACAGTCAGGAAGAAAAAGGGAAAATTCAGATTTCCGTTTAAGATAAATCTGTATTGGGTTAGGGACATCCAACAGACCTTGTCCAGAACACTGGCAACCTGGATCCCAGTTTCCGATTGAAATGGCTAAAAATTTAATTTAGTTTTACTAGAAGAAATACATGCACATACATATATAATATATATTTTCATATATATTATTACATATATTGCATATAGTCTCTATCCCACATAAGTTAATATAAATATCTGACTGAATTACTACTACAAAATCTCTATGCTCCCAGGTGCCTTTCATACTTCAGAGATGAAGAGGCACCATCAGATACTCTGGTTTCTGTGAATGGGGTATCTGTTTTAAACAAGTAAACATCCCAAGTATTGTCAGAGATGGTGCTCTCTGCCTTTTCCCAGACGACTTACTTAGCATATCATGTTCTTATTTAGAAAGTCCGAGTCTATAATTAACTTTAGAAAGGGAGCATCACATCCCTTTGCTCGAGGTACTTTATGTGGCTTCCTGTGAGAACAGCTATTCTGAGGTGAATGTGTTGAGAACCAGAAACGGTGTTTGCTTATGACCTGCACATCTCTTCTGTGCTAGCCGCGAACATCACTAGATTATGTGTAGTATATAAAAGGTTGCAAATGGTCAGAAATAGTTGTTGTATTGCTTCACTGGGGACATGATTGTCTCCTCAATACGTGCATGTTGTCTGTGAATAGTTTCAACCAACCATGGATGGAAACTACTTTAGATTATGTCTCTGTATATTTTAGGAACTATCTACAGTAGTACGTTTCCTTAGGACTTTTTCAAAAGCTTAATGTTACTCCTGCCCCATTTCCTCCTCTGCCCTGATCGCCCATTTGATTTTAACTGTTTCATTAGAACATTTGCCCCCTTCAATTTTACGTGTGCATTCTATCTTCCTTCTTTCTTCCCTATAGGCCCTTACTAATTTCTTGACCTCCATCAATATTACACATGAAGGGCACATAACTAAAGATTCAAAGTCACCATTCATGTATCAGAAAAACAAGTGATGTCTTTCTGGGCCTGGGTTACCTCACTTAAGAAGATCTTCCTGTGAATTTCATATTTTCATTTGTTTTGTAATAACTGAATAACATTCTGCAGTGCAAATATACCACATTTTCATTGTCCATCAGTTAGTTGATGGGTAAATAAATTGTTTCCATTTCCTGGCTCTTGTGAATACAGCAGCAATAGATATGGGTGAGCAATTATCTCAGGAGTAAGTTACTGATTATTTGAATGTGCCCTCAAGCCATTATTCTTAGTTTCCCTCCGGAAGTTGAGGAGAAGACCCTATTGCTGAGAAAACCATATATTCATGTCTTAAAACATGGGGCAAATCAAGCAGGAAGTTTCAACCCGACTGTCTACCTTTCACGGCGTTGTTATGTGTTATGCATACTGCCATAGAGAAAAAGCAAACATTGCTCTTGCCCATCTGCAAACGCTATGAGACACAACAGTGGCTGTCCTGAACAGACATGCCTACCGGTGTCATAGCCGCATGACTGCTAGCAGAGTCAGCAACTGCTTTCTGTTTGGGTTGAAGGCCTAGTTCACGTGATATAATCCATATCTGACACCATTATCTGGGCCAAAAGCTTGTGTATAGATTGCTCATAAGCCCAAGCGGAGAACTTATTACTACTATTCTGCTAAATGAATATAGTATAAAGAGATTTCCTAATAGCACATTTCTATATCGGTAGAGCAGTGAAGCTCATAGCCTTCATCAGAGAAATTCATTTTAGTAGCAGATGGCAGTTAACCCAGAGATCCACACCTGTCAAATGCAGAGACTGAGCAGTATTAAACCCTAAAAAGGATGTATGTTTTACGTCCTTACACAAGACCTCAGGGATCGTTGTGGTAGAGGGGACAGAAAAGACTGTAAGAGCCGGAGTAGTAGCTGACGCCAAGGCGACTGTTTGGCAGATCCCACAGGACAGCCGCACATGTGAACGCGTAATGATTTTGATCTCGTGTATAAGACCTGCAAAAGTCCAGGGCAGGTAAACTCCCTGCCTAGAAACGAGAAGGTGGGCATGAAATCCTACCCATAGCTGAGGAGCTATTGGCGTTTGGTAGCCATTAGAAAAGGGAGTGCCAGTTTTCCTTAAGGATGTGGTCCTTGGTTTAGGACCAGCGCTCAAGAGTATATGGGCAGCACAAAGTGGACTGTATGGGTTTAAAGAAGAGAACGAACATGAAGTAGGGTGGGTGGGGGAGGAGAGGTGTGGGTGGATCTGGAATGAGTTGGGGGGTAAATGCAATCAAAATACATTCTTTGAAATTCTCAAAGAGTTAACAAAAGCATTATTAACAAAATTGTATTATGTGTAGTATTATCATCTGTCTGTACTAAATCCATGTAGACTTATGGTCACTTCAGGAATCTGGCTTATGCCACCTTAGGCCAAATCAAATCAACAAATATGTATTACCCTTTTAACTAATACAGGACAGCAACTATCTATATTATTTGAATTGTATCAGGCACTGTATGCCACCCAGAGATGATTTAAAGTATGTGGAAGGATATGTATAATTATATGCATGCAATTTTCTTTATAGAAAGGACTTAGCATCTGTGTAATTTAGTACCTGCAGGGCTTCCTGGAGCCACCTCCCCACAGATGATAAGAGGCTATAACAACAAGAAAAAAAGTCTACGTATCTTTTACATAATTACATTTTTTTTCTAATAGTTTTGATTCACTGTTGGGTAAATTTGCAGATGTGGAATGCATAGATAGAGAGAGATGCAAAAATTGTATTCAACGCATACATATAAATATCTGCATACACACCCACATGTGTACTTGTGTTGGAAACAGATATGTAAGCACACACATGCAGACTCACACATGTATTTGTGTTGAAAGTATATAAGCATGCACTTGCACACTCACATGTGTACATATGCATGTGCATATACATTTATTACATGAGTGCATTAAGCAAGTTTCTAAGAGTGCTATAAATTAATGAAACAATGAGGAATTCTTTAAGTTACACTAATGCTCAATTATAGTGCTTCTTTCTTCCAGCCACAAAAACTAATTTTTAAAATTATTCTGAACTTCTGTAACATTATTTTTAATAGTAAGCCACCTCTCTCTAGGGGAACTTTCCTAGGTAAAAAGCAACATCATGGTTTTGCTCCCATTGTACAGATTTCCTAAAAGTCTGCTTCCCAATTGTCACCACTTAGACCTGCAGTCCGAGTCACCTCATGTGTTTGCAAGCAGCTTATTTCAGAGCAAGTCACTTCCTGAAACTGAGTGTTTTAAGGACAAATGTTGGTTTATGCGATACCCAATGTCTACTGACATTTGCTGGTATAGATGGCTGGATCGCTGGGCGAGTTTCAGAATTCCGCACACTACGTTTTAAGTCTTAGTTTGGATTGGTGCTATAGGGGGACAATAGGTGACATATTTTACAACATAACTTCATTTTATAAACGATGAAAGAGTCACATGAAGAAGCTATGAGACTTGCCTAAATTGCCTCTAACCTGGAGGAATAATTAGCTTTTTGTCCTTAAGTTTTCCTGTCCTGATCGAGTGCTCATTTGAGGTCTTTGGAGATGTGTCTTCACAACATCTCCTTAAGGCTTTATAAAGCAGGAGCAAGATCATAGTGTTGCTTAAAGGAAATGACTGGGAATGACTTCCAGTCTTGGTCCCCAACTCACAAATAAGCTTGTGAAGAAGTGTGGTGTGGAAGACACTGTGACTTTGAAACTGAAGATGCTTAAAACCGAGTGATTTTTGAGATCTCCAAGACACAAATAACTATCGGTAAAAATAGCGAGCACAGCAGTCAGTCACTCGTGGAGATCAGTGATGTCCACCTGCTGCTCAAACTGCCCTGGATACTGGAGATTTCTCAGAAGAAACAACGTGTTGAGATTTCAATTCCTTTTATCAGACTTTCCAGAACTACTGATTATTTTAAATCTCAAATGGTGTCACAGATTTTCACAGATTTAGCTGTGGCTTGGTACCCTTAACCTAAACAGGATTCAGTTTCAGAACTCTGGAAGAGCAGCATATAGCATCACAGAAATCTGTCTTATGCCACCTTAGCCCAAACTCAACACACATGTATTGCCATCTTGCCAACACTGCTCTGTGATAACTGCCCTGAGAGGAACAGTGAGAAAAGCAACTCTTATTTCCTGGTTTGTATTGGGAATGAATTAATTGGGAGTTGGGTATTGGCCCATAGTCAAACCAAACACGACTAAGAAAACCCATCTAAGCACAGACTTACCATTTCTCTTTGGTTTTAGAATTAAATATCATTAATCCCAAGAAACTAGAAAAAGATGCTCAAATGAAACCAAAGCATAAAATCAAAACAAAAAGAAGTAATTTAAATTTGTATAAAGATCAAATTAACTGAGACCAAAAGCTTACCATAACATAGATATTATATGGGCATTAGAGGCAATATTGACTAATAAAAGGTAGACTAATAGAGAGTAGGTAGCTATTGACTAATAAACCTTGCAATTTGAATGGAATGGAGAGATTCTTTACAAGACTAGCTCTCATAGTTTGAGAAGAAACAGCTAACTTGAGTAACTATCTGGAGAACGGAATTATTTCATGCATATCCAAATTACAGACCTCAGTTTCTTCACTGGCAAATTGTACCGTATGTTTAATGAAAAATAGCACTCGTTCAATAAACTGAAGAAGTGAGGACATTACCAGATTATCTCAGAGGGCTGCATTATTCTGGTATCAAAGACTGGAAGTGCCTACAAGGAAAGGAAACCGTAGACCAATGTTCGTCATGAACAGAGAGTAGAAAGCTTGAAAGGTGGTTCAGAAAAACGCATTCAGTTTATGTTAGAAAGTGTTTATCTTGACTCGGTGCGGTTTGTGCCACAAATTCATTAAAAAGTCAATCACTGTAATCCAGCATATTAACACACAAAAAGAAAACTGCACAGAGAATTTCAATAAACAGTAAAGCATTGGAAAAAGTCCAACATCCTTTTATTATATATATATTAAAAAATCTTTCAGCAGAGTAAGACAAAGGGAGATTTAGCTTGCCAAAAGCTTCTAGGAAAAACCTAAAGTCACTGCATAGAAAGACAGGATACTTCCCCTAAAATCAGAAAGGAAAGGCAGGTGTCTACTTCATGTTAAATGTGAGTTTAGCCCCAAAATAGGGAAGGTAATTAGGCAATAACACCCATATCAGAAAGGAAAGGGCAAACAGGTATTGGTGAACAATGATCATCTATGTAGAGGTTTGATAGAATCCATGAAAAATATACAAACATTTTGATCTATAATGGCTGTAAGATCTTACATGCCTGTAAGATGCATGAGCCCAGCAGTAGCAGAAAGCTTACGGGAGTAATGGGCCAGTATCTGATGGGGTTAAAGGCTCCCTGCATGAGCTGGAACCCATCCCAAACACTGCTTGGGTAGTCAAGAACCTGAGACTAAAGAGTACAGGGACCCAGGGGGAAACCAAATACTTCTGTCCTACTGACAGAACATAGTAATAAAATGACTCCTAATGACATTCTGCTGTACTCACAGATCAGTGCCTTGCTCAGTCATCCTCAAAAAAAGCTTCCTCCTACAGTAGGTGGGAGCAAATACAGAGACCCACAGCCAGTCAATGTACAGAGAGTGAGAGACCTTGGAACACTAAATGAAATGCCTCATCAATCTCTCCCCTCAAGGCTCAGGGAAGTCTGTGGAAGAGGAGGTGGAAAGAATGTAAGAGCCAGAGGGGCTGGAGTACAGCAAGGCAATAAGGCTGTCTAAATGCAGTAAGACCAATGTAGATATGTACTCAGAGTCTGGAGCAGCAAGCATAGGGCCTGCAGGGGTGTGAGCCAAATGGGATCCCAGTGCTGAGAGGGGAAGTGGGCACATGGCCCTGTTCCTAAACCAGAAGCTATTTCCAACTGATAACCACTTGTAAATGAAAATTTAGTTTTCCCCAAGGGAGTCTTGTGAGGTATGCAGACCACTCTTTAGTCCCAATGCCCAGAAATGAATGTCCAAGCCAATTTAAATAGAACTCAATGGCGTTTTGGGAGGTTCTTTGTCTTCTAATGCTTTGCCAGGGAATAAAAAAAAGCTTTATAGGTATTTTGTAGATTCGTTATGGTTTTGGGTTTTTTTAAAATGAGATTTCTGTATGCATGAATATCTGCATCTGTATGTGTGTCTTCTGCTTTGTTTTTTTTCTTTTTCCTCTTTATTTGTTTTTTGTCCTATTCTGATTTATTTTGTTTTATCTCATTTTATTATTTTTAGATGTCTGTTTATTTTCTAATGAGAGAGAGAGATAGAAAGAGAGAGAGAAAGAAAACGGGTGTGGATTCAGATGGGAGGGGATGTGGGGAAGATCTGGTATAAGTTGGGGAAGAGTAAGCTCTAATTAGAATATATTGAATGAAAGAAATCTATTTTCAATAGAAGAAAAACAGGAAGAATAATGGAAAAAATCTTACCAAGGTCAATGATATAAGCTTATTCTATAAAAGTTACATATGGTTTATAAGCTATCAGCATCAATCAAAACACTGCATAAATAATGACAGTTTCTAATATGAGGCATGAAACAGTGACAAACCTAGCAAAATAGGTATAGAATTTATATATAGAAAAGGTATAAAAGTTTTCTGACAAATAAGAGACTATATAAATAAATGGAGAGATATACTATATTTGCATCAATATTAAGGTATTGACCATTCAAAATAACTTTTAGGATCAATGTAACTTCTAAAATAAAAAATGAATGATGCTTTCTTCTTGAAGGTAAGAGATTCTAGAATCCACGTTGAAATAGAAGTGCTTTTAGTAGCCAAAGGAATTTTGAAGAGGATGAACAAAACTGGGTTGATACTACTTTAGGTCAAGGCTAACCATGGATTTGCAGAAATAGTTATTGTATTTATAGTAGATTTTAAAAAGTCGAGGTCAGGCATAGTGGCAGACGCTTTCAATCCCAGCACTCAGAAGGCAGAGACAGGTGGATATTTCTTAAATTAGAGGCAGCTTGCTCTACACAGTGAGTTTCAGGCCAGCCAGAACTACACAATGAGACCTTGTCTAAGACAAAAAAGTATTGAACATAGAGGTGCAAATAGAGCCATAAGTTTATGAAAAATTGATATTTGATCAAGCAACAAAGGCAACTTGTGGAGAGAAGTTTTCTCAAATGAATAGCCATATGGCAAACTCCAAAACAAAAAACCAAGGGCCATTTTTCTTCATACACGGAAATTTGGCATTTATAAAATATAAAATTCATAAGAATCTGCCATTCATAAAACTTAACCACAAGAGGGTCATACAAGATGCATGTCTAAAAGTAAATTCCAAACTTCAAAATTCTTCAAAAGTGAAGGAAGGAGAGAATTTCCGTGATACTGCCAGACAAATGTTCTTTGAAATGACACCAAAGGAATGCTCTGAAAATAAAAGCAATGATAAATTATCCATCAAAATTAAGCATTTCTCTCCGAAGACACTGTGGCAAGATTGAAAAGACCCACGCTAAAAAGCATTTGACAATCAAATTACATGTAGGACTGGAAGTCACCATATACAGATGTGCTGGCAGCCAAACTTGGTAATATGTAAGTTTCCCAGGTGGTTCTGGTTTTGAAGGCATGAAGGGGTCACGAAGAGCAGGTGAGGCTTGGTAATGTGAGAGGCTTGGAGAAGCCCTTGGTGAAGTTGTAGTCAGAGTAGCAGTGGAGACTGCAAGCTTGAAGGGGTCATGTGAAAAAGTTGAGGCTTGGCACCATGAAGAGAGCCCAGGAGAGGCTATTGGTGAAAGTGCAGCTCAGCTGCAGCAGAAGACCCCAGATTTTGGAGAGGCCAGCACCATGGGATGACTACAAAACCAGGAACAGCAGTGGAGTGGAGCCATCCGGAGCCTAAACTACAAGTTGTGAGTGCTGCAGAGGGCAGAGCCAGAGAAGTGACCCAAGCTCCTTGAATGGTGGACAGCAGATATTGGACACTGAGTTATTTACATTGTTGGAGTTTGTTTTGCTTTGTTCAGATTGGGAATGTAAGAAAGTGTTTAACTTATTTTTGGTTTTGTACAAGCCCACAGTTGAGAGACTTGGATTTTTTAAAAAAGATTTTTAGACTTTAAAAGAGACTTTAGATTTTTACTGAGACTGAACTTTTAAAGTGTTTGAATTGGTAAAGACAATGGGATTTTATGTTGTAATGTAATTTATGTTCATGGTATGTATTAGTTTGACATCTTGGGGATAAACAACAAAAAAGGAAGGGTTATGTCTTCAAAAGTGGTTTGCTGTTTTCTGGGAGGTGGTGGCGCATGCCTTTAATCCCAATACTCAGAGGCAGAGGCAGGCTGAGCTCTGTGAGTTTGAGGCCAGCCTGGTTTACAAGAACTAGTTCCAGGACAGCTCCAAAGCTACAGAGAAACTGTCCTCGAAAAACAAAACAAAACAAAACAAAAGTGTTCTGGTTCAAGTTGGCAAGGGGTCAGTTGCCCTGGTTAGTTTTATGTCAACTTGACAGAAGCTAAAGCCATCTGAGAAGAGGGAACCTCAACTGAGAAAATGCTTCCCTAAGATTGGAATGTAGGCATTCCTGTAGACAATTTTCTTAGTGATTGATTGGGGAGGACCCAGTCTATTGTGGATGGGGCCATCCTGGGCTGAGTGAGGGTCCTGGGTTCTATAATAAAAAGGCTGAGCAAGCCACGATGAGCAAGCCAGTAAGCAGCACCCCTTCACGGCTTCTGCATCAGCTCCTGCCTCTGGGATTCTGCCTTGTTTGAGTTACTTCCTGACTTGCTTCTGTGGTGAACAGCTATGTGAAAGTGTAAGGCAAATAAACCCTTCTCCCCAACTTCTCCAACTTCCCCATCATGACTATGATGCTTCACTATGCTGATAACCCAAACTAAGACAGTTGTGAACTTTCAAAAATTAATAATCATAAATCAAACAATAAGATAATGGAAAAATCTGAGCAGATATTTTACCAAAATACGTAGACAGTCTCCTATAATCCCCACCCCTCTTCTGAAGGATCCCCCAAGCTCCACGTAATGCTTGGCTGCGGGTCCCTGCACCTGCTTCCATCACTTGGAATCCTCTCTGATGATGAGTATGCTAGGCTCCAGTCTACAAGTATAACCGAGTACCATTAGGGACCATTTCATTGGCTTTTTTTTGTTTCCTTTCAAACATGGGTCTCAAGTTGATCCAGTTATTGGTTGGCCACGCCCACAAGTTCTGCACCACCTGTAGCCCAGCACATCTTGCAGGCAAGACAAATTGTAGGTTGTTAGCTTTGTGATTGGGTTGAGATCCCTACCCCTCCACTGGTTACAGATGATGGCCAATTCAGGCTCCATGTCCTCTAACATTAGAATTCTTTGCTAGGGTCACCTTCATAGACTTCCTGGGAGTTTCCATTGTACTAAGTTTCTACCTCAACCCCCTAAATGCCAATTCCAGTTGTCTCTCCCAATACTCTTTTCCTCTATCCCTCCAAGGATATCCAAAGACTCATTAGGTCATTCTTCAAAACCCTGCAGTCCACAAAATTGGAAAATTCTAAAATAAATGGACAATTTTCTTGATAGATCTAGAGTAGCTTTAATTTAATAAAGTTAAATCAAGATCAGAGACTTGTAACTTTTACGAAGAAGAGTCTCATTGGAGGAGGTAGGCCATGGAGGGTAAGCCTTGGACTTTTATAGCTCAGTCCCACTTACTGTCTTTTTTTAATTTCATTTCTGACTGCTTTGTGATTCATCCAGATGTGAGTAATAAATCAAGTTGTTTGGTGAAGGAAATTTCAAGACACTGTAACATTTAGGATGTGTAATGGTTATTGGTCACGTCACTTACCCTGATTTATAGTGAGGGGAAGAGTGGAACAGAAAGACATTCAACATGTGCAATTCGATGAGGAAGGGATCTTAAACCCAGTTAAAGCTGAGGATCCTCGTGGTGTGTATGAAATGGCTGTAATTGCTAAAGAAAAACATTAAATTTTGCACTGAGACATCAAGGCTGAACTTTCTTCGAGGCAAGACCCCACAGATGGAGAGCACCAGAGTGTAGTCATGCAAATTTATTTGAAAACCTTCATTGGATTGTTTGTTTGAATTTGTCTTTTGAGACAAGGTCCCATGTACCCACAGCAACCTCAAACCTGCTTTGTGACTATAGACTGGGGTAAAGGTGGTATCAAACTCAGGGCTTTGTGTATGAGAGCCAGACTTTCTACCAACTGAGCTACCTCTCTGGCCCTAGAACTTTCATTTGTAAAGACAATGATTGGGCTTAAGTTGATCCTGGAGCAAAGTTGCCTTGGGATTTGTTTTCTCAGGCTTAGCCTTAAATGCACACTATTATCTGTGATCAGACATTTCAGATTGGCAGAACATGGTATAGTCTGTATGGTACGATTGTCACAGGCGTGCAAGATGCAGGAGTGAGGGGGAATATGAAGGCACACATTAACATTTAGAATTGCTGAGGCCAGGCAACCAATAGCAGGTCAGACTTCCTGCTAAGGTGAAGTTCAAGTTGCAGAGGAGAGCCAAGATAACTGGACATATATGAAACATGGGATCTCCACCAGGATAGCTGCAGTCACCAAGTTCATGTAGCCCAAGAGAGAGATCACAGGTATAAGACAACAGGGTTTGAGGGGCAGGACTAGCCAAGCCCTTTGAAACACATCATGAGCTCTGAAAGTATACATGGGACTGCAGTGTCTGATGCTTTCCCCAAAGCTCTCATTTTGTAATGAGAATATTTACCATTTTTTTATGTTGGAAATACATAACTTGCCTTTTGATTTTACAGGGACTAACAGTTAGACACACCTTAAATTTCACCACAGACTGGATTTTGAACAGCGTTGAAACTGTTAACCAAAGACTTTTGTAGGTGGAACAGAGACATTCTGCCTTATGAAATATCATTACGTGTAAGAACCGAGGGTGAACTATTGTGGTTTGGCTGGGAAATGCTCCCCAACAGGCTCACGTGTTTGGACACTTCTCCACCTGGTGACACTGTTTAGGGAGGCTGGGAAAAGGTTAGGAGGTGTTGATTTGGTGGAGGGATAGGCTCCTGGGGTCTAGCCTAGTTATAGCCCAGACCCACTTCCTTTTTGTTTAGGCTTCCTGATCGAGCCAAATCAGACCAAGCTTCATATTTTGGCCACCATGGCCAAGAGCTACTCCCACCACCCGGCCTCTCCTGAAATAATAGGTTGTACCTCTGAGATTCTTCTCCCCATAAGTTGCTTCTTATCAGGTATTTGAGCATAGAAATAAGAAAGAAATAACCATTACATAAATACACAAACTGAAGTATTCTTGTATAGTGGAAACTTCTAGTCAGACTGTATTTGAAATTCATTATTTGAGCCAAAAGAAAGCAGATAAATAATGACCCATTGTGTCACTCTGATTTCATAAAATTCTAAAAAATAACTTATATATGTGATAGAAAAGAGACGAATAGTTGCCTGGGAATGGTGGAGGGGTCCCTGGAAGGGAAGCAGGAAGAGATGCGTAAGGCAGGGGCAACTTCTGGGGTGGTAAAATATATACACATATATAAGTAATGGTCTAAATTGTGGTGATTATTTCATGAGTATATGCTTCAACTGTCAACTTGTAATATTTAAATATTTTATGCTAATTAAAGCTCAAACCTATTAAAACTCAAAAAACAGATTTATAAAGGGATGCTGGGTAAGGCAAAAGAAGAGCTTATCTGAGTATTTTTCACGGATAAAAGTACAAACTAGAGTATGAGAAATATAGAAATACCAAGAAAGAAAGAAAAGCGCTTGTAAGAATTAGAAGATTCCAGATTTAAGACTTTAAACTCTTTAACTACTTAAGGAAATCCTTGTACAAGAATATTTCCAATCACGTCAGTTATTATTATTCAGCTCTGCTAAATTTTGCTATCCATCCTGCTCAGTGTCACCTCTCAAGGGTCTGTCAGATGCCAGGTGCTACAATTATGGAAAATCTGCTTTCTTCCTTCAGAGAAGGAAGTCTCCGGAAACAAATGATTTTCAAATACTGAGTGGCTGTCTTCTCAGTGAGGGAACTTTCTGTCTTTAATGTACAATGAACCAGGAAGCAGCTCTGACTGCATCCCCCACATCCATCCTTAGAGAGGACAAGAACTCCCAGATGATATCAGCACTGGGGAGCAGAAAGAAGGCATGAGTGAGTCAAGAATACATTGTCTTATTTCAGAGATTATTTATAGAAAATGACAAGTAGGCGTTTTTATAAATTATTGATAATCACCAGACTAGAGTAGAGCATTGAATATCTGTCTCTCAAGTCAGTAGGAGAGGAGAAAAGATGAAAGGAAAGGGTGATACATAGGAACATTGACAAATCTGGTAAACAAATATTCACACCACAGCATTTTTGATACATTAATCTGGAATATGATCACCAGTGAATACAAGCTTTTAATCTGATTGGTAATCTAAATGTTCAACAAGCAAGATCTAGGGAAATGCTCTCTGTAGAGAATGAAAGGATTTTGGTAATGATATATTTCTACCATGAAAACAGTGAAAAAAACTTTGTGGAAATTTATTATTTTTGTAAAATTTATAGAAGGAAAATGACAGAGAGACAAAGAGGTACGTGATAGTGATGAAAGTAGAAGACAGAGAGGTCCTTGCAGTCCCCAGGCATATTCTCCTAAGGCTAGGAAGCATCACATTTTATTTGTAGATAAGAAAATGGAATTACAATTGAGGCTAGTAACACTTATTTTTATGTATTCATTTTGGAAATGGAAAAATAATGCAAATAAAAGTAAACAAGATTTGACCTGTAATATAAAACATTCTTCTAAAGAATTAGTTTTTAGTTCTTTTGAAACAGTCTTTTCATGTAGCCCTATTGGCCTGGAACTCACTATGTAGAGCGCGGTAGCCTTGAACTTGCATTTGCTATGATCTTCCTGCTTTAAACCCACTCCCAGGGCTGGGATTATAGATATACTCCACCATGTCTGGTTTAAACACAATGATATATGTAGAATTTTATAAGCCAGATTATTTCTAAGAAACACATACATATACATGCATAGTAAACACACACACACACACAGTTCTGATCCATCTAGATCAGAACAATATATTTCTAAGAAATATATATATGTGTATATATATATACACATACATACATGTATGTCTATATATAAAATGTTTAAAGATACATATTGGGGTACAAAGAATTATCAGTTTTAAATCACTGGCAATACACAAATAATATTGTTTGTATACAAAGCACAAGATCAGGAGTCAATAGTAACAAGGTCGCTAAAAAACCCCCACCATCATAGCCTTGAAAATATCAGTAAATTATTTCATTATGCAGAGAAAGGTTATGAAAAAATCAGAACTAGATAAGGAAGTAGTTCAGGTCAGCACTGTGGATTGGAGTTTATGATTATTTGGAACTTTGATATACTCTTAAATAAGAAGAAGGAAACTATACAATCTTAGTATTCACGAATCTAGTAAAGGTTTGGAAGTAAATCTAAAGCAGCAAGGGGCATCAACGGTGAAGTCAGAAGTTAATGAATTTATAATAGTAACCTTCACAAAAGTTACACAGAGGCTGAATAAATTAAAAGTGAATTAATTAGTTAAGAAGAGTCTCTCCATTATCCTGTGAGTTCACAGACTTCTAAGTGAAGCTTGTTGTGACCCTATTTCAGAACTTGTGCAAGATTAGGGACGGGAATAAAACACGTAGGTAGCAAAGCTTAAAAGATCGAATCACAATTATTAGGCACACAATTTGGGTTCACATCTTGACTCCTTTATGATTTAACTGTGGGCAATTTCCTGAATTTCTATAAGTCTTTCTGATATTTTTTTTATCTGTAAAATGAAGATGATGAGAGTTGCCATTTATTTGTGCCAGCAGGCAGAGATAGGGAGCAAGGACTTCATGAAGAGTTTGTAGTCTTTAGAAGAGAATGTGTGCTGATCAAACATATGTCCGTGTTGTATGTTCAGATCTTCCTTGGTTGGGCGAGGCCGTGTGACTTGTCCTGGCAAATGCATTGAGAGTGGAAATCAAGGCTATCATGGGACTCTCCAAAGACCCATCCCCACCTTTGCCATAGAAATTGAGATTCAAGGTGAGCTATCCAGGAGCAGAAACTCCTTGCTGACCTCTGTGGGCCAGTAGTATAAGATAGTTATAAAACTCTAAAAAGCTACAGAAATCTTTCATGGTCCTAGTTACTTTAGCAGCAGCTGCTGCTTCCTGATATTACAGGATGTGCTTGGCAGAACTTCTGGCACCCAGCAAGTAGTAAAAATAATGTAGTTATTAAAATGAAGAATCTTATTATGATTCCATTAGGCATAGTCTCCAAAAATCTTTTGTTTCAATGTCTTACCACTAGTGAGAAAGGAATACAAAGGAAGGAATAAAAATGTATGAGTATCTGTGGAATTTGAGTTTTCTGTTTTACAGTCATTAATTTCAGGTCTTGATGAATAAGCATACAGGCAGATAGTTACTGCACGTGTAATTATCTTAGAAAACTCTAGAAGTTGAGACAAGTAATTGATTACACGGAAAGTTTGATGCAAAAGCTTAATTATGAATATATGCCACTCGATCTCTATAATTAATACCCATGATCATTCTTAGCTGGCTTATAGCTCTGGACAACATCGTGACTATTATATCAAACTCTATTATAAAGATAATAGGACAGAAGATGAGAAAAAAAAGCCTATTAGGTTTTTCCAAGGTAACATTCACACTGCTTTGTGACCTCCAGATGCCAGTTACATGAATCACTAAGCACACTAGGAGGACAGCTCAGGGAGCAAAATGATTGTTTCACCATGAAGATGACCCGAGTTTAGATCCCACACCCACGTAAAGAGCAGAGCATGGTGACATGTGTTTGTAATTCCTGTGTTGGGAGGTGAAGAGAAGAGGATTTGGAGCCTTTGTTGGCCAGTCAGTGTAGACAATTCTTGAGTGGCAAGTCAACCAGGGATAGATCCTGTCTCAAAAATTAAGGTGTAAAGTGATGAGAAGTATCAAGACATTGACCTCTCACCTCCACAGGTGTATCTACATGAGCATGCACCTGCGTACACGTGCATATACATGGTTTACTGAAGGGCAGGAACAAAAAGTCTTTATATTTTGAAATAAATTTTAAATCTGCAAAAATATTGTAACAATATATGGAACTCTACATTTTATTAATATTTAATAGTTTTTAGTATTTCTTCCATATTTGTCTCCTCTCTTTTAGATAAAGATCCTCATTGAGGTTATCCCAATATAGCTCTCAAGTTATAAGAATTTAAATTTGGTGCACTATCTAGCGCTTAGTTCCTATTTCATTCTGATCTGTTGTTTCTCTAATACTCTACAGTGTCCTCTCTATCTCCTCTTGCCCAAGACCTAGTCCAGAATTGTGCTGGCTGCATTTAATTTTCATCGTTTAGTCTTTTTTGATCTAGAATATTTCCTCAGCCTTTCTTTATCCTTTGTTGTGTTTATACTTTTGAAAAACATAGACCAAACTGGGTATTTCATACTAGCTGGATTCAGGCTATGTATTTCTTGGGCAAATTCTACAAAAAAAAAAAAAGATGTGTACTTGGAGTACTTTATAAAGTGTACTTGGAGCTGTTTAATATTGCCCATATGCCTCGCTGATGCTGTTAATTGCAATTACCCAGGAAAGGTTTTATCTGCTTTCTGCACTGGACACTGTTTTTTTTTCTCTTAAAAAATAATAAGTCATTTGTAAAGACTAAAGACATTTACATGATTGAGACATACCCTCAAGTTGAAGAAACATTATTGTAGATCATAAAAGAAAAGAATAACCAACTTTATTGTTACCAATGAACCAGAAAACAAAAACAAAAGCAAAAAAACCACATAAACCAACAACATTGACAACAGCAACATGGGTAGTTTTGGGGCAAGGGAAGTAAGTTTGTTTTTACTTTTACTGAATGCTGTCAGAAACCAAGCCTTCAAAAATAGGCTGCTCAGTAAGGAGATTCACAAAACATTGGAAGATCCATCTAAACCAACACTTGTGCAAATCTCCATAGAAAAAGCACAAGAAGTTTGGAAAGGGAAGGACTAATGAATCCCCCATAAGACCATATTGCCTCACTACTGATCTCAAATATACTGAAAGGTAAGATGACAGATGATGATTTCAATTTCTTTTTCTGGTAAATATGATCAGTGACTCGAAAGAGGACCAAAGCAAGCAGACAAACTCAATCTGAGACTCTAAAAGGAAAGTTAGCAACATAAAGGAGAGGACCTTCAAAGGGTGAAAAAAGCAGAAAAATGAAAACAAAAGCACAATTTACCAACCTCAGGGATACAGCCAAGGTGGTTCTAACAGGAAACGGGGATAACATATACAAACCAGAGAGATCGCAAATAAATAGCTGAATGGTACATTTAAATATTCTAGAAAAACAGCAAGAATCCAAACCCCAAAGCAACAGGTGTCAAGAAATGATAATAATCACACGGAAATTAATGATATAGAGAGAAAAAGAGCAAAAACATTGACCTAGAGTTAGTTCATTGTAAGAAATAAGATTGCCAAACCTTTCCACAATATGAGAGAAAGAATACTTAAGCAAATGTTTATCAGTCTGGTTCTGGTTTGAAGTTTCTGGACTATGCTGTACCACTGACCCTGGGTGCTCACTGTGACTCTACCTGGACAACCTGTTGCTGCCCAGTGTCATGGAGATCCTGCAGCCATGGGTCCACAGGTCTGACCACCCCATGCTCCTGCAGATCACAGATGGAGTGGGTGTTGGGGTGGGCCAACAGATAACCCTGGTTCTAGGACTGGGTAGTTGCAGGATTAGTCAGTCTGCCAGCTCTCCAGCATTGCCCTGTCTAGTTTGCCCCTTGCAATGATAAGCAAGGGGCAGTGCCAGTCCCTTCCCTAGTCAAGGTGCTGGGCCTGCTCTCCCAAGTGTTGTAGTTGGTTGGGGGCAGGGACAGTTCTCTTACCTGCCTCACACCTTGATGGGTGGGGGTATCCCCCTTGCCCATGTTGCTACTGGACAGATGAGTGGTGGGGACAGCTCTCCTGTGCTCACAATTTCTGAACTGGCTTACCCACATCTCTGCCAATAGGGTTGACTCTTTGTACCTTCCAGGTGGGGTGTAGGACCTGCTTTCCTGAGTTATAGCTGTTGGGGGCAGGGACAGCTCTCCTGCTCTATGATCTCAGGGCCAGCAATTGAGTATTTTTCAAAAACTGAAAATTCTGGGGAAAATGGTTGATTTCTTATACACATATGACTCAAAGTTGAGTAAGAAGGTAATACCAACAAAAGCAGGTCCTATAGCAAGCAGCCCCATGGGAACAGTGATAGATGTTGTGACAAAGGAGAGCCTGTGAATGGGGTTCTTCAGCTTTAGTGCTGCCAGATTTTCAGAGAAGACCTGCCACTAAAATTCTCCAACTCTTCTGGAGAATAGAAAGGAAAGAAACACCACCAATTTTTTTTTACATTGTTGTCTGTTTGTTTTTAATGTTTGAGACACAGTCTCACATAGCCCAGTCTGGCTTCCAACTTGCCACAGAGCTTAGGATAATGTTTTTAGTATATTATTATTTTAAAAAATTTGTATCAATATATTTTGATCATATCCACCCAATTCCTCTATGATCCACCTTCTCCTCCCTGCTCTCTACTTCATGTCCTCTTTTCTTGAAATTAAAACATAATTATATCACTTCCTCCCTCTCCGTTCTTCCCCCCAACTCTTCCCATTTCCCTTCCCCTCCAAGCCATGCCCTATCCCACCTACTCCCTCTCAAATTAATGCCATCCTTTTTATTATTGTTGTTATATGTACGCATAAACTTATATATACAATGCTGATTCCCTTTGCTATAACTTGTGTGAAAATTATTATAGGACTGATCACTTTGTACGGATAATTATTTGGGAGACTCATCCTTAGGAGAGGATAATTTCCTTTCTCAGGAGTCACCTTCTTTTTTGCAGAAGACATTATCTCACTGTCAATGGCCTGGGCCTCTGTATCTTACAATTTTCCCCATCTCCTCTTCCACCTTCCCTGAGCCTGAGCTTTAGGGGGCTTTGTTGCAGTTGTACCAAATGAGGACAAGCACCTTATGGTCAGCATTCTCTATATTTTGACCAGTTGAGGTTTTCTGTAATGGTGTCTGCTACAAAAAGAAGTTGCTTTGATGAAGGATGATAGCTATGCTTATCTGTGTTTATAAAATTAAGTATTTAGAATGTGTAGGTTAGGGACAATTTTGAATCCTGACTTCTCTTCCTGCTGTCTCCCATGTGCTAGGATTACATGTGTGATCCTCATGTTTGACTGCTACAAACTCATTCTATGAAACTGTTACCTTGATATCAAAACCTTATTAAGGACATAACAAAAATATCTATTGTCCTGATGATAATAGATGTAAAAATTCTGAATAAATAATTGCAAATTAAATTCAAGAGCATAGTAAGAGTATATGCTGTGACCAAGTTGCTTCCTTTTAGGATTCAAAGTTTGTTTAACATATGCAAATCTATAATTATAACTCAGCATACAAATAGACTTAAGGACAGAAATAATAAGATTATTTCAACTGATGCAGAAATAGCCTTAAGCAGTATTTCATAACTCTTCAGGAGATTATCTCTAAAGAATATGGGAATAGAAGGCACATACCTCAACCTAATACAAGCTATATGAAATTAACCTATATCCAACATTATATTAAGAAAAGGAAAAGCTGAAAGCATTTTTTCCAAACTCTGGAAGGAATTAAGAATAAGAATTTCTTCTCTCTCTCCACTCTCATTTAATATATTGCTTAAAGTCTTAACTAGAACATTAAGATCAGAAAGAAATAGAGGAGTATGAACAAGGAAGGAAGTCAACTTTTTCCTAATTGCAATGATCCTATACTTAAAACCCTAAAGACTTCTACGGAAAAGTCTTACAACTGAGAAACATACTCATCAGTGTATCAAGACACAAAATCAAAACACAAAAATCAGTAGCTTTCCTACGTATCAATAATGAACTTGTCCAGAAACAAATCAGGATAAAAATCAAGAAAAAAATTATTTCACTGTAACTAATAATAAACAAAATACCAAGGAATAAACTTAATCAAGCAAGGCAAATCCTTCTACAGGGAAAACTCCAAAACAATGAAAAAATGAAGAAAGCAATAGAAGATGGAAAGACTCTCCATGCCCACGGATTGGGATAATAAATATTATGGAAATGATTATATTGTTGAAAGTAATCTACAGATTCAATGGAATCCCAATCACTGACACAATATTAGTCTTCACATAGTGGAAAAATGTATAAAGTCATATAGAAGCACAAAAGATCCTGAATAGCCAAGGCATTATTTTTTTTTAAAGATTTATTTATTTATTATGTATACAACATTCTGCCTCGATGTATGCCCGCACGCCAAAGCAGGGCACCAGATCTCAGTACAGATGGTTGTGAGCCACCATGTGGTTGCTGGGAATTGAACTCAGGACTTCTGGATGAGCAGTAAGTGCTCTTAACCTCTGAGCCATCTCTCCATCCCCTAGCCAAGGCATTATTTCACATATATACAATGCTAGAGGAATCAAATGCCTGATCTCAAATTATGGAGCATAGTAACAAAAGCACCATGGCACTAGTACAGAAACAGAGAACAGGATTAGAACAGAAGACCCAAGAATAAATCCACAGCAATACATCCACTGAATCTCTAAGGAAGGCAACAAAGACAATTATTAATGAAAAGATGACCTTTTAAAGAACCATTTCTGGGCAATCTAGATAACATTACCTAGAAGAAACTAGGTCCATATCTCTCTTCCTGTGCAAAATTCAGATCAACGCAAAGGGGAACAATGGCCTCAGTATAACATTTGAAAATTTTACGGTTTTAGAGAAAACACTGGCAGAACACACACACACACACACACACACACACATGCAAACAAAGGTGTAGTCAGATTTTTCTTTCGGGTGCCAGCTTCCAAATAACAGTATGGAGATTTATTAATTATGAAAACTGGCCTTAGCTTAGACTTTTCCCACTAGCTCTTATAACTTAAATTGACCCATACATATTAATCTATGTTTTGTCTCATGTTTTTTTTTTAAACCTTCCTTTCATTCTGCCTCAAGGTCTTGTTGGCACCTCTCTGTGTCTCAATGATCTCTTCCTATTTTCTTTGTCTATGCTCAGAAGTCCCACCTATACCTTCTGCCAAGGTATTGGCCATTCAGCTTTTTATTACACCAATCTCAGCAGCACATTTTCACATCATGTACAAATATTCCACAATGAAAGGCTTTATGGAAAGGACTATAGTAGCAAACGGAATAATCCCAAGATTGAGAAATGGGCTTACATGAGATTAAAAAGCATCTTCACAGGAAAGGAAACAATCACTAAAACGAAGAGACAGACAACAGAACTGGAAAAATCCTGTTCCAGCTACAGACCAGATAGAGGATCAGTGTCTAGAATTTATGAAGAATTGTACACCCCCCAAACCAAATTATCTAGTTAACAAATGGGCCACTGAATTGATTAAATAGCTCTTAAAAGAAGAAACACCAGTGGTTAACACATACCTGATAAGGAATTCCACATCCTCAGCCATCACAAAATGCAAAATTGAAGCTGGACCCAGAATTACACTCCATTCTCATTATAATGGCTCTCACTAAGAAACAAATGATAATTCCTGCCAAATATCTGATGGAGGAGCCCTCGTTTGCTGGTGGTTTATGTTATGGAAACTACTGCACCATGGAAATCAGTATGGATGCTTCTCAGAACACTAAAGGGAGAACTTACATGCCACAATGCTGTGTTGTTCTTGGGTGTATGCCTAAGGGACTTGAAATCAGTATCCCACAGAAATATTTGCTCATCCACATTTAATACTGCACTATTCACATTTATTACCACATTCTTCACAATTGCCAGGAAAAGGAACCAGCCAAAAGGTTCATCAGCAGAAGAATGTGAGACACGTACATAATGGAATTCTTCGTTCAGCTATAAAGTAAAATGACATTTGCAAGAACTAGATGGGCCTGGAAATCAACTATGATAAGCAAAATAAATACTGTGTGCTCTCTCATGGTTTGGAACTTAAATATGTATGTTTGTGTGTAAGCTTAAACTGGACAGGGAATCATGAGAAGATATATTACAGAGTGAAGGGGGAATAAAGAGGGCCCTGGAGAACGCATGGGACACAAGCATCATTGTGCATCTGGGGAGCTATCTAGAGGAAGAAAGGAAACCAACCAGAGGTAGACAGGGATCTTGGAGGAGGACCTTGGGCACGGGGGACCAATTAGAACAAAGTATAATGAAATATGTATGAACATCCTGTACATAAATCCATCATTTTGTATGGCAACTCCTAGAATTAATAAAAGAGGCCATGTACATATCCTATGGCCTACAACATTTCAAGTCATATATAACAACCTTCTTCACCTAGCTTAAGGCTAACCCCGGGTCCTGCTCTTTGTACTCACATGTGCCAGTACAGCCACCTGTCACCATGTCGTCTTATTTTGCTCTCTTTCTGTGTGACAGTATAGGAACATAGATTCATATTCTATTCACTGGGAAATAATCTGAAACTGGCATCTATTTTAGTATTCAAACTATCCCTACTTGGCCTGGTGCAGTCCCTTCAGGCTAAAAACTTTGTCTTTTACATGCCTCCTGTGTGACTACGTCAGGAGCAGAGGTGGAAAATTTCTTTTACTGTTCTGAATTGTAAGATAGTCTAGCTCATATTATACCCATCCTTCCCCAGGTCCAGATTTTCAGATCCCAAGTCTAAGGTGACCGAGTTAAATGCTGGGCAGTGCAGCTTAGAACTCTGCATTTTAAAATCAAGTATCCCAAGTGGTCCCAGTGTGTGTAGGCAGCTATACAAAGTGCTGGGCTATTAGATCAGGATGTTTAGAAAAGGTCTCAGCAGGCTAACGATCAGGTTTCACGACCCTATCATGGATAATTGATTCCTTTAAGGCTCTGTTTTACAATTGTAGAGGAACTGTATGACAACCAATTATCCTACAGAAATGTCACACTGCTCTCTGGTCAGATTGTGACAGGGTGCCTTTTTCCTTTACTATTTCCCTTCTAGATGGTTTTAATTCTGTCTTAATGACACAACTTAAATCTGTACATTTATTTTCTCTTTTTTTTCTCTTCCTTCTTCTCGATTTATTATCCCATAGCAGAAGGGACTTAACACAAAAGATATGTATTAAGTTATCAGATTATGTGAGGAGAAGCAATTATAGAATATTTGTTTAACTCCACGAAGATGTGTGGCATTTGTTTATGTTGTGGAATATTTGTTTAAGTATGTAAAGATGTATTGATGCTTTACCTTAACTACCTAAGTTACCTGGTTGGTCTAATAAAAAGCTGACTGACCAGTAGAAAGGGAGGAGGTATAGGTGGGACTTCCAGGCAAAGAGAGTGAATAGGAGGAGTTTAAGGCTCAAAGAAGAAAGAACGGAGATGCTAGGAGCAAGGCAGCCAGACACAGAGGAAGCAGAAAGGTAGGATATGCAGAATGAAAGAAAGGTAAAAAAGCCTTGATGCAAAACATAGATGAATAGAAGCAGGTTAAGTTATAAGAGCTAGTTGGACAATCTAAGCTAAGTTCAAGCATTCATAATTAATAAAAAATATTTGTGCCTTTATCTGGGAGCTGGTTGGTGTCCTAAAGAAAATATCAACTGTAGTTGAGTGTTGGTTTATCCACTCAGTTCACAAATAGTTACTGAATACCCACTATGTATCCAGGGTGAGGGATACAGCATGGACAGGGCATTCCTGCTTCTACCACCATACGTAGAGTTACTGGTTAGTGTTTTAAAACAACATTAAGCCTTGGATCCAGGTGGCTGGGTAGAGTGGTAGTCTCAGTACTTGCCAAACAATGGTATGAGATCAGCCTGGTCTATTCAGTTCCAGAACAGCCAAGTGTTACAGTGAAACCTTGTGTTGAAAGGCAACAAAGAAGGAAGGAAGGAAGGATGAAGGATGGACACACACACACACACACACACAAGCACACACATATCCCAGAGGTTAGGATTTGGAGCTATGGGAGGTTGCCACTGTAGCCCTGCTGTACCTGGTAAGTCACATGGTCTTCCTCAACGTATTAATAAAGTCTTGTAAATGCAAGAATGACTGATGCTTTGAGGACATTCAAGTGTCCCATGTTACCAGACACAACCCTTTCTGCACAGTCAACCCTAAGTTGCTGGTAATGACTGTAGAAACCAGCACCGAGGTGGGCGAGGACTTTATCTGGTGTTCCCTTTAAGCAAAATGGGTCACACTGACAAGGCCCACCCAACAGTGCGTGGGCACAGAGAGCCTGACTGGATGGTGTCCCATAATGATGATGTCATAGGCAGTGGCAGGAGGACTGCACAGAGAATGGGCTGACTTCCTGTCTGACAGAGCTAGTAGTGGTGTTTGAGGGGTACACCACACATGTGAGCATCCCTGCCCACAGCACGAAAAGTGCTGCTCAGTGCAGATTTTAATAAGGTGGTGCTCGTCTGGACCATGGGCACTGCCAAGCAGCTGTACCAGATCTAACGTTTGCACTCTGATCTCACCTTTTATGATAGCTGGAACCATAGGGATGCCTCTCTTGCTCAGCTCGCAAATACAAGAGTGTCTGTATCACCCATCCCCAGTGGGGCACCCTGGTGGCCAAGCAGGAGAAGGATCATAAGGGGGCAATTCCAGGTCATGTTTTTGGTGGACGGCAAGGTATTCATTCACCTTCAGTTTCAGCTGCATGAGATGAATGACAGCTGGAACTCTGGGGCACAGAAAACTCTGAGGAGCCCGCGGGTGTGGAGGATCTAGATTGAAGCAATGAAGACCTGCTGCACTTTCATGATCCAGATACCAGTGTGGTCTATGTCTGCCACAAGGGTGGCAATATCCATTATTACAGACAGGTACCTCTACGTCTACTTCTTGAATGTATTCACCAGCAATGAGCTCCAGAGGGGTCTGGACAGCATGCCTAAGAGGGACTTGGAGGCCAGCGATGTGAAATTGCCTGGTTCTACAAACTGTATGAGCACAAGTATGAGCCCAACCCATATTCATGACTGTCACAAAAAGCCAACCTCTTCTATGACAATCTGTACACGACATAGCCAGGCCTAAGTCCTCTCTTGAGGTAGAGGACTGGATGAGTGGGCTGGATACTGATCCCATCTTTTCTCACCATGGGAAGCCCCGGCCTAGTAACAACAGGATCTGAAGGCCAGTGAGTATAATAGACTATCCTACAGCCAGCCTGCCAGCGCCAGCTGCCTAGGAACCTCCACACCTGCTGCCATCATGACGTCCCCAGTGGTACCTTCACTGGGTCCTGGGAGTCTGGGAAGTTGGAAGAGGCGATGCAGGAGCTGTGAGGGCTGTGAGCGGTGGTCAGGGAATATACTGAGCTTATCAGTTGCTTGGAGGAGCACCTGGGACGTATGGAGGAGAACGGGGTCCATGGGACCACTGGTGGCCTGTACTGGACACTGCATTCTTCTCTTCCACCCCTGCTCACCTAGCTTTGACTGCTAGGTCACTTTGTGCGGTGTGCTGCTCAGTGCCTCTGGGGCAGGGAGTGGTCAGCCTGCATCTCTCCCCAGCCTGCAGAGCCCAGGTTGGAGGCACCACCTGGCTTTTGAAAAGTTTTTGTATCTAGGCCAACTCCCAAGTACTCTAAGGAACTCTCTCCCCCACCTGCCCATTTCACTGTCCCTCACCCGAAGAAAACAGAAGACATTCCCGGCCTTAGTGTGGCTTGTTTCTAGCCAGCTTTTCTAACTTAAATTAACCTCTTTCTCTTCTACATTTTGCCTCTGGAATTTTTACCTTTCTTTATTCTCTCTCTCTCTCTGTCTCTATTTTTTTTTCTTACTCTGTGGCTGGTTGTATGACTAGGTGACTGGCCCTAGGTGTCCTCTCTTTCTCCATTTCTTGCTCCTAGCTCTTCTTTTTTCGAGCCTAGACTTCACTGCCTGGCAGCCCTGCCTATCACTCTCCTGTCTAGCTACTGACCATTCAGCTCTTCATTAGAACAATTAAGTGTTTTAGGAAGGCAAAGTAACACAGCTTTACAGAGTTAAACAAATGCAACATAAAAGATTGTATTGTTTATATTACTAAACAAATATTCCACAGCATAAACAATTGTAACACGTCTTAAACTAATATTTCACAATATTAAGGTAATTGTTGGACTTGCTAGGAGACATGAGTGGAATGATGAAGGTAATGGTAAAATTGGAATAAAAATAAGAGATTAAGATAAAATACATGAAAATAGTTCTGAAGAGTGTTTGCTATACGTTGGAGAAGAGGGTTGACATCACGATACTTCTGATTCTGCCTCTCCAAAATCACATTTTGCATTTAGGTGCGTCAAAAATTCTCCTTGCCTAGTTTTGACCACTGTGAACATAATTCACATGGTCTATAGTCATACCTGGAGAGAACCCCACTTTGGTAAGGATCTTTGCTTTTTCTTATTCTAGGTTCACAGAGGGCCAAGATGATGAGATGATGTTTGTTTGTTTATATCAAAACCCTTAGTTGTTGATTGTGCTTTCTCCTAATATTTATTTAGAAAGAATGCTACTGGTAGTAGATTTTGCCTCCTATTCTCACTAAGACTTTGGCAACTAGTACAATTAATTCTGGAAAAATGATGTTGTTTCCTCTCTGTGGTGAACTTTCAGGCTTTATCTTGTGTGTCTTAGTCACACTATGCTAGAATATGTCTTCTTCATCCTGAAGAAGTTGCTCTGAAACCTATCCTCTATCCCTCATTGGTCAGACAGAGGGACAGACATGGATGTTATCTGTCTCACTGGGCTGTGTCATGTCTAATTCTAAAGCTTCCTAAGCTGGGATGCCCCATGTCTGGGGTGGAGTCTCTCTAACAAGGTTTTCTATCATTGTGAATGGAGATGCTTCTCATCCAGATCCTAGCTGGCAGGATGTGAAGGACATCTATGTATCATTGGTAGGTATATTTGGAATAGCAAACAGCTTGTTAGCGAGGGGCTTATAACCTTGCTCTATCTCCAGTTGTTGGCTGGTCACTCAGGCAGAAGGATTTCCAACTAGAACATAGTTCTACAGAAGACAAGGGGAAAAGCTAGAGACCAAGTGCTGCTACATATTCACATGGTCTTGAGGTAGATTGATTACCAATTATCTGAGAAACTGCCATACTGATTTCCAAAGTGGCTGTACAAGTTTACACTCCCACCAGTAGCAGAGGAGTGTTCTCCTTATTTCCCTTCCTTTCTAGCATAAGCTGTCATCAGTGTGTTTGATCTTAGCCATTCTGACAGGTGTAAGATGGTATCTCAGACTTGTTTTGATTTGCATTTCCCTTATGGCTAAGGATGTTCAGCAATTCCTTAAGGACCTTTGGCCATTTAAGATTCCTATGTTTAGATCTGTACCCCATTTTTAATTGGATTATTTGGTATTTTGATATCTAGTTTCTCGAATTCTTTGTATATTTTGGAGATCACCCCTTTGTCTGATGTGCAGTTGATGAAGACTTTTTCCCATTCTATAAGCTGCTATTTTGTCTTGTTGACTGTGTTCTTTGCCTTACAGAAGCTTCTCAGTTTCAGGAGGTTCCACTTATTAACTGTCAATCTCAGTGTCTGTGCTACTGGTGTTATATTCAGAAAATGGTCTCCTGTGCTAATGCATTCAAAGCTACTTCCCATTTTCTCTTCTGTGAGGTTCAGTGTGGCTGGATTTATGTTGAGGTCTTTGATTCATTTGGACTTGAGTTTTGTGCATGGGATAAATATGGATCTATTTGCATTCTTTTACATGCGGACATCCACTTATGCCAGCACCATTTGTTGAAGATGCTTTCTTTTTTCTATTGTGTAATTTTAACTTCTTTGTCAAAAATCAGGTGTTCATAGGTATCTTGGTTAATATCAAGATCTTTGATTCAATTCCATTGGTCTACCTGTCTTTGTGCCAATACCAGGCTGTTTTCATTACTATAGCTTTGCAGTAGAGCTTAAAATCAGGGATGGTGATGCTTCTGGAAGTTCCTTTATTGTACAGGATTGTTTTGGCTATCATTGGTTTTTTGTTTTTCCATATGAAGTTGAGTATTGTTCTTTCAAGGTCTGTAAAGAACTGTCCTGGGATTTTGACGGGAATCGCATTGAATCTGTAGATTTCTTTTGGTAAGATTGCCATTTTTACTATGTTGATCCTACCTATCCAAGGAGGATATCCAAAGAGGATAGGAGATCTTTCCATTTTCTGACATTTTCTTCAATTCCTTTCTTTAAAGACTTAAAGTTCTTGTCATACACTTGTTTGGTTAGAGTTACCCGAAGATATTTTATGTTATTTGTGACTATTGTGAAAGGTGATATTTCTCTGATTTCTTTCTCAGCCCATTTATCATCTGTACAAAGGAGGACTACTGAAATTTTTTGGGTTAATCTTGTGTCCTGTCACATTACTGAAAGTGTTTATCACCTGTAGGAGTTTCCTGTTAGAATTTCTAGGATCACTTATTTATACTATCATATCATTTGTGAATAATGAAATTTTGACTTCTTCCTTTCCAATTTTATATCCTCTTGATCTCCTTTCTTTGTCTTATTGCTCTAGCTAAGACTTTGAGTACTATATGGAGAGAGTGGACAACCTTGACTTGTTCCTGATTTTAGTGGAATTGCATTGAGTTTCTCTCCATTTGACTGTCAGCCTTTTATATTGCCTTTATTATGCTTAGGTTTGTTCCTTGTATCCCTGATCTCTCCAAGAACTTTAGACAGGGTATTGGATTTTGTCAAAGGCTTTTTCTGCATCGGATGAGATGATCATGTGTTTTTTTTTCTTTCAGTTTGTTTATATGGTGGATACATTGACAGATTTTTGTATGTTCAATCATCCCTGCATCTCTGGAAAGAAGCCTACTTGATCATGTTGGATGATTTTTCTGATGTGTTCTTGGATTCAGTTTTTCAGAGTTTTATTGAGTATTTTGCATCAATATTTATGAGAGAGATTGGTCTGTAATTCTCTTTCTTACTTGTGTCTTTGTGTGGCTTAGGTATCATGGTAATTGTAGCCTTGTAAGAAGAGTTTGGCAATATTCTTTCCATGTCTATTGTGTGGAACAATTTGAGGAGTATTGGTATTAGTTCTTTTTTGAAATTCTGTGCCGAAACTATCTATCCCTGGGCTGTTTTTGGTTAGAAGACTTTTGATGACTGCTTCTGTTTCTGTAGGGCTTATAGTTCTATTTAAATTGTCTATGTGGTCTTGATTTAATTTTGTATGTGGTACCTATCCAGAAAATTGTTCACTTCCTTTAAATGATCCAATATTGTGGAGTACAGGTTTTTGAAGTGTGACCTGAGAATTTTCGGGATTTCCTCTGTGTTTGTTATGTCCCCCTTTTCATTTCTGATTCTGTTAATTTGGATATTCTCTCTCTGTCTTTTGGTTAGTTTGGATAAATGTTTATCTTATGGATGTTCTCAAAGAACCAACTCTTTGTTTCATTGACTCTTTGTATTGTTTTCTTTTTCTATTTTCTTGATTTCAGTCCTCAATTTGATTATTTCCTGGCATCTACTCCTCCTGGGTGAGTTTGATTCTTGTACCTTCATAGGGACATCCTTCTTTAAGTTGGGAAAGTTTTCTTCTATGATTTTGTTGAGTATATTTTCTGTGCCTTTGAGCTGGATTTCTTCTCCTTTTATCCCTATTATTTTTAGCTTTGGTCTTTTCGTGGTGTCCCAGATTTCCTGAATATTTTGTATTAAAATTTGTTGAATTTAACATTTTCTTTAACTGATGAATATATTTCCTCTATTGTATCTTCAATACCTGAGATTCTCTCTTCCATCTCTTCTATTCTGCTGGTTATGCTTGCATCTGTAGTTCCTGATCATTTACCCAGATTTTCCATTTCTAGTATTCCCTCTGTGTTCTTTATTGTCTTTATTTCAGTTTTCAAGTCTTCAGCCATTTCCTTCACCTGTTTGATTGTTTATTCTTGGCTTTCTTTGCATTATTTAAGGGATTTGTTGATTTTTTTCCCCAAATTTTTGGTTTGTCTTTTCCTCTAGTTCATTAGAGGAAATTTTTATTTCCTCTTTAAGGGCCTCTATCATTTTTATGAAGTTATTTTTAAGGTTGTTTTCTTCTGTTTCGTCTGCAGTGGGATGTTGAGTTCTTGTGTATAGAACCCCTAGTTTCTTGTGGTGCCATATTGCTCTTTATGTTGTTGAGTGTGTTCTTACACTGCCATCTGCCCACCTCTTCCTCCATTGGGTGCAGGTGGGGCCTGTGGCTTAGGTGGTCACTCTTTCTCTAGATGTAGGCATTTCTGTGCCTCTGATGGTCATTGACGCGCCTCTGGGGCTCTTCTAGGTTTAGTTGGGGCCAAGGCTCAAGTGGTTGCAGATGCCTTGGGGGATGGTTGTGGGTATGGGAATACTGCTCCCAGGCCTCTGGGACTTTGGTGGGTGAGGATGTGCCTGGGGGGGGGTGCTATGGCATAGAGATTTGGGCCCAGACACTCACATCTCCAGGTGTGGGAGGTGCCAAGGATCTGTTGCGGGTATGGGGAGGCTGCTCCCAGGTCTCTGGGGCTTCCCAGATCTTGCTGTTTTTAATAATTTTCTGACCAGGAAACACATAACCCTCTTTCCTCATGTAAACACCTGGAAGCTCCATGTGGCTTCACTGCACAACATTAGCTCAAGCAAAGAGCCCCTGAAGACAAAAGACAGTTGACTAAAATCTAAGTATTTCATTGGAGATATAGGTCAGGGGCAAAGCACTTGCCCAGCATGTGCTAGGCCCTGGGTTTCACCTAACTGTTGCCTGGAAATTGAATCAAGTTAGTGGGGGTGCATTTTTATCACTTTGGTGCGGAAAAATTACCGAGCTTCTTGGAAAGAAGAGGGGACTAATACAGGAGGAGTAGATGGCCGCACCGTGTTAGCTGCATATTGTCAAATACAGCAGCGCTCCAGAAAAACCGAGTTCTCATCACCAGCAGGAAGCCAGGCAGGTAGTTTAGGGCATCACTAACCAGTTTTCTGATCTGGTGAGGCGTGCGTCTCTGTAGGATCCTAGAGGGTGAAGGCAAACTGTTGTCATTTAGCAGAGTCTGAGGCCTGAGATATTCGCTGCATTCCTGCCACACAGTTATACTTGTTCCTTTGTGGAAAATGATGAAAGTTTGTTGTTCGCAAAGCAAAGTAGGAAATAGTTGATGGACAATCTTTCAATGAATAATAGAATCCCTTAGGATGGGGGAAAGAAATCCACCCTATCAAAGAGCAGTACAGAATTACCTGCCAGTGTTTGCACAGCCAGAGGGATTGATGTATTCTTAATCATAGTGCACTGGGTCCAGCGGCCTCAGAGAGGAAGCTTTGCTTCTCTGTTTTGCTGACTTGCATAATTACCCACAAGAGAAACAACAGGGAAAGAACAGATCAGCTGGTCAAGGCCTCAGCAAATGGCATGAATTTGCTCTTGACTCTTCGTTACAAGTGTATCCTTTCTCTCTGGAACCTGTTTGCGGACTCCTGTCTCTCAAGTAGCGCTGCTACTCCATACCTAGCTGTGTTTCTCAGGGTCCTTTGAAGGTGTTGTCTGAGTCTCCTGTCAGTGGTCTCTATGTGGGATCTAGAGGGATATGGTGGTTTGAATGGAAATGGCAGTAGTGCTATTAGGAGGCGTGGCCTTGTTGGAGTAGGTGTGGCCTCGTTGGGCAAAATGTGTCACTGGGGTGGGCATTGAGGTTTCAGAAGTGCAAGCGAGGCCCGGTGTCATCTCTCTCTTCAGATATAGATGTAAAACTCTCAGCTCCTCTCCGACACCATGTTTGCCTGCATGCCATGATGATAATGGACTAAATTTCTGAACTGTAAGCCAGCCCAGTTCAATGTCTTCCTTTATAAGATTTGCCATAGTCACGGAATCTGTTCATAGCAATAAAACCCTAACAGAAACAAGCAAGGACAAGCTTTATTTTTCTCTAAGTTTTCTAATAATTGTGACATTTCTAATAATTGTGCATGAATACACAGTGACTTGGGCAAATAGGGTTTAGAATCATATATTAGATTCCGTAGACCATTGATATTTTTTTGATTTTATTTATTTATTTTTTTATAAATTTATTTATTTGTTTATTAAAGATTTCTGCCTCCTCCCTGCCACCGCCTCCCATTTCCCTTCCCCTCCCCCAATCAACTCCCTCTCCCTCAGCAGCCCGAAGAGCAGTCAGGGTTCCCTGTCCTGTGGGAAGACCAAGGACCTCCCACATCCTTCTAGGTCTAGTAAGGTGAGCATCCAAACAGCCTAGGCTCCCACAAAGCCAGTACGTGCAGTAGGATCAAAATCCAGTGCCATTGTTCTTGACTTCTCAGCAGCCCTCATTGTCCGCTATGTTCAGTAAGTCCGGTTTTATTCCATGCATTTTCAGACCCAGTCCAGCTGGCCTTGGTGACTTCCCAATAGAACATCCCCATGTCTCAGTGTGTGGGTGCACCCCTCGCAGTCCTGAGTTCCTTGCTCGTGCTTTCTCTCCTTCTGCTCCTCATTTGGACCTTGGGATTTCAGCCCGGTGCTCCAAAGTGGGTCTTTGTCTCTGTCTCCTTTCATTGCCTGATGAAGGCTAATATCCAGGAGGATAACTATATGTTTTTCTTTGGGTTCACCTTCTTATTTAGCTTCTCTAGGATGGCTAAAATCAAAAACACCAGTGATAGCCTTTGCTGGAGAGGTTGTGGAGTAAAGGGTACACTCATCCATTGCTGGTGGGAATGCAAACTTGTGCAACCACTTTGGAAAGCAGTATGGCGGTTTCTCAGGAAATTTGGGATCAGCCTACCCCTGGACCCAGGAATACCACTCTTGGGAATATACCCAAGAGATGCCCTATCATACAACAAAAGTATATGCTCAACTATGTTCATAGCAGCATTGTTTGTAATAGCCAGAACCTGGAAACAACCTAGATGCCCTTCCACAGAAGAATGGATGAAGAAAGTATGGAATATATACATATTAGAGTACTACTCAGCAGTAAAAAAACAATGACTTCTTGAATTTTGCATGCAAATGGACAGAAATAGAAAACACTATCCTGAGTGAGGTAAGCCAGACCCAAAAAGAGGAACATGGGATGTACTCACTCATAATTCGTTTCTAGCCATAAATAAAGGATATCGAGCCTATAGACCATTAATATTTAATATTAGCATTTAAATGTTTTCCTTCTCTGCCCCCAAGTCACTATCCTTTGTTGGTAAAATAAATGAGGATGAGTCCTCAACAAGAAGAGGATGCAGACGCTTGCTGGGACATGATACAAAAGGAATGAGAACCAGAGGAGAAGTAACAGAAGGGTAGTCTTGACAGGAGATTAAAAAGCAGCAAGAGTGATGCTTCTGCCTGCATTCTGCCCAAGTGACGGTAACTATGAATGTGGATCTAACCATCTCCCAAAATTTGTTGCAATGTTCTTTGGCTATTCAGTCCTTGAATAGCTGTCTCTGGGGTGGGGGACAAGAAAGACCAATACCTACATTATCATTCATGCTTAAACGCATAATCAATTTTACATGGAAGAATAGAATGCTGAAAAAAAATGGTCCTCAGCAAAAGATGAAGTGGAAAACAGGGAGCTGTAGAATTTCAGAAGGGGGAGAAATACTAGAGCATTAAACCTAGTAGTTTTCAAACCCAATTGCATATTTTTGGGGGGATTTAAAGTTATTATCTGTTACTTGTTCAAAACCACAACCATTTTTGTAGGGCTGGAAAAACATGGAAAATATCAGTAAGAAAAAGTACCACTGCAAGCCATATAGAAATCTTTTGACTTTATTTATACCCTATTATCATTTATTTCATCTGTATATATGTGAGTTTATGCTTAGTCTTGAGATTGACAAGAGTACTATTTATTTACTTGTATTTTTATATGTGTTTATGTATGTATGACTACACGTGTGTGTCTGTGTGTCTGTTTGTGTGTTGAAGGCCAGAAGACAACCTTGGGTATGGTTCCCCAGATGAAGTTCATCTTTATCTTTATCTTTTTTTTTAATTTTTTTATTTTTTTTTATTTAGAATCTCTCATTGATCTGAAACTTGCTAGGTAGGCTAGGTTGCCTAAACAGAAAGCCTCAAGATCCAAGGCCCTCTTACTCCTCCTCGCAACCACAGGAACTAAAAGTCATCAACATGTCTGATCTTTTTAAACAAGGATTGTGATGAATGAACTCCAAGTCAATATGTATGTATTTTTCTGAGTTCAATTTAGTGCTGCCCATTTTAATGCACTCAATTCATTGCAGCCTTTGGGTGCGGAGCTGACCATTTGAGCATAGGTAATCTGTTAGGGGGCTCATCCCTGAGAAGATAGACTCTGCCTCACTCAGAAGTCACTGGCTGCCTGTATCTCTTAAACTAGGGCTGGGGTGTTGTGTGCTTTTCCCCTATCCATGCTGGAATGTTGGCTGGTGTGTTCTTGTGAAGGTCTTATGTAGGCAACCATATTGTTGGGAGCTCATGGATGCAGCATCCCTGTCATGTCCAGAAGATAGTATGTCACAGCCGTCCTTCGTGTCTGCTAGTTATTACAAACTTTATACTCCTGCTTTCACAATGGTCCTTGAGCTTTGAGTGTAGGAACACTGTTATACTTGTCCAGTTTGAATCTAGACACCTGTCAGGAGCCATTTCAGGCTTCTCCTTTCTCACGTCTCACAGGGCCTTGAGGTAGAAATCTTGAGACAGAAAAACTTAAAGTTAACTAAGACACTGTATTCTGACCGTGGAGATCAAGCTTCAGACGGCACCTCAGAGTGTCTTTGTTTGCTGTTTATCACTAACAGCAAGTGCTCTAGCCACTGACCTTGCAACTGCCCTGCTTAGCTACCAAACTGCCCCACTTAGTTGCCTAGCTACCGAGCCCCTCCTTCCCTTCCCCCTTTCCTCAGTTGCCCCTTGCCCTAGCTCCTTTCTGAGGAGTATTTAAGACATGAAACTTGCTTCAATAAACGGGATGCCTTGACAAGGAATACTGCTTGGCGTCCGTTTCTCTCTCCCCCCATGTCTTTCAGATAGTGCCTCTTCA
Organism: Chionomys nivalis; assembly: GCF_950005125.1. Taxonomy (NCBI): domain Eukaryota; kingdom Metazoa; phylum Chordata; class Mammalia; order Rodentia; family Cricetidae; genus Chionomys; species Chionomys nivalis. Next base: position 40,063,077 of record NC_080097.1, on the reverse strand, counting down.
AGACCCTGGAGTAACTTAGGACCTGCTGGGCGGGTCAGACACCTGGAGCCACTCATTCTCTGCACTTTGACCATTTATATAATTTATAAGATATTTATATAATTTATATAACACAGTATATATAGTACACTATATTATCCTCTGCTGCAAAAAGCAGCCTCTTTGCTGAGGGCAGTGAGCTGCACTAACCTATGATATAAAGATATGTATTTAAGGCAGTTGGGTACTATATCCATTTAGAAAACCAGTGGTGGATTTTCCTGCAAGGTATATGACCTCTCCAGAATTGAGTTCTTGGCTGAGTTTGCAGTACCAGCCATGACTTCCCTTCTATTGAGTATGTCTTAACTTTGTTCAGAAAGCTGTTGTAAATATACCATTGGGCACGGCGTTCTCGGTATGTCATTGTCATTCACTGGAATTCCAGTTTTGGAATTTGCTGATAACTCGCCCCCTCCCCCATTGGTTTACTTAGCACCTTTGGACACTATTAGGCTTGACACCAAAGAGGAGGCTTCCAGGTTTTTAATCAGCTTGGTTCCTCCAAGTCCTGTTACCAAAGTCGATGATATCTTCAGCAATAGTGTCCTATCCTCAAGTTCCAGGAGGCAACAAAGAATGATGAGGAGTTTGGGGGGTTTCTTAGACTCCCTTAATAATACTTTTTATAACACATGTTTTGCAAGACGCTCGTGTTAGTGAACTTTCTGTTACTACAATAAAGTATCTAAAAGAACTCACAAGGTGAGCAGATTAAGTCTGTTACCATTTTGTTAGTTTCCATCTATAATTGGGTAATGGGATTGACTGTGATGATCTGGGACCTGTGGTGGTGCTAGCATCATGGTGGTGAACATGTTCTCTACACGATTGTTTACTTCATGGCCAGACATGTTGCAGAGCCACAGTCCATTTTGAGAGCATGTACCCAATGATGTAAAGACTTCTCATGAGGTTCCACCTCGTACAGCTTCACTCTTATCTGTGTGGTCTCTGCAAACACCACAGTGTCAGAGTAATGAGCCATGCGAGGCAATAAAAAAGTTCAGTTCACTATGACTTAGTAGCTGGTGTTGCTTCAAACTTACAGAATATAACACCAGGCAGTTTATTTTAGGCATATTTAAATGCAGCACAATTTGGAGTAAGTTTCCACGTGATAATGAACTCAGTCCTATGTGTTCGATAAAGTATAAGCCATGGCTACATTGAAATGTTTTGTAAAGTATATATAAACACTTCCCTAAAGATGGGTTCTATAGAGTGACCACATGTGATATCTTCAGGGTCTGCAGGAGGATCTGGTGTGGACTCAGTCACACAGATAGTGCAAAAATCACCAGGCTATTAACCACACCCATTCCCAGACTTCTGGGTGGAAAACAGATTGTACCTTACTTCTCTTGAAGAGAAGACATTCCTGCGTATTTAACATTCCTGGTTTCTATTGCTGTGATAAAGCATCATGGCTAAAAGCAACTTAGGGAGGAAAGGGTCTATTTGTCTTAAACATTCCAATTTCTGTATATCATGAAGGGAAGTCAAGGAAGGAATTCAAGAGAGCAACCTGGAGCCAAGAACTAAAATAGATACCATGGAAGAAGGCTGCTTGTTGGTGGGTTTGTTCTTCATGGCTTTCTCAGCCTGCTTCATTACAGGACCACAGGACCTCTACCCCAGGGATGGAAGCACCCATAGTGAGCTGAGCGCTTCCACATCAACCATCAATCAAGAACATGGTGGTGGACTTTATCACACCACAATCTGATGGGGCATTTTCTCAATTGATGTTCCTTCTTTCCAAATGACTTAGTTTGTGTCAAGTTGATATAAAAGTGGTCAGCACAATATAATGGTAGAAAGTCTTAGTATACTAGGATGATTCCTGTTAATAGTGTTGAGTGTCTCTAGAGTTTATAGGATCCTGAGTTGTTCATCATGTTGGCTGCTGCTGATGTATTCAAATCTTTGTTATATTTATTTATATGGTTTTTTGCCTTGTCATCTTGAACAGTAAATGTGTGTTCTCAGGAGTCAAGAAAGATCATCACCACCATCATTATCATCATCACCACCATCATCCCCATAGTCATCATTATGACATTATTTTCATCATCACCATCATCTTGGGAAATGCACCAGATTCAGGCGGTGGTGGTACACGCCTTTAATCCCAGCACTCGGGAGGCAGAGACAGGCGGATCTTTGTGAGTTCGAGGCCAGCCTGGTCTACAAGAGCTAGCTCCAGGACAGGCTCCGTAGCTACAGAGAAACCCTGTCTCAAAAAAAAAAAAAAAAAACAGAAAAAAAAAGAAAGAAAAAACCTAAATGCACCAGATTCCTGCCATGTACAAGGCTTCCTTCTAATGCTTAAGAGGTCAATTAAAATATTAAATTAGTGCAAAAAAAAAATTCCTGGTTTCTCCAGTACTTATCTGTGAATACAAAGACCTCATGCTCTCTATATACCCTGGAGATCAAGCCTTTAATACATGGTCTTTGAGGAATATTCTACCTCTAAACAATAGGAACTTGTACATTAAACTAAAATAAGTTCACACAATAAGTAATTTATATGTAAACACAACCAAATGCCCTAATTATAAGTGAAAAGCATATATGTATAATATATATATGTGTGTATATATACATATATATATTTTAAATACAACTCCAGAGGTTTGAAATTCTGTTTTGGAAGACATGTTGCATCAGTCAGAGGCATGAGTTACATAAAATAAATAAGTTTACATTTGAAAGAACAAGACCTATTCTGACCAAGCAATCAGAAAGTACAAAACAGAGGTACAGTGGATGTCAGAACAGAAGCTAGGAGGGCCAGCTGCACATTAGAACTGGAACTGCTTTGCTTTGATGTCAAATGGAATTAGATTCCAGACGCTCTGATGTGAAGGGTTTTCACCTATTCCAGTATTGGAGGAGCATTAGGATGGAGGTTAGAGGACGAGTTCTGCATGTGTTGGATTGCTATCAGCACTTCAGGACTTCCCACATCCCTGACTCAACCTGTGAAAAGCTATCCACTCTGCCCGGTCACTTGTTTTGAGACTAAAATCTCCCCTAGGGCTGATGTGGAGAACCATTAGTTTGACTGAATCCCATTAAAAATTATTTTAAGCTGATATTTATTCATAGTATAAAGTTATGTGCTTTTGTTTGGGTATATATGTACATAAATTAATAATCACTACAAAGGGCCTAATGAGCCAAGAACAAAGCATGTGTTTTTACCTTTTCTAAACGTGTTTTCTAAATAATTTTATGTTGTATTTAATGTCTTTATAGAGCATTTAAGATGATACATGGTATTTTGAATAACACATTATTGTTAACTATAGTGACCCTATTGTATTTAGAATGTGAGAGCTTCCTCCTATCTGCTTCTACTTTTAAACCTGCTGACAAGACTTTTCCTTCTTGCCTCTACTCTCTTGCCCTCCACTCCCTAGTCTCTGGAAACTGCTTTTCTGCCATCTACTTCTGTTAAATAAATGTATTTTGGATCCATAATGGGTAGGCTCCTACAGTTCTTTTTAGTCACTTTTTGTATTGCAGTGACAAAATGCTTGACAAAAATTCAGAGAAGAAAACATTTATTGTGGCTCATGGTTTCAAAGGTCTTACTCCATCCTCACCTGTGCTTGGGCAGAGTATCATGGTAGCTGGAGCAAGCAGCGGAAGAAGCTGTCACTTCATGGTGGACAGGAATCAGAGATTATGACAGGAAGGAGTCAGGGATATAACGTCCCTGAAGACACACCTCTGTGACCCCATTCTCTCATAGCTAGACCATGCCCATTAAAGTCTCCAGAGCCTTCCCAAATAGTGTCACATTGTGAATATCAGGTATACAACATCTGAGTCTGTGGCGGGCATGTCATGTTCATTTTGGTTAATAGAAAAATCCTTCATTTTTATCACTAAATAGTATGCCTAACTACCGTCTCTCACTTTTAAGCACACTCTGAGCTGTCATTCTATCCACCCTTTCCTCATCTTTTCTGCCTTTGCAAAGCTCTGAGTTAGGCTGCTTTTCTTTCCCCTGCTGTGTAAGAAGCCAAATATGGTGCTAATTACTGCCTTTCCAATATTAGTATTAATAGGCCCTTTCTTACTGCCTGCTGGTAATTTGATATGGGTTATATTTTTCATTTAAACACAGCTCTCAGTAAAATAGTAGTTCCACATCCACTCTGTGACAGACAATAATCTGGGTCATTTCCCAATCTGTTTTATTGTTCTCATAACATTAGGGTAGGGGCTGTTCACCCCAATTAGAAAACCAAGGAAAATCTAAAGGGATTGGAGGAGGGAGAGGAGAACACTTAGAAAGTTAACAGAGTCTGCAGAGATGCAGACACCATGATGTGGAACCCAATTTCACCAACACCTGAAGAATTTATGGATGAGCTGGAGGTGTGTGATGGAGGAAGGTCATTGGTTAAATAATAAAGAAACTGCTTGGCCCTCATAGGTTAGAACATAGGTGGGTGGAGTAAACAGAACAGAATGCTGGGAGGAAGAGGAAGTGAGCTCAGACTCGATAGCTCTCCTCTCCAGAGCAGACACAATGCAGCTCATCGCCAGGGCAGATGTGATGAAGCTCTGACCCAGGATGGACATAGACTAGAATCTTCCCGGTAAGCGCACTTTGGGGTGCTACACACATGAATAGAAATGGGCCAAGCAGTGTTTAAATGAATAGAGTTTGTGTGTTGTTATTTTGGGGCATAATCTAGCTAGGCGACCAGGAGCTAGGGCGGCAGGAACACAGCCCGCAGCTCCCACTACAGGTGTGCTTCTATCTCATGTATCACTCTTGGTGAACCTGATTTTAACCTCATTTTTCTCTTTCCATTGAACTATTTATCCCCAAAGAGGAGCCACACACCATATTTTCAGGATTAAACCTCTTACACAATGTCATCACACCTTAATACTTGGCTGGTGACAGTGCGGAAAGACTCCAGTTACTATCACGCCTCTGGGTTTTCTGGACAGACTTGGGTTCTTAACACAGATGGTGAAAGATGGTAGCCATGTTTCTTATCAATAAATCTCTCATAGCTTCTGTCTCTGCTTGTCACTCCTTCGGTTTTCTCTCATCTTCCATGTTCTTCCTGTCATCACAAACAAGCAATCATTTCCTGCAGCTACAGATATCTCCCTAGAGAGCTACTTCATATAAAGTAGCTTATTGAGAATTCACATAAACTATGTTTCATTAAGGATTTGGGATACCTGGTGTGTTTTCCCTCTTGACTGTGATTTTGGTCATTGTCATTTTGAAGTGGGTAAGGATGAAACGTATCTCATTCCCCCCCCCCCAATAAATAAGCTTTTTCACTTGATGTTTTTCTTTTCCAGAAAGGGAATCATTATTGTTTTAGCCTTCTATCAGTTTTAATGCTTTTCCTCCTCATGTTCATTTAATGATTGATTTTGTCTTTCTGGAATCTCTTGTGTTTGTCTGTGTTCCATCCTAACTGCCCCTCGGTTAGTGCGGCTCTCACCATCTCTCTTTATTTCACCTTCTGCCTCCTCTCTGCCTCCTTGTGCCAGGCTCTGCAGTGATCATTATTGTATCCTATAAACCCACTGTGACCACCATGTCATCTGTTGCATTGAGTTGGCTAATACTTTGATGTACTAGGTAGTTCACCCCCCCCCCAATCTCTTCTTTCTCATTCCATCAGTTAGCAGGCCTCCCTCTTACCTTTCCCCTTATCACAGAGTAAGGATGGTATATTCCTGAAAACAGAAATCAATAGGGGTCTTTCTTAAATTCTGAAAACCTAAGACTCAGAGAAGTATAGAATGTGAAATTATTACTGAATGCACTGTGTGTGTGTGTGTGTGTATGTGTGTGTGTGAAAACATGTAAGAGTAATGGCTGTTCAAGATAGATGTCATTCTTGGACAGAGGAAAGGGAAGAGTGAGAGGGCTCTCGAGTCTGTCGTGGGGTGGCAGAGATGGTGGTGACAATGGTGGTGGTGTGGAAAGCATTGTTTTTTCTAAGCATGCAGTAGATAGAGAAGACTCTTAAGATTCTGATGCTCTGAAAGGAGGAAACTATATTGAGACTTAGTCCATTCACAATTCCCTCCTCACGTTTTTTTTTTTCTTCTTCTGCTTTTGGCATTTTGCTGGCCCTCTCTCCTATCAGGTACTGACCAGTCTTAGCACAGCTTAGTTTCTGAGATTGGGTGAAGTTAGGTGCATTCTGGGTAGCATGACTAGAGTCTGACGCTTCTCTCCATGCCCAGAAATCCTTCCTCCACTTTCTATTCCTCAAAATCCACTCTAGCTTTTCCATACCACCCTAAATGCCATCTGGGTCATGAACTTTCCCTATTGTTTCCTTTATTTCAGTTCAGGAAATATTGACACATATAGCCCTTGGCCTAAGGGATAAGGAAGGCTGGACAAAGTATTTACACTCATCTAAGATGTGGATCAACTGACTCTAAGATTGTATGTGCTCATCCCAACAATCTACAGATGTCTTATGTCATACTCTTCTGCCTTTGATAAGTAATGGTAGAGAAGAAGACTTGATGAGTTATGTTGGAGCCATTTTCAGTAGCCATTGAGTAGGGATCTTGGCCAACTTAGTGGAGAGCTTGAACACTCTTGTATAACCCAAAGTGCAGTCACAACCCAAGGACAGTGATATACTTTTATGTCTTATTTAAGTCACCATATTCATAGTCTCAGGAAGTCTTTATTAATAAAGTCTGCATCTCAGTTTCCCTCAGCATTTACTGGTCTGAGTTCTCTCAAAGTTCTGGGAAATTGTAAAAACAGCAGCAACATTCTTCCTCCAAATCTTTTTGGAAAGGCAGTCACCCAAATGGGGGAATCTCCGTTCATGCTTACATTTGTCTGCTGGCATGGTGATTGGAGCACACCTCATATTGTCTTTGTTCAGGTAGGAACTGATAGACAGTCAAGTCTATTTTCAAAATATTGTATCCTTCTTATAGTTGGCTTGTAGGTAAATTGTCAATAAATATTTATTGAGTTGGTTCACTCACAGAACTTATTTGTTCTAATAAGTCTTTCCATGAATTTTTCATCTTTTAAAAATTCACCTTAAAATCAGCTGAGACATTATTAACACATAATAATAGGGATCATCTCAGGCACATGGTGTTCTTTTCAGTCATAGAATTTATATTTTCACATAATCAAGTTAATGATTTAAAGAATAAATTAAATGATATATATATATTAATCTTTGTACTTGAAAATATAGTTACCGGTATTTACTGGTATTTAGTAATGTTAGCTGATTCTGAATCGACTGTATTTATGACATGTATGCTTTTTAACAGAAGAAGATTAGACAAAGTTCTCATTTTTTATGAGAAGTGAGCTTAAATGAAGGATGATGGTGCATTATCTTATGTGGGAATGAGTTCCTGTTGGATGCAATATGCTTCTGATTGGCGCTCATTCTGTTGTAAATTTCAGTCTGAAACCAGCCTCCTCATTTCTCCCTGGTTTACCAGGGGAATGACATAATTCATTTCAAACACTGTTAGGTGTGTGAAATGCTGCTTGGCTCAAGAGGGAAAAATAATCCATCCACAGGAGTAAATGCTAATGAGAGATGCTTGTGATCTTTCTGAACTACCCCATCCAAGGAACCTATGAACTGTTGAGTCTGCAGTTTTTAAACATGCTCAGTTTCGGGAATGCATGGTGTTAATCAAATGATGATATAGACTAAGATGTGACTGACCTTTTAGTCTGTGTTCAAAACATAGATAGAAATACAGTATGCTTCCTCTAAGAATAAACCAAACTGCTACTTTGAAATCTTCTTACATTTCATTATTTTTGTGTGTGTGTATGCATGTGCACATGAGTATATGCTATAACACTTGACATATATGTAAGGCTTAAAGGACAATCTGCAGTAGACAATTTTCCCCCTTCGTCATGTAGGTCCCAGGAATTAAACTCAGTTCATCAGGCTTGGTGAAAAGTACATTGTCCTTTGCGCTTTTTCATGTGCCTTGAATTACTTCTTTTGCTCATATTTCATGTCATATTTGAGGCACTGGGAATGCTGTGGGGTATTTGAGGCATTTTGCAGCAAGCATCAGCTCCTCCAGATCATTTGTGTATAAGTCTACTGGGAGAAGGGACAGATAAGGGAACAACATACTAACATGGCTCATTTGAATTTGCAAATGTCTAATAAACTGAGGTATCTGTACTTTAATGAGAGTAGGACTTGCTTGCACTCATATTGTTTGTTCTTTATTCTATGCTTTCCAAAGGACAGAGGATTGATGGAGGCAGTTTACTAGATGAAGGAATTGTAAAGGAAGAAAGAAAGGAAGGAAAAATGGAATGAAGGAATGAGAAATGAATGAAGGAAGGAAGAAAAAGAAAAGAGAGAAAGAAAAAGAAAAAGAGAAAGAAAGAAAGAAAAGAAAAAAGAAAGAAAGAAAAGAAAAAGGAAGAAAAAGGAAAAAAAGAAAGGAAGGAAGAAAGGAAGGAAGAAAAGAAGGAAAGAAGGAAGGAAAAATTAGGCTCTATGTGGATCAACAGGTCCCTTAAAATTGTGGGTAGATCACAAATTTAAGAAAGATTTGAAAAACTCACCGCTTCTGTTGCTATGAAGAGACACCAAGACCATAGCAACTCTTGTAAAGGAAAACATTTAATTAGGTCTGGCTTGTAGTTTCAGAAGTTTAGTCCATTCATCATGACAGAAAACAAGGTAGCATGCAGGTAGACATATGGTTCTGGAGAGGTAGCTAAGAGTTCCATATCTTGATTTGCAGGCAACAGCAAATGAACTGTCCCACTGGGCATGGGTTGAACATATATGAGACCTTAAAACCTGTCTCCACAGTAACACATTTCCTCCAACAAGGCCACACCTACTCCTCCTTATAGTGATGCTACCTATGGTTAAGCATTTTAACATGAGTCTATGGGGGGATACCTATTCCAACCACCATAACTTGTTAACTTTGATGACTGATACAGCACTAACTGGGCCAGAGACTGCTCAGATATTTGCTCAAACAGTATTCCACATGTTTGTGAAAGAGTTTTGGGATTCAATTAACATTTTAATTGGTGTCTTTTTCTGTGTAAGATGGTCTAACTTCATTAATCAGAGCAAAACAACAGCAAAATCTACTCTTGTCTTAGTATAAGGCAATTCTTTACCTGTGGACTTGGGATTGAATTTATACCATTGACTCTTTTGAGTTCCAGTTTGCTTATCTGTAGAGTTTAATTAGACTTACCAGTTTGTGAATTCCTTATATCAACTCTTTCTCTCTCTGTCTCTCTGTCTCTGTCTCTCTGTCTCTCTCTCTCTCTCTGTGTGTGTATGCACACGAGCACATGGCTGTATGTCTGTCTGTCTCTTTGTATGTGTTTATCTAGTCTCCCTAAAGGTCGTCTCTTATCTCTAAAAATGAAGAGATAATACTTCTTTCCATAATTGGTATTATATGTTATTGCAACCAGGAATCAGATGCTTAAAATTAAGATGAAGTTCTAAATCATTGATCACAGTAATTTGTTTAGCCCTTACAACCATCCAGTGAGATAATATCCCCACTATAAATAAGCCAAAGGAAGCACAAAGGGTGTTCAGAAACCTGGGCTGTGTTAGACAACGCTATGTATTCATTGAAACTCATAATCACTTTCCTGAGTCCAGTAGAAGGGGAAATTCTGGCTTATGCTGTGGTTAAATAGGGGATTTTTGATTGATTTTGGGCTAATGAACTATGCATAGAAATGACGATTCTTGTTTCATGTCTGGCTTCTAATCACATTCACAAAATGCCACACTCCCACTTTCTCTTCCTGTGGTGAACTTGAGGTCATTGGTTGAGAATGGCAGAGCTGGGAGGTTGGAAAAACGTGAATCTCCCAGACAAGGCTTGGACAATTGGAAACAGACCTACATCCATCATGTGCTCCGGAGCAGCTGAACAATAATTTGTCACTATTTCAAATCATTGGGGTTTTATAATTTATTTGTCTCTGCAACAGAATTAAACTTAGGCTGTTTAGCAGTGTGGTACAGTTGGGGCAAAGGCTTTATACAGTCACCAGCTCCACCTTTCCATGTTCAGTGATCTATGTGGATGCTGTCTTCTGCAATGGCGCCCACTGTCAGTTTGAGGAGAGCAACCCCCTGTCCTAGTGTCTACCTGGGCTGTTTTGGAATCTCCACAGATGCTGTTGACTTCCAACTCAATCTGATTACCCAATTCTGCCCCTGGAAGCCTTGCCTTGATCCAAGAGGTGGCCAGTTGAGACTCTGTGTCCCTGATTACTAGGAGTACTCACTAGGATCACCCTCATAGATTCCAGGAAGTTTCCACTGTACTAGGTTTCCACCCTACCTGGGGAGATCCATGTGTACCCCCTAAAGCCCTCCTCTTTACCTAACATTTCTGGGCCTATGGATTGCAGCTTGGTTATCATTTGCTTAATGGCTAATATTCACGTTTAAGTGAACACATACCACATATGTCTTTCAGGGTCTGGATTACCTCATTAAGGATCATTTTCTTCCCATCCATTTGGCTGCAAATTTCCTGATGTCATTGTTTTGTAACAGTTGAGTAATACTCCATTGTGCAAATGTACCATTTTCTTTAGTCATTCTTCTGTTCAGGGACATAAAGATTATTTCCAGCTTCTGGCTATTATGAATAAAGCCACAATGAATAGAGTTAAGCAAGCATCCTTGTGGTAGGATGGAGTGCCTTTTGGGTATTTCCTAATAGTAGTATAGCTGGGCCTTCAGGTAGTTTAATTGCCAATGTTCTGAGGAACCTCTATATTGATTTTCATAGTGGTTGTACAAGTTTGCACTCCCACTGGCAATGGAAGAGTGTTTCCCTTGCTCCACATCCTCTCCAGCATGAGCTGTCACTTGTGTTTTTGATCTTAGACATTCTGACAGGTGTAAGATGGAATCTCAAAGTAGTTTTGATTTGCATTTTCCTGGTGGCTAAGGATGTTGAACATTTCTTTGAGTGTTTCTCAGCCATCTGGGAGCCCATGTCCGATAGTGCTAGGATGGTCAGAAACTGGAGACAAGATAGTCCAGAGATGTAGGGGGAGAAAAATATGAGGAAAAAAGAAAGGAAGAAAGAAGGAAGAAAGGAGGAAGGAAGGAAAGAAGGAAAGAAAGACAAATGAAAGGAGTCATAATGATATGATACTTGAAGCAAGATTAATAAAAACTCAGAGACAGATATTGGGGTTCAACCTGAAGGCCAGAAAAGCAAAGCAGCCAGTCACTGGCTCTTACCTCAACCTCAGTCTGAAATGGTGATCCTGCCTCCAGGAATCTCAGAATAAGACTGTGTGTTGAGAGCTGTTTCTTCCCATTTTATAATCCTCTTTAGGTCTGTGATTAAAGGTGTGCATCACCTGGTTTCTATGGCAAACTAGTGTGACTACTGGGATTAAAGGTGTGTGTTACCATTACCTGGTCTGTAAGGCTAGTCAGTGGAACTGTTTTACTCTCAAATCTTCAGGCAGTCTTTATTAATTAAAATACAATAGGAATGCCACTACATTCCCCTTTTTGTCTAAAATAAAAAAGGTTATAACTAAAATAAGAAAAACTAAATATATATTAAGTACAATGACTATATACAATATATACAGGCATTAAATACATTAACAATGTCTAGCCCATATGCATTTGACAAATTTAGAAAAAATACTTCATATCTGATTCTATAATTATTATTCTTTTTGAGGACAATATTTTCTTCTTCCCCCTTCAGAGGATGCCAATCACAATTTACTTTTGTGTATATTTGCCACATGATTTCCAGACCTCATAGCTTATATCCCTATTATCATGAAGGAAGACTTAGATTACATGGATGCAACCGATAATCAGAAGGCCAAAATGGATTCTTTTTTTTTTAATTGAAAAAAAATTCCTTCTCCACCCAGCCTCCCATTTCCCTCTCCCTTCTCCCATTTCTCTCCCCCTCCCCCCACTCCTCTCCCCCTCCCTCTCCAGTCCGAAGAGCAGTCAGGGTTCCCTGCCCTGTGGAAAGTCCTAGGTCCTCTCCTCTCCATCCAGGTCTAGGAAGGTGAGCATCCAAACTGGCTAGGCTCCCACAAAGCCAGAACATGAAGTAGGATCAAAACCCAGTGCCGTTGTTCTTGGTTTCTCATCAGCCCTCATTGTCAGCCATGTTCAGAGATGTCCTTCAATGGAAGAATGGATGAAGAAAGTGTGGAATATATACACATTAGAGTACTACTCAGCGGTAAAAAACAATGACATCTTGAATTTTGCATGCAAATGGATGGAAATAGAAAACACTATCCTGAGTGAGGTAACCCAGACCCAAAAAGATGAACATGGGATGAACTCACTCATAATTGATTTCTAGCCATAAATAAAGGACATTGAGTCTATAATTTGTGATCCTAAAGAAGCTAAATAAGAAGGTGAACCCAAAGAAAAACATATAGTTACCCTCCTGGATATGGGAAATAGACAAGATTGCCAGGCAAAAAATTGGGATCTTGGGAGTGGGGTGGGATGGGGGTAAGGGGAGATGAGGAGAGAAAAGTGAGAAGGGGAGGATGGGGAGAACTTGGGGAAATGGGATGGTTGGGATAAAGGAAGGGTGGATATGGGAGCAAAGTGGAGTCTTAAAGAAAACAATTAAAGTCACCATGATATATGCCTGTAATTATACATTGGGGGCTGAGGCGGGAGGAGCATGGGATCGAGGCTAGCTTGAGACTCATTGTAAGACCCTGTCTCAACTAAACAACAAATAAACACTCTTAAAAATCATACTGAAGAAATGGGAGACTGGAATCAGGATGAACATGTATCACACAAGGACAAATCAAACACAGTGCTCTAAGTCAGAGTTCAGGAGAACAGCCAAGTGAACACAGGTGAAACTGGAGGATGAGTGTGGTCTTCTAGGAGTAAGACAGGCGTCAGGGACATTCAGATGGGTCTTACTGATGGTGCACCATACATACTTTCATCTAAAATATAAAATTAAGAGATATTACATCCACAACCATTTTAAAGTTGTATGCTTACTGAAAACAAGTTGGGAGAAAAAGATCATTGAAAGTCAATGACTTTTAAACTGGGGTTCCAGAACCCCAACTCTGAAGAACGTGTTTAGAATCGTCTGTAAGAATTTTCAGGTACTATGTTTTCACCATACTTTTTTTCCATTTTTCCAGCCAGGGACTATTCTAGATTATTTGTATGGGCGTGTTATTTATGGTCACATAATGGGATGGCAACATGATAGAATATTCCCACTTACTTTCAGCGCACAAGCCTGTGGTCGAGGAGAAAACAGAAAGATTAGATATGAAAGTGAAATATTCATGTCAAGTGAGGTGTGGGCAATGCCATGATGAGCTGAAGTTTCATTAGCTGGATCTGGAGGAAGAATTGAGTACTTCAGAAAATGGCAATGCTTCTTATGATTTTTAAAATGGGAATTCTTTTTGTTCATTCTGCTTCAGTAGGGATGCTGGAAGAATTGTGTCTCTTCCTGCCAAACTAATTTAGGGACAGAAAGTGCCAGAGGTGGAAGCATTTGAATGAATTTTAAGGATGTTGTAGTGGGTGTCTGATGTTTACTCCAGGGTTAGTATCCTGTGGAGTCCTCGTTCTGGGGTTATGGGGTATGTCTGGGAAGATGGGGTTATTGGGAGGATAGTGGGATACTATGCAACAATAAGAATAGTATAATAATGACAATTTATTTAAACATAGTAGTGATTAAGATATTTATCTTTTATATGGAATCTAGATTTTTTTTTAAAAAAAGTTAAAAAGCCTTTAAATGTGAGGACAAAGCTGATAAAGTAAGAGAGAAATGCAGTTGCTCATCCATATTTCTGTTTCCTGTCTGTGAGTAAAAGTGATCTCAGATGACAGATATTTGGAAATGGTAGGTCGCTACTCGTGTGACTGGGTGCTCAGGTCTGTGCACGTACCTTGCAGGTGTATCTCTTTCATGCCATGACTCCTCATGCCACACTACCGTTGGCACAGCATTTATATTATTCTAGGTATAATAATATAACACAGAGACAATGCAGCAGGCGTGGTAGGATGCTTCTAGCTTATCCAACACTATGTCATTTTATGCAAATGGCCTGGACACTGGCAAACTTTGGTCTCTGAGAGGACTCCTATGAATTTCTCATGGCTACTGAGTGATAATCTCCTTTACCATTGGTAATCGTATCTCATCAGAAACTGTCCACCACTAACCATGTACGCAATCTCAGTTTATTCTAGGTGACATCTCTGGGTGGCAAAGGTCATCCATTTGTTTTCAATCAACAGTAAGTATGCTCTGAGCATTATGTAGACATCAGGCTTCGTGCTAAGAGCCCTGAGAACACAATCATCAACAAAACATGGCTCTTCCGTTCAAATAGGAGTGCTGACTCCTTTGACGGTGTATTTATCAGTGGCCCTTCATGCTGCTGTGTCAGAATTCCTGACAAAAAGAGCTTACTGGGGGAAGACATTGTTCTGACTGTGGTTCAGGGAATACAGTCCGTCACTGTGGCTGGCGTGATTGAATCTGTGACTGGGGACATCTCATGGGGATCCCCTGACATGCCGAGACAGGACCAGAAACAGCTGTTCTATAGCCCTCAAAGGTCCATTTCCCGGGACACACCTTCACTAGCCAGGGACGGCAATTTTCAAAAAGAGTGCTCAAAGCTGGGAAGCAGGTGTTCAAACAGGAGCCTGTAGGGGACATGTCATATTCACGTGTATATACACGTAAGTCAATAAGAGAGTAGTAGTGTGTGTGCCAGGGCTTTTCACAACACTGCAGTGAGAACATAGTGATTGATTCTGCTGTGCAATGAGGGTGGAGGAGATAGCTACAAAAAATGCTAGCCGATGCTTTTTGGGTCTCCTTCCCAATTCTCCCATGGAGGCATAGAATCGATTTCCTCACCTGTTGAATTTAGAAAGAACCTGTGACTTGTTCTGGTCAACAGAATGCATCAGAAATGATGGTGTACTGGTCCAAAGTCTAGCCTCATGAGGCATTGTCCACTTCCTTGTGTTAGGCATCTCTCAACCACAATGAGACCAAGTGCAGTGCAGCAGAGCCCGTTATATCCTGAAAGACTATGCGGAGCAGAGGCCATCTTTCTGGGCAAAGTGTGCCTTAGACCAGCCAGTCAGCAACTACTTACAGACCAGAGGCCTTGGCGATGATATCATAGGAAACAAAGGAGCTGCCTGGAGGAGCCAAGTTTATGGTACCAGCTCATAAAATGGTGCCATTAAATATGTGGCTGTCATCTTAAACTGCTACATCTCAGAGCGGTTTGTTTAAATAAAATTGAAGATAACAAGTCAGGGATCACTTCAAGGATGTAACACTCTCCTTTGATATTGAGGAAGAAGTTCACAAGCTGAAGGCAGCAAAGAGGACAGGGTGGTTTCAGACAGAGGAAGAAGCCCCGTACAAAGGCACAAAGCCTGCCCCATGCTGTCCTGAGAACTGCTCATCCTAGTCATGAAGAAGAATGAAGACAGCCAAGGCCAAGGCGCTCCAATTCCTGATTCCCGATTCCCAACTCCCCAGCGGTTTAGGTGTGGACAGAGTCTCTACTAGAAGCAATCTATACAAACCAACCTATCCAAGCTGCTGCACAGACCGAAGCTGCAGGTCCTGGGGAAGGAGCCTTGTCCTGAATGAGCTTGGCTAGGGGGAAAACTGACAAAGTTCATGGCATCTGGCTGCAGTGGGGGTGACTCGGGTGGCCCTTAAGGCTGATTTTCGGTGGGATGGAGGGGGCTTTCTCCCACGAGGAAACAAACATCCTCAGAGCAGATAAAGCCTAATCTCTGCCAATGTTTGCAGTGCGCATGTGTTACAGGTTTTGCTGAGCAATCTGGGCCTGTGTCCCAGCTAAGCGCAGACCGTGACTTCTTGCTGACCGTGAAGGTGTGCGTTATTTTTCATCCACAGGAGATGGAGTTTATTTCTTACTTACTTCTTGATAGTCCTCCAAGTCTCTAAGCAGTTTCAAACATCTGAGGGTGATGCTGCTGGCTTTACTAGAGCTTATGTAACACATGGTAGGAACACCCTGAACACGGGGGCTGTTGATTGACTGGCACAAGCCCTTGCCTTCCACCCATGCAGCAGTATTGTGAGGAATGGATTCTAGTTGCTGATTAAATAAAATGGGACAAGTGGACATGGAAAGATCGCTGCCAATGGGAAGGCTCGTTTCCTCTTCTTCCCCCCGTCATGTGAGGGGAAAGAACTGCCCTGTAAGAAGAAGAAAGCACAGCGGCACTCATTGGAGACCAGTACCGGCATCAGTCTTTCCTAACTACAGAACCGCAAGAACTAAATTTCTGTGCCTTCGAAAATTAGCTAGCCTCGGGGTTTTTGCCACAGAATCACAAATGGAAGAAAATACAATGACTTTAAAATAAGCATCAATTCTATGAAGAATGAGGGCAACTAGCAAAATTATTAGAGGAAAGCTGAGAAAAAACTCTATTCGAGTGGGACAACAATCGTGTAAAAGCAGCATGCTCTCTTGAAAAGGCTAAACACAACAAATGAAGGAGAAAACACTTCACAAACTGGCTGTGCTGCTTCCCTTACCGCTGGCTGTGCACAGTTTTAACATGCAGGTCCATGCTTCCTCCTTTCCTACCGATGCATTGGGTTCAACCACAGCATGTAAGATCATGCATGTCCTTCTGCCTTCTCTCACACTGTGAGGAGAAAACCCTTCCCTAGGGCAACATTGCTGATGATGCATCTCTCCTACCACTAGCACCTCTGCTGCAGCCCACACCTCAATACCCCCTATAAGCTGGCTTCTGGAGTTCCAGCTCTTCCACTAAGAGATGACCATGGGATACTGGACATCACTGGACATACACTGTGCCAAATGTCACGTTATTTTATTTTCTGTAACCAAGCCCTGGATTCTGACATGCTTAAGTCTCTCTCTCTCTCTCTCTCTCTCTCTCTCTCTCTCTCTCTCTCTCTGTGTGTGTGTGTGTGTGTGTGTGTGTATGTGGCAGATATTCTTTGCTACTTTGCATGGCCCTACCTTTGGGGCAGGACAGAGAAAATATGAACAACTTTCTTGAACCAACAGCACCACTAGTCTCCTCCTATCGCTTCTTCTCCCTCGCTGCAGCTGCTCTCCAGATCCCCAGGGGGGGCAAGTTTTGTTTCTATGTTGGGAAGAAGTTCAGTTCACTCCTACGTATTCACTTCCCCGATCAACAATTGACTTCTTGGGTATTTTATTTCAACCCCTTCGTTTGTTTGTTTGTTTGCGTTTATTTTTACAATATCCAATTTTGTTCTTTTTGTCTATTTCTTAAACCAAACCTCAGATTTGCTATCTTTCCTTTTGGTTCTGCATTTTGAAAACCGTTTTGGAATATGAGTTAGTTATTCATTGCTATGAACTATAGTTAAGTCTTAGCACATGCCCTGAGAAACCACTAGGGTTTTATTTATTTTTTATTTTTATTTTTTTTTATTTTTTTATTAATTAATTTATTTAATTACTAAAGATTTCTGCCTCTTCCCCGCCACCACCTCCCATTCCCTCCCCCTCCCCCAATCAAGTCTTCCTTCCTCCTCAGCCCAAAGAGCAAGCAGGTTTCTCTGCCCTGTGGGAGGTCCAAGGACCACCCACCTCCATCCAGGTCTATTAAGGTGAGCATCCAAACTACCTGGGCTCCCACAAAGCCATTACGTGCAATAGGATCAAGAACCCATTGCCATTGTTCTTCAGTTCTCAGTAGTCCTCATTGTCCATTATGTTCAGCGAGACCGGTTTTGTCCCATGCTTTTTCAGTCCCCGGCCAGCTGGCCTTGGTGAGTTCCCGATAGAACATCCCCATTGCCTCAGTGTGTGGGTGCACCCCCGCAGTCCTGAGTTCCTTGCTCATGCTCACTCTCCTTCTGTTCCTCCTTTGGATCGTGAGACTTCAGTCCAGTGCTCCAATGTTGGTCTCTGTCTCTGTCTTCTTTCATCACCTGATGAAGGTTAATATTCAGGGGGATGCTTATATGTTTTTCTTTGGGTTCACCTTCTTATTTAGCTTCTCTAGAATCACGAATTATAATCTCAATGTCCTTTATTTATGGCTAGAAACCAAATATGAGTGAGTACATCCCATGTTCCTCTTTTTGGGTCTGGCTTACCTCACTCAGGATAGTGTTTTCAATTTCCGTCCATTTGTATGCAAAATTCAAGAAGTCATTGTTTTTTACTGCTGAGTAGTACTCTAATATGTATATATTCCATACTTTCTTCATCCATTCTTCCATTGAAGGACATCTAGGTTGTTTCCAGGTTCTGGCTATTACAAACAATGCTGCTATGAACATAGTTGAGCATATACTTTTGTTGTATGTTTGGGCATCTCTTGGGTATATTCCCAATAGTGGTATTGCTGGGTCGAGAGGTAGGTTGAACCCGACTTTCCTGAGAAACCGCCACACTGCTTTCCAAAGTGGTTGCACAAGTTTGCATTCCCACCAGCAATGGATGAGAGTGCCCCTTTCTCCACAACCTCTCCAGCAGAGGCTATCATTGGTGTTTTTGATTTTAGCCATTCTGACAGGTGTAAGATGGTATCTTAATGTTGTCTTGATTTGCATTTCCCTGATTGCTAAGGAAGTTGAGCACGATCTTAAGTGTCTTTTGGCCATTTGAACTTCTTCTGTTGAAAAGTCTCTGTTCAGCTCAGTGCCCCATTTTATAATTGGATTGATTAGCCTTTTACGGTCTAATTTCTTGAGTTCTTTGTATATTTTGGATATCAGACCTTTGTCAGTTGCGGGGTTGGTGAAGATCTTCTCCCAGTCAGTGGGTTGCCTTTCTGTCTTAGTGACAGTGTCCTTTGCTTTACAGAAGCTTCTCAGTCTCAGGAGGTCCCATTTATTCAATGATGTCCTTAGTGTTTGTGCTGCTGGGGTTATACGTAGGAAGTGTTCTCCTGTGCCCATGTGTTGTAGAGTACTTCCCACTTTCTCTTCTATCAGGTTCAGTGTGTTTGGACTGATATTGAGGTCTTTAATCCATTTGGACTTGAGTTTTGTGCATGGTGATAGATATGGATCTATTTTTATTCTTCTACAGATTGACTTCCAGTTCTGCCAGCACAATTTGTTGAAGATGCTCTCTTTTTTCCATTGTATACTTTTAGCTCCTTTATCAAAAATCAGGTGTTCATAGGTTTGTGGGCTAAAGTCAGGGTCTTCTATTCTATTCCATTGGTCGACTTCTCTGTTTTTATGCCAGTACCAAGCCGTTTTCAGTACTGTAGCTCTGTAATAGAGTTTGAAGTCAGGGATGGTAATGCCTCCAGACGATCCTTTATTGTATAAGATTGTTTTGGCTATCCTGGGTTTTTTGTTTTTCCATATAAAGTTGATTATTGTCTTCTCCAGATCTGTGAAGAATTTTGATGGGATTTTGATGGGGATTGCGTTGAATCTATAGATTGCTTTTGGTAGAATTGCCATTTTTACTATGTTGATCCTCCCAATCCAAGAGCAAGGGAGGTCCTTCCATTTTCTGGTGTCCTCTTCAATTTCTTTCTTCAAAGACTTAAAGTTCTTGCCAAATAGATCTTTCACTTCCTTGGTCAGAGTTACCCCAAGGTATTTTATGCTATTTGTGGCTATCGTGAAAGGTGATGCTTCTCTGATTTCCCTCTCTGCTTCCTTATCCTTAGTGTATAGGAAGGCAACTGATTTTTTGGAGTTGATTTTGTATCCTGCCACATTACCAAAGGTGTTTATCAGCTGTAGGAGTTCTTTGGTAGAGTTTTTGGGGTCGCTTATGTATACTATCATATCATCTGCAAATAATGAAAGCTTAACTTCTTCCTTTCCAACATGGATCCCCTTGATCCCCTTATGTTGTCTTATTGCTATTGCTAGAACTTCAAGCACTATATTGAAGAGGTATGGAGAGAGTGGACATCCTTGTCGTGTTCCTGATTTTAGTGGGATGGCTTTGAGTTTTTCTCCATTTAATTTAATGTTAGCTGTCGGCTTGCTGTAAATAGCTTTTATTATATTTAGGTATGACCCTTGTATCCCTAATCTCTCCAAGACCTTTATCATAAAGGAGTGTTGAATTTTGTCGAATGCTTTTTCAGCATCTAATGAAATGATCATATGGTTTTTTCTTTCAGTTTATTTATATGGTTGATTACATTGATAGATTTGCGTATGTTGAACCAGCCCTGCATCTCTGGAATGAAGCCTACTTGATCATAATGGATAACTTTTCTAATGTGTTCTTGGATTCGGTTTGCCAGTATTTTATTGAGAATTTTTGCGTCGATGTTCATGAGTGAGATAGGCCTGTAATTCTCTTTCTTGGTTGGGTCTTTGTGTGGTTTTGGTATCAGGGTAACTGTAGCTTCATAAAAGGAATTTGGCAATGACTCTTCTGTTTCTATATTGTGAAATACATTAAGAAGTATAGGTATTAGCTCTTCTTGGAAGTTCTGGTAGAATTCTGCATTGAAACCATCTGGCCCTGGGCTTTTTTTGGAAGGGAGATTTTTGATAACTGTTTCTAATTCTTCGCGACTAACAGGTCTATTTAGATCGTTCACCTGGTCTTGGTTTAGGTTTGGTATATGGTACTTATCTAAAAAAGTGTCCATTTCTTTTGCATTTTCCAGTTTTGTGGCATACAGGCTTTTGTAGTAAGATCTAATGATTCTCTGAATTTCCTCTGTGTCTGTGGTTATGTCCCCCTTTTCATTTCTGATCTTATTTATTTGCGTGTTCTCTCTCTGTCGTTTAATTAGTTTGGATAGGGGTTTGTCAATCTTGTTGATTTTCTCCAAGAACCAACTTTTTGTTTCATTGATTCTTTGAACTGTTTTCTGTGTTTCTATTTTGTTGATTTCTGCCCTCAGTTTGATTATTTCCAGTCTTCTACTCCTCCTGGGCGCGTCTGCTTCTTTTTTTTCTAGAGCTTTCAGGTGTGCTGTTAAGTCCCCAATGTATGCTTTCTCCGTTTTCTTTAAGTGGGCACTTAGTGCTATGAACTTTCCTCTTAGCACTGCTTTCATCGTGTCCCATAGGTTTGAGTATGTTGTCTCTTTGTTTTCATTAAATTCAAGGAAGACTTTAATTTCTTTCTTAATTTCTTCCTTGACCCAGGTGTGGTTCAGTAGTTGACTGTTCAGTTTCCATGAGTTTGTCATCTTTCTGGAGGTAGCTTTGTTGGTGGCTTCTAACTTTAATCCATGGTGATCTGATAAGACACAGGTGGACACTGATATTTTTTTGTATCTGTGGAGGTTTCCTTTGTTTCCAAGTATGTGGTCAATTTTCGAGAAGGTTCCATGAGCTGCAGAGAAGAAGGTGTATTCTTTCCTATTTGGGTGGAGTGTTCTATAGATGTCTGTTAAGTCCATTTGATTCATTACCTCCAACAATTCTCTTAATTCTCTATTAGTTTTCTGTCTGATTGACCTGTCCATTGGTGAGAGAGGTGTGTTGAAGTCTCCTACTACTAGTGTGTGTGATTTGATGTCTGCCTTGAGTTTTAGCAATATTTCTTTTACATAAGTGGGTGCTTTTATATTAGGGGCATAGATATTCAGGATTGAGACTTCATCCTGCTGAATCGTTCCTGTTATGAGTATAAAGTGTCCCTGTCGATCTCTTCTGATTGATTTTAGTTTGAAGTCAGTTTTGTTAGAAATTAGTATGGCCACACCTGCTTTTTTCTTAGGACCATTTGCTTGAAAAACCTTTTCCCAACCCTTTACTCTGAGTAGATGCCTGTCTTTGTGGTTGAGATGAGTTTCTTGCAAACAGCAGACTGTTGGATCCTGTTTTCGTATCCAATCTCTTAGCCTGTGCCTTTTTATTGGTGAATTGAGACCATTAATATTAAGTGATATTAAACCACTAGGGTTTTAAATATCCTAGATAATGGCTCATCTATCTAGAATCCTCCAGGTATCGGGTATAGATTTTGACGTCCTCTGTGGTCAGCATGGTACTCCAAATACCCATTTAGTAAATTGTCACTTAAATTCTTTGTATCTGTTTTCTCTAATCTGTAAAATGATATCAATAATTACGCCAACCCCATGTGTTCGTGACCAATCACACTACTAAATGAAAAGTACACAGAGCAGTGGGTGTGCCATGTCCATATGAGATGATGTGAATTTTAGTTCAAGCATCATGCCAGGCCCTAGACTGAGAGCCCGAATAAGACAGAATATAGTTCACTCGGCAAAGAAGTCAGTTATTCAGCAAGTACCTTAAAGTATAATTCATGAATCTAAGATCTATGGGTCTTGCTGGTAGATGAAAATCCCCAACTCTTTCACTTTTTTTTTTTAAAAAAAACACATCCATTTTACTCTAGAATGAATAAGTAAATGAAGCCTCAGGACACAGTTAGCCCTCTTTATGTTGGGCTTTTATTTAAGTTATAAAAGCAGAATGCCTTTTTCACTCTTTCAAAGAACTTCCAAAAGACAGATCTTTCAAGTTTTGAAAGGTCTATTTATTAGTTTATTCTTTTGTGGATCACACTTTTTTGTGTCTACTGATTCTTAATTCTATTTTATTATAGTTTTGTGCAGTTTTAAATTTTATATTAAAGTTTGTTTAAAAAATGTTTTTATATTTCATTTTGTATGGCTTCTATCGATGACCAAATTCTCTGATATTTTCCCTCCTTGCTAGCTAAACTGCTTCTTTGTACTGTCTTCATTTTTTTTCATATCACATTGTACTTTTCATTTTAGAATTTGATATGATCTTTAAAAGGATTTTGTAAAACTCTTCACCTTTGGGGAATATGTTCAATTATAATAACTAAAGAGATTTCTTACTTCCATCACCTGTGAAGTCCTGAGTTGTTTTTGATCGACTTTTCTCTTCTTTATAGGTCACAGTTTTCTTGATTGCTCATTTGGCAATCTTTGATTATCAAACGGATGTGAGTCTTACCTTGTTGGTAAATGAATATATTTTTATTCTTAGAAATACTTTTGAGATTTGTTTGTGGATGGAGTTCAAGTTTTACAAACCGCTTGATATGTTCAAGCATTGATTTCTTAGATTTGATAAGAAAACAAAAGCGGTTCATAGTCAAGGGCTAAATTGGGCTCACCACTGAGACAGGGCCTTCTGGATCCTCTATTTCTCCCTCAGGCAAACCATGAGGACTCCAGTCTAACTGTAGACTACAGGAGCACTAACCCCCACTCTTTGCAAACATCGACTATTGTTATCTCTAACAACCTGTGAAATTTTCTACTCAGCGTTGAGTAATTTTCTTATACATTACAGCCAGTGCTGACCACAGGAAGAGGACATTGTAGATATGAACACCCAAATGAGACTGTGTGAGCAGCTACATCTCCTTCTATGCTGATTTCCTCTGTGCATAATTTTGTCAGCTCCAATAGCTTGGTATCTTTAGATTCTGACTTCATTGCTTTGGTTTTGGGAATCCGATTCCTGAGTCTCCCGTGCCTCTATTGTGGCTGTCAGTCTGACAAGTAGTCAGCTAAGTCTCAATAAGGTCACAGTGTTGTTCCAATCTTCAGCAATCAGCACCATTCACTGCCTGACGTCCATTTTCTTGGAACCCACTGCTTTGTGTAATTCATGTGTTTGGGGCGTTGATTCGGTAGGCCCTGGAAATAACTCAGAAGTAGAAATTCCAAAATACTTTTAAACTATAGCACATCAGTTAAATTGTCCTGTCTTTACTGAAGATTCATTTTAGAGTGATTTGGAGCCTTAGGGGAAATGGAATCCTTACTTTAAAATGTGGAAACAGAGGGTCAGGAGATTGAGTTGTGCACCCAGGGTCACACAACTTCTATTACAGAAACAGACCATGGAGCCTTGTACAAGGGCAGATTCTACCAGGGAAACTCATAATAGGATATTATTAATTATTCTTACTGGTTGAATCTGAATTCAACTTTGACTGTCTTTGATTTTAAGGAAAATAATATCTACTTTTTAATTGGCCTAATACAAGACCAGAAAGTACAAAAATTTTTATTTAGTAGATTTTAAAAAATCATCCTTTGTGATAAAAGGCTGTTCTGGGATATTTGATCACACTGTGAGCCCCAAGATTGTGTTAATTACTGGACAAACCTGTTTCTGGTTGTGGTGTGGCTCAGTCCTAGCACACACCTTTACCCAAGAGCATTCTGCTTGAATATTGTAAACAGGCTTACATAAAGACAGCCATAGGTTAAGAGATGGAACAAGCAATCAGTTGACAGAAAAAAAAAACATAGAGAGTAAGAGAGAGATAGGAGGATGGGTAGAGAGATGTACAGTAAGTAGAAGGGAGCGACGTTCAATGTGAGGAGTTCTGTTTGAGACGGTGGAGGAGAAAGCTCTTTCTTGGATGTCAGTGGAGGAGGAAGGTCAGTCAAATGCTTTCTCACCTCTCTGAGCTAGCAGGTTTTCACCCAAGCATCTGACTCCTGAGATGGTCGTCATTGGTAAAATCAAATGATTGGGATTTTGTTAAAAACAACAAGAGTAAAACTGTAAGAAAACAGGAAATTACGTGTGTGCACGCGTGCACACAGACACATACACACACACCACGTTGCAGGCTTTGTCCTGGGGCTGGCGCACATGCAACTTGACAGTCTACACACTCCACTGGCTGTAATGAGAACTAGTTTTTCAGAGTCATTAAGAATGACCTCAACTTCCTGTGAGGGACTGCCTAGGTCAGCTGGACTATGGGCATGTCTGTAAGGGATCTTTGCTAATTGGATTAACTGAAGTTGGAAGACCCACCCTGCAAGTGGGCAGCACCATTTCATAGGCAGGACCCTAAAGTGTAAAATAGTGGGAAAATACAGCTGAGCAAGTAGATTTTATGCATGTGTGCTTTCGTTTCTCTCAGTTTTTGACTGTGGATGTGCTGTAACTGGCTGTTTGAGTTCCTATGATGGGCTATAACTTGGAAGTGTAAATCAAATGAACCCTTTCTCTCCTGAGTTGTTTTGTGTCAGTATAGTTTATCCACAGGAACAGAAATAAAATTAGGTACTTTCTCATATAGCTATACTGCAGTTGTTTTCATACCTATGCAGAAATATGAGCTAATGAATTTATGATGAGTGTTTCTCTTTTAGGTTTGAGTACATGGATTCTTCTTAATGTCCAATGGAGCTACCTATTCATAAGCCCATTGTAAACTGGAAATATATACAGTAAATCAAAAACACAGTTAATGTTTCTAACCCACTGAACGTAAAGCTTAGTGTGGCCTACCTCCAGCATGTTCTGAATACTTCTATTAGCTGGGCAAAATCATCTATTTTACAAATAAGTCTATTCTAATAAAGTATTGAATCTCTTGTTTAATTTCCTTACAGGAAAAATGCTATTGTTTTGTATGGGCTTGCTTTCCTATTGTAAAGTCTAATTAAGTCAAGCTATTTTAAGTTGGGAATTATTTATGTATCCCTCAGGAACAGCTGACAGGAAGCAGTGTTCCACTCAAGGTTTTTCACACTCTGCTTTTAGTCCTCCTAATTCCTATGACTCAAATTTAGAGAATTGTCATCAGCTGGTTAAATAGTAGTGATAGCAATAGATACACATTGATTTTAAGATTCTTATTGTCTTTCTTTCCTCAGAGAAGAGTTGAGAACCTTAAGCTGATTTTATCAGGGATGCCAGTGTAATAGTAGGGAAAGATGTAGTGAGGATTATATAGTTAGAATCCTAATGTTGCAAAGAGGCAAAGAGAACTTGGGAAGTCATTGAGAACAGTCTTAACTTCACTGCTCTTGCTGTGAATTATATTTCAAAATATAAATTTAGTAGAGCATGTGCTTAGCATGCATAAAGCCCAAGTGCAGTCCTTCATACAGAAACAAACAGAACACAGATGTTAGAACAGACTCCACACATGTGGGGCAGCATTGGGCTGAGGTCAAGTCTGATGCTTTTGTGTTTCCAGTCTGTGTGACCCACACTCAAACACTGAACAGTATCGTTTAGATGCCTTTGCTGTGCCTCTGTTAGCATTTCCACGTGCTGTTTCTAAAAGCAGAGTTCAGGTGTCCTTAAGAGACCTGGACCTTTGATTAGCCATCAAATGTGAAATACAATACCGTGATTCTGTAGATACTAGACTTACATTTCATCTGTGTAGACACACCGTGTGTGCGCGCTTTGCATGTGTATCATGCATGCATGTAGTGGTCAGAGGAAAACTTTGGGGAGTTTTTTTTTTTGTTTCTTCTGTCTTGATGAGACGAGATCTCTCTAGTTTTCTGTTGCTGCACACTGTACTCCAGGCCAGCTGGCCTGTGAGCTGTCAACAGAGTCCCTAGTCTTTGCTCCTCATCTCACCAGGTGACGGCCAGGACTATGGACACATGCTAACACATCTGACTTTTGGCACGGGTTCCAGGGATCCCAGTCAAGTTCTCAGTCTTGGCTCAAAACTTTTATCACAGGGACATCTCCCCAGCCTTCTAGACTTTTAGATATTTCCATAACACAATTGCATAGACTGTCAAGTGAACAGTAGTTATTAGTGTCACCATGCAGTAATTATGCCATTAAGTTTTCTCAGGCAACTCTAGGGCAGCTATACCATATTTGCATTTTAACATTTGACAGAACATTCTCAGCAAAGATTCAAGTAGGGGAAGGAATCTACAAAACTAAATAGATTTTGTTACTATGTAGACTTAAGGCATTTAAAGTAAATTTAAAGCCCGGCATCCACTAGTTGAACTCTTTAGTGTCCCGAAGCATCTCTGTGAAGACTTTTCTTTCTCTTCTCAAGACGTGGAAGAACCAAAGGATTTTTGGAGGATATTTTTAACCATGGTAAACCCTCTTCACTTTAGCAGCTAACTCTCTGGATAACAGAAGAATGTGCTGGATGTGGGAGCATCGCTGTACAGTGGAACCGTGTGAATGTCAGAATACTCTGCTCATTGGGAGCCCTCAGAAAATAACACAGCTTTGGACTCACAGGTAGCGGAGTGCATTGTGGCAGGAGCTTTTGACGCTTCAGCCGGGAAAGTGCTTTGCGTCCCCCGATGGGCAATGACTTTTAAGCAGGTCATAGCTTTGCTTTAATTGCACAAACTGAACTGTGTCTTTAATGTTCACCAAAAGAATGCTAATTAACGAAAAATTATAGCAGACCAAGTGTGGAATATGTGCCGAAAGCATTGAAGTCCTCATTGTTCCTCTGCTTTGTCTCTGAGTCAGCAAACCTAGTGTTGGGCCTGCTCAGCTAAAATCCTGTGGTCTTGTGGAGACCGTGCACTCTGCATAGGCAACTCAACTCCTCATTTGATTTGGATTCAACCTATTGAATATCCATCCTGTACAAACACAGGACTGGACCATCCACATTGGGACTGAGATTGAGTTGTATTTGGAGTTTTTCAGCGGTTATTTTCTTTCTATTATTTTTAATAATGAGACTTACAAGAGATGCAAAGCTTCGGGAGCAACAAGAAGTAAATGAATATCAGGCATCCTCCTCATATTTTGTCATTTTGTCCATAAAAAAATGCCCATGGATGCTTGTCAAGACCTCTCTTCTCAAGGCGACCCACCAACCTAAACTGCTGCCTTGGACCCAGTGACCTATCTTGGTGGTGGTCTCAATGTCTTCTGCAGAGGCAGGAGAAGAAAAGAAAGCTTTTATTTGAACCTTTGAACTAAACTGACGGAGTGTCTAGTTCAGCAAAGGGAATCCCCAGTTATGAGGAAAGAGCCCTTTCAAGCAGAGTGAGCAATGTGGTCAAAGATATTTCCCCGGGGCTTTATTCAGAGCTAAGAACAAACTGTAATTAGGGCTTTGAACATTTAACGAAGTAAATAAAAAGTGTGTTTAAGACAAACCACGGCTAATGAATGAAACATGGCTAACGATGAATTTCCCACTAATATTTTTTTTACAATATTCATTTCTGTCACCACACAGGTGGGATGCAAATCAGTCATGGCCATGAGCTTGCTTTGGGATAAACTTTGTGTATCTCTTGTAGCATAAAACATTAGTCTCTAGTGCTGATTCAGTGAGACCCCCTTCCTGATGTAGCATGAGCAAGAAAGGAGCCTCCATGTCCACTGATTTCAACCAGTCCATCTCTACCAACCAGACTTCTGTAGCAATCAGAAGCATGCACACTGAAACAGCAGTAGATCCCATTCCGCTATTTACAGAGGTTTGAAAGGCATTTAGTAATTTTTTTTTTCTCACTGAAGCAAGACATAGGACGTGCTGATGGTAGCTAATTATACATGCATTCAAACTTTAAAAAAGAATGAGGAGAAAATTGAAAAGCTTTGAGAACATTGTCTATAAACTCCAGTAATAAGCTGTCTGTTTGCCTGAATATCAAGTTTTGTTTCAACGTTTTTGCATTGTCCTCTTCTTACCTTAACCTATGGTTCATTTTCTTTTAGAAGAAGGAGGAGGAATTGTTGCTTATGTTTACGTCAAGGTTATTTCTTTGTAAACAGTCTGTTTTATTCTTTGCGCCATTACTTCTAAGTGTTGGTGTGTTTTGCAGGTTGTCTTTCCTTTTGAATATAAACAACAGTATGTTCTGTTTGGGTTCATTGATTTCAGTTCATGTGTGTGTGTGTATTTCTTTGGTTGGGAGTGAAAGAAGGTTTCACTATGTAGACCTGGGTAACCTATGGTTTTCTAGGTAGACCAGGCTGTACACACCTACTTGCCTCTGCCTCCAGTGCTGGGATTAAATGTGTGTGACACCAAGTCCGGAAGGATTTATCAATTCTCAGATTTTTACTTATGGATAAACGGATCATATCTTTTGGCTGCCTCTTTCAATTCTCTCTTTCCTACTCTGGAACTTCTATAAACTGTTTTCCTTTCTCATTCTCTTCTCCGTGTATTCTTTTTTACTTTTTACCTTTGTTTATTCATGCTGCTTTCTGGATAATTCCTTCCAGCTTCCTAATTTCTTTGCTGGCTACGTCCAACCAGCCAGTTCACCTTGTTATCAAGTTTTGAATCAAGTGATCATGTTTTGTATTATTATTTCTAGGATATCTATTAGAATTAAAATTTTTCTTTTTATAGTAGTTGTCTCTTTAAGATTTTTAGTTTTTTTTCCCACGTCTTTACAACTTTTTGCTTTATTTATTCTATAGTTTACTCAAGATCAATCTATTTGATAATATTTATTGGAAATGTGCTATATTAAAATCATTGCTCCTGACACTAGGGTTATAGCAATGAAAAATGGGTGAAATTTTATGCTTTCTAGTTTAAACAAACACATAAAATATATACTGTGTCAGATGGTTTTATTAGTTACTAGGATGTGATAAAATGCCATGACCAAGGCACTAATAGGAGGAATGGTTTATTTGGCTTATGCTTCTAGGGAGATAAGAGTCTGTTATGGTGGGCAAACATGACAGCACACAGCAGACACGGTGGTTGAAGCAGGAGGCTGAGAGATCACATCTCAGACCAAAAGCAGAGAGAGTAAAATTGAAATGGCTCAAGTCTTCAAGTTCTCAGCACCCAGCTCCAGTGACATTCTTCGTCTAGCACGACCACACCTCCTAAACCTACCCATGCAACTCTACCAACCAGGCACAAAGAATTCAAATGTGGAGAGTACAGGGCACATCTCACTAAAGCACTAAAATGGTGACCATTGCTATGGGAAACAGTAAGACAAAGGGTGTGTGGTGGAATTGTAGAGAGATCAGGCAAGCCCTCGGTGAGATACGAACTTTGAGATTTGAAGGGGGTAAGCAGCAAGGCATGTGGGCAATCACATAAGCCACAGTGAAATATCTGATATGGAAAACACAATATTATAGGAACAAGAGGGTCATTGTGGCTGATGCCAGGTAGGTTAGCAGGCAACGCTGGAAACCAAGGCAAACAAGTCTTACTTCCACAGTAACATAGGGTGAAGGCCCAATATAGGAGGCTATTTGTGTGTGTGTGTGTTTTGTTGTTGTTATTTTCCTATGAAGGAAGCACAAAGTACTTGTGAGATTTGGACTGAGAAACACTGTGCACCACCATGCAAGAGGACCACTCTCTTCGCTGCTGTGCTAAGAGGAAAGAGAGAGGAAAGTTGAGAGATTGTTAGAGAGCCCATTGCTCTGTTCAGGCTGGGGTTGGATACGTGGAAAGAGGTGAATGGATTCACTGTTTTCTAATAGCAAGGCCCTTCAGTGTGGCATACAAAAAGTGTCTGTGCTTGTTACTGGTGTCCTAAAAGCTGTGTGCTACACCAATGCTGGGGACACAAAGAAGTTAAAGAGTCAGATAGATGTATTTGTTTGTTTAGTTTCTACTTTGTGAAGTAGACTTCTAATAAGTTCTTATTTGCAATGAAATCCATACCATAATATGATTATAAAAAACAGTAATTCTTAAGAGAAAAATAAATTGCAGCATGAAATTTGAATGCTGTCTTTGAGCGATCCGTTAGGGATTGGGTTGTTTATTGATGCTTTTACCTGGGATCTTCAAATAATGAAAGTTCATGTCTAAAGGAAATGAACAACTAACCATTTTCAAGAGAATTCAGATAGAAAAATAATCAATATTGTAACTTGGCATTGCTCTGGGACATGAAATAAATGGTTCTGACCATAAGGAAATTTAAAAACCTATTTATCATTTCTCTGGGTAAATATGACGAGTCAAGACATTGGAAGAGAACTATTGATTCAGGCTTGGGTAGCTTTGTAGGTCAATATATCTTTCTTTGTGAAACAAGAGGGTTGAATGAGCGAGCTCTTCCAGTTCTAAAATGCACTTGTCTCATTGTCTTTCACAGACCACCACTCTCTAATCTGAAGTGTACATCCGTGCTCACTTGTCTGTCCTCATCCAGTCTGGAAATTCTGCACAAGAGTTTTGGTAGAAAATCTTTCAATATCGCTTCTCAATGTCTCTTTAAAGTTCAAAGTCTAACTAAGTTGTAGGAAAGTGCAGAAGTGTCCATCTACATAAGCCCCACAGGGGTTTCAAATGGAGTCTCCAGGCTAGGTTAAAATTTTCATTTTTGTAACACAGGTGACATAATGGTTCAGTAATTATTAAATTGGTGCAGTATATTAAAGGAGAAAAAAAGTAGTTTCCAACTTTAATTTTAGTTTTAGGATAGGCAGTATTTGCCCTTTCTTCCTCGAAAAAGAATGTGGTAAAGAGCTGGGCGGTGGTGGCACATATCTTTAATCCCAGCATTCAGGAGGCAGAGGCAGGCAGATCTCTGTGAGTTCGAGGCCACCTGGTCTACAGGAGCTAGTTCCAGGACAGGCTCCAAAGCTACAGAGAAACCCCACCTCAAAATAATAATAATAATGATGATAATTATAATAATAATACTAATAGAATGTGGTAAAGTAAATTTAATTCATTTCTTAACTTATTGCAAAATTCAAGGTGAATGTAGGAGATACTGGTCTCTATGTCTTCCATGTGGATAAATTTCTGGAAAGCAGAGACAGGTATTTTTTAGAAATTATGGTTGACTTTAAGTAATCCATTTTCTTTAACTGCAGAAATTCCAGGTACTGGTTGCTGCAGGCGAGATTCTCTTTCTTTTTCGTCAGAAATAAATTCTGTTTTCTCCTTATACCTTTCAGTGGGGAATGTGGAAAGCTTGTTTGTGGACAGTGACAACGCCCTGAAAGATCCCGAATAGCACCAAGTCTCACCTTTCACAGATGTCCTTCCTAACGCAGTTGTCCTAGAAGTTGTAATGAGTCATCTTAGCAGCCAAGGTGTCCCCATTTTCCCCAGCTGACATCTGCTACTTCCAGGAGGACCATATTGTTCTACCTGCCCCGGACATGACGAGTCTGGGGAGTTTGTTCCTTGGATGTAACTAAGACCCCTGCAGGGGCCAACTTCATCCATGCTGTCTCTTCAACTCCCAGATGACTTCAAGCTGCTTTCGGTGACATCTCTCACTCTCAGATCAGCATAAGCAAGGTCATGGTTTATTTTCTGATTGGTAAGGAATCTAGGATTATGTCACTGTTTTTGAGACCCCTGTCATAAAGTGCATCTCTGGAAAACCTTTAGAGCCAGGCTCTAAAAGATAAATAAAGGCTGGGTCAATAGCTCAGTTTGTAAGGTATTGGCCAGGCAAGCATGAGGACCCCAGTTCCATCCTATGTAAAAGCAAGGCACAGGAGCACATGCCTCTAATCCCAGCACGGGGGAGGCATAGGAAGAAGACTCCAGAGGCTGGCCAGTCTAACTGAATCTATCAGCTACAGGTTTAGTGAGAGACCCTGTCTCAAAAACTAAGGTGTATGGAAGAAAATGCCTGACACAGACCTTGGCACTCCGTAGAGGGGCACACATGTGTATGCATACTTGCAGGCACACACTCACGTCACACGCACACACATGCAAATAAATGAACACACACAATACTGACAGATGATAGACTAGTAGACAATAGATGATAATAAATAAATATATATAGAGACAGGCGATCGATAATGAGTGATGGGCCAATGGTTAGATGACAGGTAGGAAAACAGACAATTATGAAATGAAAGCTGCTACATCAGTATATTCTTCCCAAAATGTGATAAACCAAGATCCAATGAGCAATACATTGACTTGCAATAAGAAAGAAATATATCTCATATATACTTCCTGAGAACCACGTTGTAGACTAACTGTAGCATGATGGGAAAAACCACGGGCAACCGGATCATACGGTGATTCAGAACAGCGAATAACATTGGAGTGCTTCTATTTACCTCATTACTACTGGAACTTTGGTTTGGGTGCATCTAGACCACCTCCCCTGCTACAGGATGTAGAGATTGGGCTGGCTAATAGTCTGCTCCTGATCTACTTTTGAAGTTTGCCCTGCAATCTCTGTATTTTTACTGTATCATGTAGTGCTAGCTCTTCTTATTTATGCCCCTTTTAAAAGAATAGTTCTTAGTTTTGGATAAGGGAACCTTTTATAAATATGTCCGTTATCATCGCTGGACAGTGACTCATTTGTCTGAAGCAATAGTAAACCAAAGGACCATACCTATGCAATTACAAGCTCTCTAAGTTATTCTTATTATTAAAAATTTAAGCATAGAATTGATAATAATGCAAATCTGTTATTATACAAACCATGATCACCATATTTAAGTTGGCTATTTCTTAAGGGACCATTGATATTATCTGATATTACAGCAGTTGTGAATGATTGAAGAGTCTTGGAAATCAATTATTGTCTCTTCTTGGACAATTTGATTTAGTGACTAGACAATTTCAGCGTTCTATAAAGCTTTGCCAAATTCATTTTATTCTTTAATTCTGTTATATTTGACCTTTCTCTATTTCCTCATCATTTATCTTACTTTATTATGGTAGCATTTCTGTTAGTTTAAATTCCCAACTCATTTTTTGCCATTTGTAAATATTATATTCATTTTATTAACCACCCCCTCCCCAGGATTCCTAGTTGTCTTTCTAGTCTCAAAAGCTTTGTGCATTTAAGATGCTTTTGGCGGCAAATAACAATCCCCTCCTCTACCACCACCAGCCTTGCTGGCTGAAACTATTCTGAGCTTTATGATTTTGTGTATGGTGATGTCCGTAGGCATGACAACCCGTGGATGGGTCAGTTGGAACCCACAGAGTGTGTCAGGGATACATTTCTCTGTCCTGCAGTAGTCTATCGGCTTTGTGCTGAAGGTGGCGTCTCCTGTGGCTGCGGATGGCTGCTGCTCTCCCTTGCCGTATCTGAAGACAATGTCCTGCCAGAAGGGAGGACTTCTCTTCTCCTCTGTCTTTTTCTTGCCAACCATTTCCTTCTAAGAAGCCGCCGGGGACTAATTGTGGGTCCCAGAGGAAAGAATTGTAGGTCATAGCAATTCTAAAACTAATTGTTAGCTATTGGAATGGGATGAACGCTACTGGCTTGAGAGATGAAATTTTATCCTAATGAAAAACAACCTAACCTTACGGGGAGCCCTATAGCAATGCAGTGGTCGGGGGTTGGAAACAGAGTCAGATGCTGGGACACCAGCCTAAGCAGAGCAAGCCATTTTCAGGGTTCTTAGTTTGTCCCTTCGTGTTTAGATGTGAATGTATTTCTTTGGGCTAAGGTTTAGATTCTGTCTCTGCCGATTGTTACTTTGTAATGTGGGTAATTAACTCATACCTAATTAATTAATTCCTTCTTTGATCCCAGGGATAAAATAACACCAAGTCTTGAAATCACTTTGAATTTAGGATGGTATCGACATGTGGGAGATAATATATTGAACAAGGTCAAGCATTACATTTATTGAATCAAAAACAAAACAAAACAAAACCCAGGAATCAATATGCTACCAAGGTGTTATTGCATTAGCACTGAATTTGCATTTAGAACTCCTTTGTCTGGGGGTCCAGTTCCTTAGAGAGGACTCTGACATCCATCTGCAGGATGTGTTCTCTAGGAAGTGGTATAGGAGAACAGGTCCATGGGGTGCTAATGGAAGCAGGGCTTGACAGAGGAGAAGCTGGGTAGCAATACAATTGCCTTGAGGTTTCTGTGATCCCATAGGGGCTGCAGGGCTGAGATAGGCCTTCTGGGTCGTCCAGGATTGAGGCAAAGGGACTGGGCCTTTGCACCCCTCACAGTGCCCAGTAATTCACACAGATGTCTGACAGGATCTTTCTGGTAAGGCAGCTTGCTTTGGCGAGGAAATTCTGTGAGAAGGCTACAACAGTGAATCATCATTGTTGGCTTCAGGGGCTTCAAAAAGCATCTCAGATCTTGGCGTTGTAATTTGTCATGGAGTGCCACATCAGCTATTGGCCCTTCTGTCAGCCCTGGCTGTTGTTCTGGGTGGGTAGCAGGGACGGTGACATCACAGAATGAGTGCACTAAGAGCCCAGTTTCTAACACTGGAGCTCTCAGCTGCAGTGAAAAGTCTACCACAGTCAGCACAGGCTCCGTGAGCTTCTGAGCTGAGAGGTTTGCTGAGAACACCCAACATCTACCTGCCGGGTACATAACTCAGGACAGGAAGCCTTAGGACAGTCAGACTGGTTTGGAGAAAAGGAAACCTTAATTGTAGAAAGCTGCAGCTTGCCCAAAGAGACTATACATGAAAAGATGCCAGAGTGTAGGACACATAAATTCAAAACTTAGATGGTTACTTTGTGGTTCACTGTGGACATTAGCATGCTATCATGAGCTTGAATGTTTGAACATGACCTTTTAAAAATTCATTTCTAATCATTTCTTGCATGTGTGCAAAGCACTGTAACCTTTTACACCTCTTTATCCCCTCTGGCTCCTGCCCATGCCCTTCTTCTGCCAGACGATTCCCCTCCGACTTCCATGTCTTTTTTGTGCGTGCACATCTTGTATCCACAGCCTCTGCTACCGTGTGTTGAACAGATTTTAATCCAAATCCCCGTTCCTGCTCAGTTCTCTGAGAACTTCTATCTGCTGCATAGTAGAAGCACTGTGCACACGTGCAGGATAGCTTGAATCCACAAAGGTGTTCTTTCCACATTGATAAATACATCCAATTTGGTCCGTGTGCCACAGACGGCCTCCATTGAGGAGGTGATAAATACTCGCGGTAGGAAAGGAAAGTGGCAGGGAATGGCACCTTTGTGCCTCCCGTGCTGCAGAAGTGACTGCGGAGCTAATTAGGAGACAGCCACACACAAAACAAATAGGCAGAACTCAAGGTTGATACCGTGCTCACTGTTTTCACTTAATCCCTGGTTTCCCCTATTGAGAGTTGGAGAAGTTGCTGGTAGGATGATCATGAGAAGGTGAAATGGAAGATAATTTCTTTTGTTGTAGTCAAAGCAACGAAAAAGAATAAAAACTGGTTTCTGGGGAGGTGAGGCAAAGAAGGGAAGGAGAGACATGCTTAGACTTTTGTGAATTCTCCTCCTTTGCAAATTAGAAGAAACCGTATGGTGTGGGGAGAAAGACTGCGTATATTGCTAGAAAACATGGAGTCCATTGGTCTGCTAGTAATGTGAGCTTGAGTAAATAATGTTCTTTGAAATCATGAATTAGCAATGAAGTGACTAAGTAGGCCTGCTCATTCACTTAGATGTCTTCCTTTGCATAGCCATGTGCCCTAGTGAGAGGGTCAAATGGTCAAATATCAAGAGGGCTTCTCTGTGGGTACAGGTTCTCTGCTTGAGTTACAGCTTTTCTCTGATGCATGCCCTATGGGTAGAGAGCAGTTCTGGCTCCTTTAGGCTACTCAATATTTTTTGTAAGAAATATACCAATAAATATACATAATTAAATGTTTCAAAACATCATTGATTAAAAATGCACCCAATAGCATTCAGACACAGTCCTCACATAGTATTTTCACAGGCAGGTATAAAGAGCACTTTTATTTCTCTGTACAAAGGATGCCAAGTGGAGTCAAAGCAAATTAATGTGTGGGGTGTTAACATGCTTGAGTGTTTCTGAGGACCAGGAGGTAGTGTGGGCATTCTAGGTAAATAGTTTGCCTGAGAGAGTAAGGTGCTTCATGGGAAAGAATTGAACCATAAAGGAATTTAATTAATTAATTAAATGCAACTAATTTAATTAAAGAAATTAAATTAGTTCTGCCCGGAAAGTGAAAAGTTAGAGGGATCAAGAACATGAAATTTAGATTGACTTCCTTCTATAATTTGAATTCCAGAGGATGACAGAGAGGCTAACAGTTAAATAAAACTCAGACAACTTAAAGTGTGGGATACAGAGCACCAGGTTTTCTCACAACAGAAAGATGGGAAGAAGGGCACAAGCAATCTGTCCCAGGAGGCAGGTGCTCTCTTGAATGTAGGCAGAGGCTGTTTGTTCATTTCCTGGCTGCCCAGACTCAAAATAATCACATAGAAACTGTATTATTACAACACTGCCTGGCCTATTACTTCGCGCTTCTTATTGGCTATCTCTTATATCTTAAATCAACCCATTTCTATTAATCTGTGTAGGCCACGTGGTTGTGGCCTTCCCAGTAGGTTTCTGTTTAGAATCTGGCATCTGTCTTCTGTGGCAGCTACATGGCTTCTCTTCGACTCCACCTACTCTCTCCTCTATCTGCTTGGGATTCCTGCCTTGCCCTACTCTGTGCTGCAGTAAGTCAAAAGCAGCTTCTTAATTAACCAATGGTATTCACAGCATAGAGAGAGGAATCTCACATGATTTGAGGGTCTCGTGGCGGCTTGAATGTGCACTGAAAATGTGGAACAGACAAATGATCACTAAAGGAATACATACCAAAGAAAGAAAGACAGATTTGGAATCCCAGACAGAAATGAGTAAGGCACTCCTAAGTTCACAGCAGTAAGAGAGCATGGAAAAGCCCAAGAATCAGAGACCTACTCATTCACACACTCAGGAGTCCCCAAAACCACTAAACTGAATGCAATAATATATATGCAGAGGACCTGGTGCAGACCCTGTACAGACCCTGTGCTTGCTGCTTCAGACTGTGTGCTCAGATGAACTACACTCAGTTGATTTAGAGGAACTTACTCTCTTGCTGTCCTCCATCCCTTCTGGCTCCTCCACTCTTTCTATCTCCTCTTCCACAGGGATCTAGGAACCCTCAGAAGCCTGTTCTTTTCCAATGCGAGACAGCAAGGGAGTGCATCTAAATGGGAAGAGGGAAGGTAGGGTGGAGCTGGGCTAGGGAGAGGAAAGAGAAACTGTAATCATGATATACTGTATGAAAAAAGAACCTGTTTTCAATAGAGGGGGGAAAGGTGGAAATGAAACAAAGCGACTTTGTTACCACTAAAGCCTCTCCATCCATATTAGTTCAGCGGTGGCAGAATCTGCCATGCGTTCCCCACACCAAACAATGTTTTCTGTCTTCTTGGAGACATAACTATCAATACTTCCTATTCGCCTTTGCATTTTGATGTGGCCACAGAACTGAGTTCTGACTAGGAATAAACAGAGGTTATGTGTGCTGTGCCTACTGCTGGCCTATAGAAGCCTCCTCCTCCTTGGGTGCATCTTGTAGAAGCACTCACAAGGAACATACTGTTATATAGTAACAGCTCATGCCTTTTTAGAACCAAGGAAATAGGGTATTATGTCAAACTATAATACCAGTTACTTGTAAGTACTTTGCTTTTGAAAATTTATATTTTAGGTGAGTCATTTTTAACTTTTAGGGAGTGTCAAAAGAAATGACACTCAAGTTTATGAACCAACCTCAGCACCCCCACTTCCATTTGTTTGCTTA
Source organism: Chionomys nivalis (assembly GCF_950005125.1). Lineage (NCBI taxonomy): Eukaryota > Metazoa > Chordata > Mammalia > Rodentia > Cricetidae > Chionomys > Chionomys nivalis. Next base: position 40,024,749 of record NC_080097.1, on the reverse strand, counting down.
GTTCAAATGGTAATGAAATGTTACTTAGATACATTGTCAACACACACAAATAAATATAGACATTTTCCTTATGGAGAATAATCTATAAACTCACTGCAGACCTTATTGTATTATGAGATAAACAGTGGTGATCTCTGTTGGAAATGCTTTACCTTCTAGGGATTCTTAGCAATGGTTTTTTGTTTCTTTGTTATCATTTTTTTTTCTGCTTTACCAGATCACTCACAGTGATGCAAAATCAGTTTTATTCTGATTTATGACAAGTGTTAAAATAGGAATTATTACAAAGAATCATGAAACCTTGCTTATTTTTGAATTCTAGCTTAGGATCTAACACTTGATAGAGATTTACTGTCTTCCTAGGCTGTGGGTTAGGTACATTTGCTTTAGAATTTAAAAAAAAGTAGAATACTGACTTATTGACCATCAACCTTGATGCCAGCTGTTTCCTGAGGTGAGTATGACCTGCAGTTAGACTTGATTTTTCTTCTATTTTTATAAAACTCCAGAACTTTAAGCATTTCCACCTCAGAAAACAAAACAAAACAAAACGTATTAGGCCTGAACACATAAATCTGGAGCAACAAGGAGTTTCTTTCAGAGTTCTCCATCTGGGTACTGATGTTTCTTTACAGATTCCTCCTACATATCTGTTGAGGAGCCTGCATCCTAGATTGTTAGTGAAACTTTGGTAGCTTAAATCTGTTGGTGAAAATGAGCCATAATCTAGACAAAATCAGGATAAATGTTCCAGGTCACAAAGCTGCAGTCAAAACCTTTTCAGTCACTAAGGTGCAGATGGTACTGACTTTTGGACAGAAGGAATGTGTTTTGAGGGCTCAGCAACTGCGGAAATAGGACCATACCTCTGTGTCTTAGGATTTCTATTGTTGTGATCAAATTGACCAAAAGCATCCTTGGGAGGCAGATAGAAAGCTCGCTGGATTACCACAGGATGCTTGAAATGTCCATGCAGGTGGTCCACATATTCACACATCCCAGCTGCTGTTTTCTTCCGTGTTACAGAGCCAGAGGGCCAGACTGAGCCAGCACAGGGAGTTTGGGAGGACACTTGACATAGACCTGAACATAAACATGCTTCAGTCTGAGACCAGATATTCCTGGTCCTTAGAGTTGGTTCTCAACAAGCACAAACAACACACGGCAACTGACCAAGATTATTTACATTACATCACATGTATATGAATACGTGCACATACATATTTCCGTACCTTTCCACTTACACATACATATTCAGCTTTCCTGAAAACAACAGCAACAAAGTGGTGCAAAATCCCAGAGTAATTCTCATCTACTTTGTGCTGCTATAACACAATAGCTGAAGCTGGGGGATCAACAGACAAGTAATTTAGTTCTTATAGCTTTGAGTGCTAAGAAGTCCACAATCAAAGACTCTCCATGTGGCAACAGCGTTAGAGCCGCAGCTCTTCCTAGTGGAAGGTGGAGGGGCAAAGAGCAAGAAGGCCACCTTTTTGGCCTTAACCCCATTTTATAATTGGTGTTCATTCTTTCATGAGAGTGGAGACATGATGACGTAAACATCTTCCATCAGACTACATCTCTTAATACTATTGGACTAGTCTTTAGCTTTCTGACACATTCATCTGGGGAAACGTATGCAAACCATAGCAGTTTTCTAACACTGGAAGGCAGTGCTGTGCAGGTTCCACAGAAACCACACCTACTGTCTCCTCTCCACATATCACCATGGCCAACCCATCACTCTCATTCATGTTCTCTGACAAAATTCAGGAGCCTTTATGATTTGTTAACTCTTGTCATTAAGAATTTACTTAAATATTTAAAGAGGTATCTTGGGTTGATTTTCTCAATGACACTTCAAATGTCACCTAAGCTCTGCATGACAAGACATCTTTCTCTTCCTTCCTGTGCTTACATTTTAGCCTTTGCCGGACTCCTGGAACAGAAAATAGGCACTCTGTCTCCATCCAAATCTGAAACTCTCCTAGCCTCTTCCCTGGTCTTCTGCATAAAGGGTTTATAATCTAGAATATCCACAGTGCAGCATCCCTGCTGAGATTTTTCTCATCCCTCTGAAGCCCACACGTCTGAGCCATTGTTCTGCTCTAGAGCATGCAAGGGAGGGAGCGTAAAAACAATGGTGCCAGCAAGAGTTGTAACTAGCTCTTCATTGAGAGATGTGCAACTGTCAATAACTCTAGGCCCCGCTATGCTAACACTGGGAGAGCTCCAACGAAGCTGCGATGAGAGGGCAGAGAACAAGTGTGCTGTCCTTAGCTCGTCACACATAGGTCAGACCAGGACGTGAAGAAGCTCTCCTTTAGGAATGACTGACATAGCAAAGAGTGTTTGTTTAAGGACTTTTTTCTTTTTTGGGGTGAAGAAAATAAAGCCTCTTTTCAAGAGAAGCACTTGAAGTGTTTAGAGTTAAGGTTATATAAGCAATATGTTTTATAGCGTCAGCTCATGGGAACAACAGAATATCCATTATGAACTAAGAAATCTGAGGAAACGGTTTAACTTCAATTATTATCATGTCTGCTTAATTTTTAGAGTCATAAAATGCTGAACCTTTTCTGCATAGCTCTCTTTTAATGACTTTATTCAAATCTAAGTTTTTCTCCCCCTAGAGTCTAAATGAATGAATCAGACTCACATTAAGTCAGGGCCAACAAGAGAAATGGGCTCTATTTAATGAAAGTAATTGCAAATTCCAGGAAAACCTCGCTTGTGGTTTTCCATTTTCTTTTAGCATGCTAATCCCTAGGTGGCTTTGGGAACTGCACCCACCTTCCTGATGACCTTTCTTCATCTACGGCCAGGGTCACTCAACTCCATTTTGGATTATAACTCCTCTCTGCTACCCATCTAGCTGGTCTACTCTCTTGTGAGAAATATTGTAGTTCACATCCTTTTCTTTGTAACTGGCTGTGTAATTCAAAGTTAAGAAGTCTGCAGCCCAGGAGCCTGGTTCTGGCAAGGGTCTTATATCCGTGTCATCTCCCAGTGGAAGGTGGAGGGACCACAGAGCATCAAAGAGCAAGAGGTCTGTCTATGACAACCTCAAGCACCTTTATAGTTGACATTAATCCATTCGTGAGAGTGGAGACTTGGGGACATAGACATTCCTCATTAGATGCCATCTCTCAACAGGATTGGACGAGAGTTTAAGTTTTTGACACGTACTGATGGGAGGACATGTTCAGATCATAACAGTTTCCTTACCCTGGTAGGCAGAATGTGGCAGGTTGGCCAGGGGGCCACATCTATTCATGTCTTCTGTGGGAGTCCATGTGAGACTCAGTTTCCATCTGGAGTCATTTCTGCCTTAAAGAAGTCATTTGAGTTCAAGCTTGTCTGCTCTACTTTTTCCTGTAACCTTGAGGGCTATGAGAGACTTCTGATGTAGCCCGTGAGAAAAGAACACTACCTAATAGACAGTATACAGCTGACAAACCTCAGCAACATCAAGATAGGAAGTAAGACTGCTCCCGAGCAGCAAGCGTGTGTTGGAGAGGAGGCTGCTCACTCAAGGACAGGAATGGTCTTGTGGTTAGATACTGACTGACCGTCTGTGCTGAGCTTTGTTCTGCGTCTGTATATAAGCAAGTTCTGAAACAAACTCTGGCCTGTTTGGCTGCTTCGGCATGACCAGACAGACCTCCCGATTCTACCTTGTCTTCTGTTTCTTCTGACTTTCCTTTGGCCTCGAGGATCTTCTATCCAGGAACCCTAGCTGACCATGTAGGAGCTGTCTCCTACCGTGTCCTAACCAGTGTTCTCCATGCATGGCTGTGTCCTCTCCCAGTTGCATACTAGCCGACTTATCTACCTCTTCCATCATTGTTTTGGGCATTTATTTATTTACTTATTTATTTTTTCAAGACAGGGTTTCTCTGTCTAGTCCTTGCTGTCCTGGAACTAGCTCTTATAGACCAGGCTAGCCTCAAACTCACAGAGATCCACCTGCCTCTGCCTCCTGAGTGCTGGGATTAAAGACGTGCACCACCACTGCCTGGCTTGTTATTTTTTTAATTTTTAAAATTTATTTAATTTTTTAATTTTTATTATTTATTCATTCATTCATAAAGATAATCCTGATTGACCTCAGACTACTATGTAGCTGGCACTGACTTCAGATGTGGGACTGTCTCCCTTTACCTTCTCCCAGGTGCTGGGATCATAGGAGTGCTTCACTGCACTCACCCAGCGCATCTCTAGATATTTAAAGTTGAGTATGCAAGGTATTTCCGGCCACTCCATTACTGCTGAGGCTGATTTCTTGAGTAGGCTATTTGTAGAACTGGGCTTTTGAGCTCCGGTCTGACATACTCCTTTGTTGTAGGTAAATTGTTTTTCTAGGCAAAGTGACTCTTGCAGCATATAAAAATTATGACATATGAGTCTTATGAACGGCTAAGACTTTTCTCGGGACCAATTAAGTAGTTACTGATTGGTACTTTTGCTGAATCTCTATTGTTACCAGTTGGGTATTTCTCCAGTGTTTACCAAACTAATTCTGCGACATTCCAGTATTAATTTTTTCTTTTCTAATTACTTCTAGAAATGCAACAGATCTCAAAGGCATAACAATGTGGCACTAAGAGGATTATGATTCTCTTACATCTCAGCAATTGATGGTATGTTTCCCATTGCTAGATATAACGAGTGACAGGAGCTGGGAGTGGAGAATAATTTAGACTACATTTCTTGTGCCATTTTTGGTAATAAACAAATGTAAAATTTGGATGCGAGCTAATGTGTGTGCATATATATATATATGTACATATGTTCCTTCTTGTGTACATATGTTTTATGGAATCTGCCTCATTATTTTGTAATCACATATGCATACTCATTACACAAAGCCTCCAGTTGATTGACAAGTGAAACTGTACAAGAAGCAAACAAATGTACCGCTCCATCCAGTGTACAGCATATGATCACCTACACAATCTGTGTGTCTGTGAATTTGAATTTGCATACACTTTTCTCTGGGAAAAAATGACAGCTTCTTATTTTAAACATTTCTTTCAGGATCTGGATTTCTGGCTATTAGTGAAATTAAAGTAGTTGAAATGACTAGAATGTTTGCATTTCCTAAGAGGAAGAATACTTGTCATGAAACAAAGAAACTGAACTAATATGATAACCAAAGAGAGCAAAACCCATCATTTCCTGGCTTTCATAAGCAATGTGGACATCAGTAGTCATGGAGGTGTCTCAAGCTGGGCAGCATTGTGAAGAGAATTATTGATTCTTCCTTCAGATTGGGCATCCCCTGGTGACTGCTGTGCTCTGAATAATTGTGTATTAAGATCCAGCTGCCAGTGCACTGGTATCTGGAGGGATGGCCTTTGGAGGCCTCTAGGTCTTAGGGATGTGGCCCTTTCAAAAGGGGATTGGTGTCCTCTGAAAGACGCCCCATGTGATAAAGTGAGAAAGTGCTGTCTGGTCAGGAAGTGGTCCTTACCTGTGCTCAACTTGGTGGTACCTTGGTAAGAAACCTGCCAGCCTGCAGAACTGGAAAAGAAACACAGGTTGTTTATAAGTTAACAAGTTTATGACATTTTTTAAAAGCAGCCTGAATAGATCGATGGTATGATGGTATAGTAATTCTATTCCTTAAAGCAAGAATAGGGCTGTACAACACGATGACTTCCTTGTGCCTTTGAGGTCTGCTTTGATAAAAAAAAAAAGTCTTATGTTTATGATAAGTGATTTTGGATTCATAGTTTAGAAAAATTAAAAATTCTTATTTTGAAGTTGACTCAATTAGTAGTCTATATGAAACTCCTCATTGATATTTTTCATCGAATAATGGCATTTACTTCTCTTCTCTCTCCAACCTTCCCAGCTACCTTCTCTTGAATTTTTCCCATGTTCATCTACACTTTAGCTGATAGTCTCTTCTTCTTTTATTATTATTGTTTCATATTTGCTTATGGATATGTGTGTGCACAGATATATAGAAATGTAATCTTCTGAGTCTGTCTTTGTTGTATGTATGGTTTCAAGGCTGATCACTCTGTATCACACACCAAGAATGGGACCTTATGCCTTGGAGAGGATAATTCTTTCTCTTTCAGCTTTCAATAGTTTCCTGTAGTAGTTCTGTACCTGGCGGTGGGACACCACAAACATTTCCCAAACCATGTTAACATGTCTTTGGGTAGCACCATTTTCTGGCCTTGATCATGCAGCCATTTTAAGGAGAGCCCTTTCCTCAGCAAATTTCTTGGTATTCTGGCTCTTCCAGTCTTTCTACCAATTCTTCCACGGTATTCCCTGAAGCCTTGATGCAGGAGTCATGATGTCGATGTATCTGTTGGGGCCGGGCTCTCCACATCTGTTGGTCTCTGCATTGTGTCTAGTTGTGGTTTTCTGTGATGGCCTCCATTTGCTGGAGAGTGAGGCTTCCTTAAGGGCAGTTTCACATATCCAGGAAAGGTGGCTCCCACACAAAGAGGGCTTGCTGGCTGTGGATTCATTGACAAATGTATTAGCGAATGGAGCAACTATGATGAGTACCTCTCTATATATCATCTAAGTAAATGTGTATATTTTTACATTAGTTTTCTCTACTTGGTTCTTTTATTTTCATTGCTTTCCTAGAGAAAGTAAATGGTGAGAAAATCAAGATTGGCAGAAGAGGCTTATACCTTGAGTAAAGAGAAAACTTAAGTAAAGAACCCACAAACTCATAGCATGTTTCCTGTTCAAATTAGTAAGAGAGTAAATGGTCATTGGTTGGTTGTTTTAACTACAAATCCTGTTCTACCATATGTGGTATTTATGGTAAGCAGTTTTAAACAGGATTAGTTGAATTGCAATAGCAAAAATAATATATGCATATCAATTAAGTTCTTACTATATATAAGATGCTACTAATTATCTACAATGGGTTCTATTATTTAGACCTTAGAGCTTCCGTGTGAGGTATATATTATTATTCCATTTTATAAGGAAACCAATCCTAAAATGTATAAGAAGTATATATTATCACATCACATTGTCCAAGAATCTTGTGAGTGTCCTTAGTCACCACACCCCTTGGGGTTGGGAGGGAGCATGGCTGGGCAAAGGAGGTTAAACAGCATGAGTTTGCAACAGAAGCTTGCTGTGACTCCATAGAGAATTCTGGAATTGGGATGATTATTCTCAGCTGTCCTGGATTGAGGCAAGAGGTCAGGATTATGTGTTCCTGTATCAGTTAGTCATGAGGTATAAGCTACAGGCAGAGAGGGGTTATAATCTTACATTGAAGACTGTCTCAGCCATGGGCTGTCAGCACTTCCTGGAGCTGACACTGAACATTCTAAGGGAGGGAGGAACTGGGTAGCACCTGTCTGTACCTCCTAACATTGACTTCCTCTGCTGCTGGGTCTGCTGTATAACAGTTTCCCCCAAGACTGAAACATTCCATCCTACATGGAAAATCAGGGAGCAGGAAGGTAAACAACTCAAAATATCTTCAGAAAGTCCCTGAAACCAACCAGACTCACTAGGCTACTGCCTGCCAGTGTAAGCAACAAAAGCTGGGCTGCCAAGAAGATTCAGGAAAGCTGAGCTACAAAGAAGACTGTCAAAGGAGAAAAAGTGCACAGAAGACCCTGAGACCAGAGCACTGCCTAAAAAAGCAAAAACAAGTCAAGACGCCTGGAAAAGATTTACACTAGGACCTGCAAAAGGGATGTTTTCCAACCTATTGAGCTGTCTGCAGGCTATGCAGTGTGCTCCAGGTTCCCAGATTTTTGAGCTGTCACCCATGCTGGGGTGGAATTTGGTGATGCAGCTGTCTTTGAGACATTTCTGCTCCTGTAAGTAATCATAATACTGAAAGTGACCTCAATAATAGTCAGTTTACCAAGGAGGACTTTGGTGATATTCGTACAACGGTCTGTCAAGGGCTCTGAAGTGATTGGTATTGGCCTAGGACCCCCAAGTCTGAGTTCTCAGCACAAAGGAGATTTATTTGTCCCAGAGGTGTGAAAGGTAGGGAATAAGAGATGAAGACAGGAGCAGAGGATGAGGGAGAAGGGGAAGAAAACAAGGGAGAGGGGGCAGGGATATTTTCTCAGGTGAGTCAAAGGATTGCCTCTGGATTGAGAGACGACAGAACATGGCCCATAGGAAACTGGTAACTTGTAATGGTAAAATGGGAAACCCTGTGTTAGGAGATGTTTCATTTTAATTGGACATATTAATTAGGTGAGCCAAAGGCAGCTTCTGATTGCTGGACTTTTAATACTTTGACTACTGGACCTTGGTAGTCAGCCTCAGGAGGAAGAAGTGGCCGAATAAGGGAATAGACCTGGGTGGGCAGGTTTAGGAATGGAATTTAATGACTTTTAGCAAGGCAGAGGGAATGAGGAGAAGGGCAAAGCCTGCCAGAGCCATGTGTTCGAGGTGGCAAGAATCCCTTCGGGCTCCCTGTCTGGGGTGATTAGACGTGGGCAGAGCATCTTTACATGGAAAGTATTGTCATACAAAAGCCTCTGCTTGCTCCCCAAATACATTCAGCCCATGTGGGAACAGCTTCTTTCTGATTCCAGAGTGTCTCTTTGTCTGGGAGGAATGAGAAAGGAGCTAGTGAGGTGAATATACCTCCCATTTCTCAGCTAGATTTGGGGAACACATATTTATACTGCAAGGTAAAAGCACGGGTGGGAGGAGGAAACACCCTGTCTCTGACTTGACCCCAAGACCAGGACCAAGGCAAGAACAACCTGACTCTGACTTGACCCCAAGCATTTTGGCTAAGGGAAGACCAGCCTGCCCTTGGCTTGATTCCAAGCTCTGAGAAAAACCTGTCATTCCTCCACCTCCGCTCAGTATCAATGGCCAGTGTTTCCTATTGTACCATACATTCCAATTATGCTCATTGCTCCCAAAATCCTATAGAAGCTGTCCCCTCTGTCTGCTTCTTTGCTGTCTCTCTCTCACTCAGAGGCAGCTGCCATTCTGTTCTTCTTCCTGATAAATCTCTTGTGTGAGGTCTGTTGCATGCTGGCTTCATGGTATTCTGTGGCTTCCAACTGCCAAGATGCCCTTGTGCAAGAAAAACCCTTCCATCTGCCTTGCTTTCCATTTTTGACAAGGGTCTACACTGGTCTATCTGACTTCCCTGATTGGACAATACAAATCTTTATCCATTAGAAGTCAGAAACCCTGACTATCCTGGCATTTTCTGGCCACAGTTCCTCAATTTGTCTGTTTACTGTCATCACTGGGAAGACAGAACTAGGAAACAGCACAGTGGTGGCTGGTATATACCTGTCCCGTGTGGAATAGCAACTCTGCCCCCTTTTTTTGATCATAGTCAAGGAAAGTGACTCCTTCCAGCATTTTCCTCTTGGTTTGAGATGCACAAAGTACTGGGAAGGCAGACAGAGCTGAGACTTGAATGGGGGCACTTGTACATCTCCTATAGAAGGAGACACCATCTGGCAGCCAGCACTTAAATTCATAGAGCTTTGGAGAAGGTAAAAAAGCTCCTCTGAACTGGAAAATAGGAGTGATGATAAGCCAGGGAAGTCCCTAGTTCATCTCTGTGTGGGCCGCAGAATGTCCTGGATACCAGCGTGAATCCTGTAGACAGAGGACAGTTACCCCTCAGCTCCTCAATGGAGCGGACACATCCATTGCTAAGATTTCACAACTGCAAAATGGGACTCAAGAGAGTGGCCTCTTCAAAATCTCTGCAGGTTAGGAAGCCACGCAATGCGTGGAGGGGTTTTGTTTGTTCCTTTGTTTTGATTTTTGTATTGTTGGGAATTAAACTCAGGACACGGTTATGTATTAGGCAATATTCTGTCATAAGGTGGATTTCTCATTTTCTAGAATTCTGCAGGTGCAATGTGACTATAAAATGACCTCTGGAGTTGTATATATAGTTCAGTGGATAAAGTAGTTGTTGCATAAGCCTGGAAATAATAGTTCAGAACCCCAGTGCCCATATAAAAAGCTAGATACAGGGGGGTTTGACTGTAACCTCAGATCTGGACTGTCGGGGTTAGGAGGATCCCTTGAGCTTACAAGGCCAGCCTGTATGTCCACTTGGTGAACCCCAGGTTCAGTGGCACTTTGTCCTAAAAAGTAAGATGTATAGCAAATGCAGAAGACACAGCATTGACTTCTGGCTCCCACACATGTATATACAGTCTTGTAAAAAGCCCAGTTCTCCCCAACACTCGTTCCTTTTCCCTCATAGTACTTGTGAGGCTGTTGGGATGTGGCTGGTCACTTTCAGTAGATGCTTGATGACAAAATGCCATATTCTACAGTTGGAGCCAAAACCCTTGTCTGCTGCCCCTGCTAAATCAAGTGAAACAGACGTTTAGCTTTTGAGCTTTCACTGAACTTTCCGAAGTTCCTATCGAGAAGCACAATAACAGGGCACCACTACTCTTCAAGTGCAAATTGAATCAAAGAATCTTCTGTTGTTTCTCACAATGAAACAGCTGTGGCTTAACCTGTTAGCCTGATTATCAATAAAATTATTCAATAGCATTAATATGTAGGGAGGAGAACACTTAAGTCCATTGTCTACGCATTTCCAGGCCACAATAATATCTTCTTGGATTCCACAAGGGACTTTCTGAAGAATACATTTCTTCCCTCTCACTGAACTCACACAGTTACATGTGTGAGGTCATTCTGCATAGCTGCTCATCAAAGCTCTTTAAGGTAGAGTGGTTGTATCTTAAATGCACAAAGAAGTTGATGCTGACTAGAATGAAGCAAGCCAGTATCCTGCAGGTACCACTGGACTTCTGCCTTTCTGTTATATCATTTCTGCATCCCAATAACCCCTGGTACTTGGTAGCAAGAAAGAAGTGCCAGGGTTCTGTAGCCTGGAAATTCTCCAGATACTCAGCATAGCACATCTGCAGTGACCCCTCCTGTGCTCAGTGTAGCACATCTGCAGTGATCCCTCCTGTGCTCAGCACAGCACATCTGCAGTGACCCCTCCTGTGCTCAGCATAGCACATCTGCAGTGACCCCTCCTGTGCTCAGCATAGCACATCTGCAGTGACTTCTGTGCTCAGCACAGCACATCTGCAGTGGCCCCTCCTATGCTGGGCGTTCTATCAGAATGAAATCACTCTATGAAATAAGTCTTGTTTTAGGGCAACTTGTTTCCAATGGAAATTCAATCTCATTCTGAACACTGTTCTGTCAAACGCAAAATAGCTAAAAATTCTAATAGTTTGACTTTTTAAAAGTTCCTTCGAGAAGAAGAAACCCTGAAAGCAGTCTGGCATACACTAAGCTCTTAGTAAGACTCCAGTTATGTGCCAAAGCCTGCAGAATTTGTGAGTCATGTTAGCATTTTACTTTAATTTTACTTTACTTTAATTTTATTTTTTGAAAAAGAGTCTTTTAGCCCTGGCTGGCCTTGAGCTTCTTATGTAGTCAAGGATGACCTTCAGCTTCTGATTTTCCTCCCTCTACCTTCTGAGTGCTGGGATTACAGGCATACACCACCATACCCAGGTGATACAGTACTAGGGATCAAACCCAGGCTTCATGCCTACTAAGCAAACACTCTACCAAGTGATCGAAATCTTCAGTTCCTCATTTCTTATTTATATTTTGCTTAAGTTGGCTGATATCTAGACCATATCAAAGATCCTGCAGCTGGAGCACAGAAGAGTCCAGAGCAATTCTGCAGAGAGAGGAGTGGCCTCAGGGACTAAGTCCCTTCCTGGCTCAGATTGAGGGCACACACTCATAATCCTCCATTCTGGTATTTCAACAGACATACAAGTCTACTGAAGAGCTTGAAAGAGCGAGAAATGAGATAGTCCTCAGTGAGAGGTCATCTTTTCAGATTCTCAAACCAGTATAGAAAAGAGGACGTTTCTGTCCACATGGAGAAGAGGGGCGGCATTTTGAGTAAGGTTAAAGTCCTGTAGGAAGAGGGCTAGTCTCCTAGGAGCCACAACAATGGCTAGTATTATTTGAGAGATGATTTTTTCCCCCCCTGAACTCTTACTATCCATGTTCTGGTCTGTGCAGAGACATAGGACCTTGCCTCAAGGAAAGGGGTGGCCTAGAAAGAACCCCCTTGTAGTCTCTTGCATCACGTCACTACAACAAAACCTCACAACTTTTATTCATCTTTACTCAGCTAAGTGATATGAAACTTGGTCCTATAGCATTTGAGTTTACGGGCTGAATTCTACACGGAGTGCTCAGGCCTCCATCTGAGGTCAGATCTAGCAGTTGAATCTGCAATGCTGGGGCAGATCACAGTGGAAGAGTTGAGGGAAATGACCAATTTTCATGATTCCCATTGATTCTGCTCCACCGTTGAAGAGCAAATGTGTGGGTGTGTGATATGGCTGCAAATGGAATAGCCCTGATCCTGGGGGACACTCAGCTGCCTTCCAGATCATTCTGCTTCTCACTAATCTCGTATGTGTCTTTGGGATGCTGAGCATGAATTTAGAACACCTCTCCAGGGATAGGGCTTCTGAGTTACAGATGAGAGAAAGATCACTTATGCAGGGCGTATTTCCATTTCCAAACTGGAGACAGAAGCAGTATCTGGAGGTAAAGCTTGGCTGGCTCTCTACTTGAGTGCATGTATTTCCTGGAAAATTAAAAAATCAATGTATTAAAATGAGCTCTTCTGAAAGTCAGGCAAATGCTTTTATTCATTTCAAGTATTTTATTAGCATATATTTACTATACATAGTTTTGGGTTTCACAAAGAAAAATTTATTTTAAATGTGTGTGTTGGCCATATTTACCTCACTCCTATCCCCTCTCCCTAGGACCTTTTCCCTCTTTTTCCCTCCCACTGGTCGCCTTCCTTCCATTTTCTTTTGGCTTTATATTATACACAACACACACACAGAGTGTATATATGTAAGTGTTTATGACTCAACACAGAATTACACACATACACACACAGAGTTTATTTAAGTGTTTATTTCTAGGATCCACAGATAAGAGGAAACATGAAGTCTTCCTGAGTCTGACTTACTTAGCTTAACAAGTTGCATCCATTTTCTAGAAAATTACCTAATTTTATCCTTCTTCGTAATTGGACAAAACTCCGTGTGTATATTATCATGCATTTGTTTCGTAATTCATCTGTTAAGATAATTGAGTTGATTATATAACTTAGCTATTGGAATAATGAGACAGTAAATTTGGATATGCAGGTATTTCTATGGCATGCTGACCAAAAGACAACCTAGTATATTCCCAGAAGTGGTATGGTTGAGCTATAATGTGGATTTATTTCCTGAGGAGCTTTCATACTAATTGGATGGACCACAGTATTAGGGTTTATTTTCTTATACATTGGTGAATATACATCAGCAGTGTATAGGGATTTATTTCCTCCTGTGCCATTTCTAGCATTAGTTTGCTTTCTTAGCAACAGCCGTTCAGACTGGGGTGGTTTTAAGTTCTATTTCTCTGAAGACTAAGAATATTGAGCATTTGTCCATGTGTTTATTGGCCATCTGTACTTCATTATAGAGAACTGTCCATTTCATTAAGTAATTTATTATGTTGCTTGATATTTTTAATATTGTCTTTTGAAATCTTTATATATTCTTGATGTTAATCTTCTTTTAGAAGGATAGTTAGTGGGAGTTTTCTCCCATTCTGTGGTAACGTTTGCTTATGCTGGTTGGTTCTTTTGCTGGGCAGATGCTTCTGAACTTCATGCAGACTCATTTGCTAATTCTTCCTATTATTTCCCAGGCCATTCCACAGAATGCCTGCCTAGGCCTATGCCTGCATCTTGAAGTAATTTGCCTTGTTTTCCTCTATCACTTCCAGAGTTTTAGGTTTATGTAGGGTTTCAGTTGATTTTTGTACAGGGTCAGAGATAGGGATCTAGCCTCGTTCTACATGTGGATGTCCATTTTCCTAACACCATTTGTTTAAGAGGATGTCTTTTTCCTAAGTATTTTTTTTTTTGACATCTTTGTCAAAAACCATGTGGTTGAAGCTATAGGAGTATGCATCTGGGTTTTCCCTTCTATTCTGTTGATCTGTCTGTCTGTCTTTCATTCTTTTGTGTCATTCCATGCTGTTTAGTCACTGAGGGCTTACAGTGAGTCTTTAAATTAGGGATATGATACCTCCAGTATTGTTCTTTTTATGGAGATTGAACTATCTACCATCTTTTGTGCTTCTCTGTGAATTTGAATATTATTTTATGAACAGTGACTTTTGAATTTTGATAGGGATTGCATTGACTCTCAGATTGTTGTGGTAGATAGCCATTCTCACAATATTGTTTATTATAGCCCATAAGCATCTTCTAGTTCCTTCTTTAATTTCTTTCTTTGATGTGTTAAAGTTTTTACTGTAGAGGTCTTTTGCAGGTCTGGTTAAATCTATTCCAAAAGTTTTTACGAGACAGTTGTGAATTGTATTGCTTTTCTAATTTCTTTCTCATTGTACTTGTTGCTGAAATGCAAAAAAATTTCAGGTCAGTTTGTCTCCAGTAATATTGTAAAATTATCTAATATGATCTACAAATAAGGATACTTTGCCATCCTTTTTTCTATTTGAATCCTTTTAATTCCCTTGTTTTTTTCTTACTGTCCTAGCTAAGATTTCAAGTATTGCATTTAATAAGAGAGGAAGAAGGGCAGTTTTTTCCTTACTGATTTAGGTGAAAAGGCTTTTAGTTTTCCTCCATTTAATATATTATAAGATTTGTTACTAATAGCTGATGTTGAGCTATGTTCCTTTGATCAGTAGTTTTTTTTCCCTAAAGGATTTCATAATGAAAGGGTGATAGATTTTGTAAATAATTCTTTTCTGCATCTATTGAAGCAGTCATGTACTCTCTATCCTTTTAGTTTATATAATTGATTGTGTTATTGATTTGTGCATGTTGAGTTGTTCTTGTAATCTCTGGAATGAGGCTAACTTGATATGGAGAATAATCTTTTAGATACGTACTTGAATTTAGTTTGCAAGTATTTTATTGAGAACTTTTGAACCCATATGCTACAACAAAATGAGCCTGTGATTTCTGTTTCTTGTGTCCTTGTTTGGTTTTAGTGACACAATAATTAATACTGTCTTCATCAAATGAGTTAGCAGTATTCCTTCCCTTTCTATTTTTGTGTTGGTTTCTTACAAGTTTGGTAGATTTAAATCATGATTCCATTTGGGCCTGGGCTTGTCCTAGTTTGGAGACACTGTATTACCGTTTCAACTTCATTACAGACCTATTTAAGTCATTTATGTACACGCATTTATCTGGGGGCTGAGTAGATGACTTAGAAGAACAAGTACTAAGTTCAAATCCTTAGCATGCATGTAAAAGCTGGGCCTATCAGTATGTATCTGTAACCAAACATGGGATTGGGTGGGGGTCTCCTTAGAGTCAAGCTGATCCAAGAGACTTGCTGATCGGCCAGCCTAACTAAAATAGTAAGCTACAGGTTTGGTTAGAGATCTTACCTTGTTGCTATGAGGCTGCTAGTTAGTTCCTGGCTGCTCAGCCCCAAAATAATCGCACAGAAACTATATTATTTAAAACACTGCTTGGCTCAGTAGCTCTAGCTTCTTATTGGCTAACTCTTACATCTTAATTTAACCCATGTCTAGTAATTTGTGTATAGCCACATGGCTGTGGATTACTGGCTAAAGTCCCAGCATCTTTTTCCAGTGGGGCTACATGGCTTCTCTCTCGCTCCACCTTTCTTTCTCCCAGCATTTAGTTTAGTTTTCCCTGTCTAGCTAAATTCTGCCCTGCTATAGGTCCAAAGCAATTTATTTATTCATTAATGGTAATCACAGCATACAGAAGGAAATCCCACATCATTATCTTAAAACAATAATGTGAAGACTGATAGAGGAAGACACTTGACATTGACCTCTGACCTCCACACACTCATGCCTGGATAAATGCACCCACATACATCCCATATGATATACCCACACCCTCCCTCCTAAGAAAACAAGAAAAGAAAACAATAAATACATAGCATATTTGTCTAGAAATTTATCCATTTTTTAAAGATTTCCTTATTTATTACAATGTAGATTCTCAACATATACCGTGATAATGCTTTGAATTTTCATTTGTTATTATATTTTTCCTCACCTCTAATTTTATTAATTTGCATCATGTCTTTCTTTTGATCAGTTTAGCTGAAAAAGTTTATCAATCTTGTATACCTTTTTGAAGAACTAACTCTCGCATATTTTTGTATTTTCTTTTATATTTTTATTTCATTAATTTCTATGTTGATTTGTAGTATTTTGTCACTTTGCTGTTTATGTTCATTTTTGTCCTTCTGTTGTTCTCTAACACTACTTTCCTATTGTCATGTGTTTATTTGTTGTTCTAGCACAGTTTATTCTTTCCTGTGTCCTTGTAGATATATTTCTCTCTCATATGTATAAGACTGTTTGAGTATCTTCCATAGGAGGATGGTCATGAAGAAACAAACAAGATTTAGAATGCCAGGTGAGACCAAAAAACTACCTCTTCACATCATAGTAGGGTTGAAACATTGAATAAACAGAATTATAAAAGTATATTGTAACCCATCAGAGAGAAAACACTAAGTCACATAATTCAATCTGATTAGAAGACATCGTAGATATCTCAGCAGAGACTAGAAGGCAGAAAATCATGAAACAATGCATTTCAAGTTTTGAAAGATAATAACTACCAACCGAGATTAATGTATTCAGCAAAGCGATCCTTTATAATTAAAGGGGAAAGAAAAAGTTTGCATGATAAACATGAACATAAGGAATTTATGATTGCAAAGTCCTTACTACAGAAGTTTTGACATGTAGCTATCCTAGTAGGCAGTAGGTGCTCTTATGTAATGACATAAACAATAGACACAAATAGCTGTTTTCAAAGCCAAAGGGCTTTTACTCTTAGGGTATTTTGCTCTCTATCCTTATAATAGGTTTGTGGTCAGGCAGACCATCTCCATCCACGGGGCCATGGAGAACATGTTGAGATAAACATGTATGGATCTGGAACTGGGGATTGGGAAATATAACCCTGCTTCCAGAGTCACCGTCTCAGTGAACTCAGATATCACATGACAAGTTGCCTACTTAAGGTATGTTATACCCATCTATTAGGATAACTGCACTCCAAGTCTCCCTTCTCAGAATACTACAGAACAAATGTCAAAGGGAAAAACACAAGACAAAAATAAACCTGAAACAAACAAACAACTGAGGAAGAGCTTGGGCAGGCTGGGCAGTTAATCACCCTCAGTCAGTCAACTGGAGAAAGAAATTATTGTGAAAAGAAGAAAAAGGAGATTTATTCAATGTTTCCACTTTCAGAGAGGAACAAAGAGGATTTGTGGGTCAAGTTCATTTTGGGAGTCCTTGTATAAGGTTTAGGTCTTAATAGAGGGCCAGAGGTGAATCGGAATAAGCAGATTCGGTCAAGGTGTGGCCCTGACTCTTCTTGGCTCCAGTCTTCCCTTGAAGGTATTCTGACATGCAGTTGGCACCATGTGACATCCCTTTTCACAAGACACATCACTATCATTGTATCATAATTATTTATAAAATGTACAATAGGGTGTTGTAAACTTCTCTGGAGTAAGGCTACAATGGTTTAGACTCTGGCATCTCTCTTTCCAGGCCTCCAAATCTGTGGTGACTGTGGCTCTGTCCTGTCACCATAGTTGCTGGGGTCCTCAGTGTTGTGGCCTATTGGAACTCTTGTTAATCATTTTCCCTCTCATTGGGGAGGCCCCAGCTAGTGCTGGTCTGAAGGTGGCTTGTGCGCTCCTTCCACTCAGCTGTACTGCTTGTCTAACAGGATTCCCTCTCCTGCCTGCTGAATTCTAATGCTTTCCACCTCAGAATGCACCCTCTTATTTGCTGTTTCGGGTGTTTGATGAGGAGAAGATGAACAATGGGCTTTTCTGCTAGGTCACCTTGTAAGTTTTCTTGTTTTAGAAATGAGTCTTTTACTGTGCTTTGATGAGAGTTATAAGACATCAAAAACCTAAGGGTTTTTTTTTTTTATGATGTTACTTGTTTTACACATTGGTGAGATCTCAGGTGAGATTTGGCTTCTGTTTAGGAATAAGGGCAAAATGTTTAAGTTATAGGAAACCATAAGGATTTTAGTAGGACATGTGAATGAAATATACACAATATCTTGGAATTACATTATAAAAAGAATGGAGAGATAATCTCTAGCATGCCTGACTCTCAAAAGCAGGGATACACATTAGTAAAGGAGGAAGAAAAATGTTGCAGTGGCACAGACTTCAAATATGCAGCATTGGTCTCTTCTGGATGTTAATAGAGGGAACAGGTCAGAGTCACAAGAAATTAGGGAAGGATCTTGCTTAACAAATCTGATTTACCTAAAGGCAGCCAGAAGAGGGCATCAGATCCTCTAGAACTGCAGTTATAGGTGGTTATGAGCCACCATGCCTGTGCTGGGAACTGAATTCTCTGAAAGAGCAGCAAGTGTTAGTTAGCTACTAGTCCGTATCTTTCGCTGCTTTACTGACTCTGTGTTCAAAAGAATTTAGATGCGGCTCTTAACTTTGTTCCATTCTGTAGAAGGTGAAATGGGATTTGAGAAGAGAAGATGTAGAGACAGGAAGGATCTCACATAGCGTAGGCTGGCCTCACAGCTCAGTGTCTAGCTGGGTGAGAGAGGGCCCATGTAGCCCAGGTTTGCCTTGAACTCAAGCTCCTTTTGGAAAGTATTTCTTTATTTTGTCTTCCCATAATTTGAAAATAATACAACCAAGGCTATTGAGGATTTTACTGTGGTTGCCTATTTGTTGGTGGGATCTGGCTCTATTTATACTGCTCAGTGTTTCCTGAGATCCCTGAGTCTAGGATTCGGTGTCTGTTATTTGGGGGAATTTCTCTGTCATGACTAAAATACTGTGTCTGCTTCTTTCTTTAGTATTTTTATTATTACATAGACCTGCGTAGTGGCTGTTCAATCCTGGGAATTATGGTTCAGGTTTTCTTTTTACCTTTTTAGCCTTTGCTCTTTTCTTTTTCATTTTGGAGCTCATCAAGCTCAGAGCGTCTCATTAGTCATGTCCAAGAGGTTAAATCACCAAACATATTCTTCATTCATTTTATAATGAGTATGTTTTTTCTTTGTTTTTTTTTTTTTTTTTTTTCTCCCATTAGATTGGCCTGCGGGCAAGCCTGTAGTGCATTTTCTTCATTAGTGATTGATGTGGGAGGGCCCAGTCCACTGTGGGCAGTGCTACTCCTGGGCAGGGGGTCCTAGGATATATATAACAAAGCATGCTGAGGGAGTCATGGGAAGGAAACCAGTAAGTGGTGTTTCTTCATGGCTTCTTCTTTAGTTCCTGCCTCCAGGTTCCTGTTTGAGCGCCTGCTGTGACTTCCCTCACTGATGGACTATGACATGGAAGTGTAAGTCAAAGAAACCCTTTTCTCCTCAGGTTGTCTTTTTGTCGGGTTTTATGACAGCAAAAGAAAGCAAAATAGAGCGATACTTTATGTAGTTGTTGTCATAGCCAGGTTTGATATACTGGAGAAAAGGATTGTTATGGGCAGGCAGTTATGTGGTTGTGAGATGCAGTAACTAGGGATTTGTCCCACACACCTGTGATCAGCTCTTTAGAGTCTGTGCCTCTAAGTTGTGATTGTTACGTGCGTTTTATGGGTTTATCCCCCTTTAGGGGGAGCAGGAAGGTTTGAGGGGCTGGGTTTGGCATTGACCTTCTCCCAGTTAGAAGGCCAGCTGGAAAAAGTTTGCCCCGTGTCCCATGCTCATCAGATCAATTCTGGTTAAGTAGCTTCTCCTGAGAGTCATCCTCATTAAGGAGCGTTGTCCTCTCTGGTGCATTTCAAAATGGCTCCTCTCCTTTTGCTCTGCGAAAAGATGCCTCGTTTCTTGGATGTTTCCAGGGCTGCTTGAGGAAGCTTTACAAAGCCCCGAGAGCTACACAGTGCAGCGGTGTTCCTGAGGCCATCTCCACACAGTAAGTTGGCACCTTTGCTAGTCTCTCCAACCCTGAGGGCAACAGTTTGCTTTCTGTTACAAATTCTAGGGTGACCGTGGCCGTTGGCTGTTCAGTCTGTCCAGCTGTGTACTTGTTGGATTGAAGCTACAGCTTCAAAGCTCCTTCCTTGCAAAGTGACTCTTGATTTAATTTGTAGTCAAGAGAATTATTCCCCTTATTCCTTTCATTTATCTTTATGATCGTGAGTTGAACCTCTAGTCTCTAGTTTTTAAGGCAATACAACAGACAACAGGAGCATAGGAATCCTTTGAGCACCCCTTGCAATCGAAGTTGAAGACATGGACGGCGTCTGCTTTAGGGGATTAGGTCATTTTTCATTCACTGCTGAGACTTTGTTATGTTACCAATTAATTGTTTTAGTTAAGAGAGAGGGAGAGAATGATAAATCCTCATCTCTTTTTAAAGATATGTTGCTTCCTGGCCACAATTCATCACGGTTTGCTAAGAGATTCAGCAGTTATAGTTGCCATTATGTATAAGAGAGAACGTATTTTGAGAATCAGAATAGCCTTTTAACAGCCCCCGGGCTCTGGTACCAGCTGTGAGTATTTGTGTTAGGCAGGGCAAACTGGGCACCTGAGCTCACTCAGGGGGAATGCATGACCTTGGAAACGCATTGCCTGAATTCCAGTGCCGGTTGTATTAAAAGTATCATGTTTGCCTGGGTTATGTTCTCAGAAAGCTGAGCTTTGAAAATTCTTCAGAAAACCACTGGTTATCTACGTTCTAAGATCTCTTCTTTCCTCTCTTGTGACCCCGTCTTCAGCTGAACATCTCTAAAAGACACCAGGTGTTCAGAGATGATGAAAGGCCTCTGGGAAGCTAAGTGAGGTTGGGAGCCCAGGGTCAAATACTCCTTTGATATCTTCCACCTTTCAACCAAGGAGCTCCGAGTCACCCATAGACTCACCACCTTTTGCTTAGGTCCTATAATGAAATTTATGTGAGAATTTCCAGATTAGCAATGAGATAGTTCTGAGCATTCCAAATTCATCCTGTTAGGGCAGATTTCTGTGGGATTGATTCATATATAAAGCTGGCTTCTTGTGGTGTTTTTGATCCTGTTACTGTTTCTTGGGTTTGTAGGTCAGGTGGTTCAACTTGTATTGATAATGAACTTCTTGTAGTTAAGTGAAAACTTAAAATTGAGTAAAAAAAATTTCACTGCATATCATCTGTCCCCACCCATCACAATGTAAAACATGCTAAATGTGGTTTTTATAGTTGTCATTTTTTACTGCCCAATGAGGTTCAAAGGATACATACCTTTCCCGCTTTAAAAAAGTGCTTTTATCTGTTTTTCTGCTCTAAGCTCTTCAATTTAAAATGTCACCACAACAAAGGGTAAAGTTCATTTTAAACCCATGCTATATGCTAACCTTAAAATTCTGACTAGCATAGAAAAAATAGGAAATGCGATGTTTATTTTGTGATCTTGTCTACCATGCTGTAATTAATGGGAACTTTGAATAAAAATTAAATTAATCATGTGCTGGGAGCAGACAATTGTTAGATAAGTGAACTGATCTTGTTATCCGGATTTTAATATTGTACTTGCTACTGCCGGTCATGAAACCAACTTGAAAAACTCAGTCATATTAACTCAGCTATGATTATTGCTACAGAGGCCCAATTTTGGCTGATTTCTCATAAAAACAAAGAACTCTCTTGGTCATTTTAAATACCTCCCAGCGGAAGTAATTTCGTATGTAAGTCAGAAATAAGTAGCGCTGCAAGTTTGCTTTGCGCTGGGAGTAGCGCTTTGGGAGTTTGCTCTCCCCAGGATGTGGAAGGCATGTGATGTTAAGTGTTTTGCACCAGCACATGTGAGATAGCTCAACAGGATGAAAACAGGCTCCCTCTCCACAATGGGAGGAGGAGTGCCTGCCTCATGTATCTGGAAGCTTTGGCAGTGTGCTTAAATTCATGTCGAGACATTCTTTCCTGAGATTTTAAAGAACCAGAATCTGCCATTTATAATATTTGAAAAGTTTTATTTTTCAATGTCTTTTTCTTCTTCTTTAAGGCTTATCTGGTATTAGTATATCTAACCCCAAAAATAGAAGACTAACTAGGTGATAGATAATCAAAGACAGCAGTTAGACAAGGAGGTGTCTTCACCTTTATGAAGGGACTCAGAGTACCTACTGAGTTCATCCTGTTTTTTAGCCATGGTGAGCCTTTCAGAAATAATTGTGAGTTGACATCTTTCCGAGCTCAATTCTGTTTTCTTTCTCAGTTAAGAAGGAGCTCAAATATAACCTTTGAGTACTCCTTCCTGAATAATCTATATAAACTCATCAGCCATTAGGATTGCATTTGTTTCATTCATGCCATTTATGATTTTAAATACCAGGAGTTCACATCTCACCAGGGTGCTGGAGAGGGCAAAATGCCACCCCTATGTGGGTATGTGAGTTGCGTGTGCTGACATCCTGGAAGGGCCCTGCACTTGAACTTGGAATGGAGTCCTTACCATGGAGAATAGGAAAATGGGCCTGGCTGACATAGGCTGGTGTTTGGATTGCGTCACTGTCGCTAGTTTAATGGGGATCTAGCAAGAGCGACAATGAGTGTATCAACATTATACCTCGTAATGATTTCCCTGAAACCCTCGAGCTGTAATTATCTCAGAACCCGCAACACTGTTGCTCTAAATGGCAAAGGGATTTTGTGGCAGTTATTAAGGATCTTGAGATGGGAAGTGTATTGTGGTCCTCAAATATCACAAGTATCTCATGCGGAGGGAGTGAGGAGTGCGTGCCACAGCACGGGAGAAAATGTGATTCACGTACACAGCATGGAGGAAGAGACTTTTGCTCTTCAGAGCACAAGAGCGGGAGATGAGAGAGGGTCTGTAGATGCTGGGGAAAGGAATAAAGAAGTGGGCTCTTTCCAGAACTTCCAAAGAAACCAGCACTTTAAACCCAGTAAAACATACTGCTGACTTCCTACTTCCAGGCTCTCAGAAAATACAACTTGTCTTATTTTAAAACCCCCAAATGTTTCTAATCTGGTAAAACCCCAATAGGTAACAAAGGCAAACATGGTTGACGAGCATTGTCATACCTGTCTTTAAGGCAGAAGCGTGAAGCAGTCTATGAGATGCTGTAGACACAGACGCATAAATAGACTTAAGGCCAAGGTTCTCAACAGGGCAGTGTGTGCACGAACAGAATTAAAATTCTAAGAATAATTACTGAAAATATACAAAGGTAAAAGAGCAGAATAAACAGAAATAAACGGAGTAACATGGATCTGACTGAAGCCTGTTCAGTCCTGGCAAATGCGATACAGAAAATAACATCAAAAACTTGGACCTGCTGGGCCAAACCCTTAAAATTTCGGGGTATAAAATATTGATGGGAAGCCTTTTAAGCAGACTGGTAGATTCCTCTCCTGTCTAGTTGCCTGACCTCGGGTTAACTTTCCTGGGAACAGACAGGCAGGGTACAAAGCCTACTGTGGAACCGAAATGCTCAGATCATAGTTAAGCTAAGCCTCATAAAAGGCAGTGAGCCCTTGGGGCCGACAGCAGGCCTGCACTCTGCACTTTGCTGGTGTGGTACAGGTCACACAATCGAGTTTAAATGAACAGGGAAGGAAAGAAGGTAACGTCCTCGGGTTTGGTTGGGCTCCAGATATCTGTGTGTGCGCACGTCACTGGGCTGAAAAATGGGTAGATTCCTTTCTTGGTTGAGATAGGTCACATCTTTTGAAACGGTTCTGAAAGAGTGACAGTTCTTTCAGACATGGAGAGGAGCAATCTTCAGTGTAGACAGTAGAATGATCCGCAGGAAGGAGAAGCAATGACTTTCTTAGCAGGTGATTTTGGACACTAGAGAGGGTTGCACCCAGGGTTTGAATTCTCGTCCTGTCTCTCTCAGGAGTGCAGCACTCTCATTAGAGTAAAGTGTTAGTTTTCCAGGGACAACAATAAGTCACTAATTAAAGCTATTTGAGAGCCATGAAAGAATAGACCAAATAAATTGATAGCAAGTACATGGTCCTTGCAAATTAGTCACTTTTAATGGCTATATCTCTGGGAAAATAAGTTCTCTAAGGATTGTGGCTTCAGAGAATAAAGTACAGAAAATAAAGAAATTCTAACTTTGACCTGGAAAAATAAATCTTTTTTTTCCCATGTGAATAATGAAGTGGAAAATTTTGGTGCTTGGTTTTTATCTGAGAAAATAGGGAACTCTTGAAGGGTTTATCTGAGAAAGGAAGGAAGCTCTTATGGGACATGGAGCAGGTGGTGAGGGTGTCAAATAACTAGATGGTATTTTGTGAAGGTTGTTTAGGGCCTGCAAGATGACTCGGCACATAAAGGCACTTGTAATTTGGCTGGAGAGATGGCTTAGCGGTTAAGAGCATTGCCTGCTCTTCCAAAGGTCCTGAGTTCAATTCCCAGCAACCACATGCTGGCTCACAACCATCTGTAATGAGGTCTGGTGCCCTCTTCTGGCCTTCAGGCATACACACAGAAAGAATATTGTATACATAATAAATAAATTTTTAAAAAGGCACTTGTGATGATGTGACTTTGACGGTCTGGGACCCACATGGTGGAAAAAAGGAACCAATTCCTCTTCCAAATTGTCATTTTGACTTCTATATGCCCACACACAATATATATGTGTGTGTGTGTGTGTGTGTGTATACATGCACACAATCAATCAATCAGTCATCAGTCTAATTAAAAATAGAGGAAAGGTTTGCCTTGGTGTTATATAGAATGAATTGGAAGTCATGACATAGGTGTGAGACGTTACATTCAACCAGGCACCAGGATATGTTAAGGGACATGAGCAGAAGTGAAATACAGTGAGTGACATCCATAGAGATCTTAGAAAAAATATCAATATGATTTATTAATGGATTGAATATGGGGAGAAGTAGTAAGAACTCTGAAGTTGTCAATTCTGGGAGCAGTCAACTTTTTATAGCCGCTAAACATTTAGCATCCTTTCGCTTTTTAAACTCTTCCAGAAACAAATACTCCTAAGGGGCAGTTCGCAAAAATCATAGACGGAGCTAAAATGAGGTTGGTTAGAGAAGAAATCAGTATTGAAAAAAACTTGCATGCAAAAGTCCATATGAAGTAAACTTTTCTTTATTTCTAAACCTTAGCTTAAGTTTTTGCTCTCCATCAATATGTTCACAGCCTAGGGTTTTTTGCTTTGTTTTTTCATTCCTTGAGAGTTTCATCCAATGCATTAGAGATCATATTCACCTCCTCCTCAACTCATTCAGATCAACACCTCCTTCTACCCACCTAACCTTTTCTCCTTTTCCTTTTTATTTTTCTCACCCATCAAGTCTAATGTGTACTACCTGCATATTCTTGGATGTACTGTCTTTCACTGATGCGGTTGATTTACCAGTAACAAAACTCTTAAAGAAAACGGACCCTGTCTACCCCCAAAGCTATTAGTTTCCCATAACTTCTCAGCTAGGCCGGCAATTCCATTCCCACTTCCCTTCTCTATGCTGGGATTCTCATCTGGTTTGAGCTAGCAAACTTCACGGAACCAGTTGTCCTCACCCCACCACCATATTCAGGACCTAGCCTTATGTGCTTGAACCTCAGTTCCCTTCCTGTTCCTTGAGGATCAAGATGTAGGACTCTCAACTTCTTCTCTCTTGCCGTGTCTGCCTGCATGCTGCCATGTCCCACCATGATGACAATGGACTAAACCCCTGAAACTATAAGCTATCCCCTAGTGAAATGTTTTCCTTTATAAGAGTTGCCCATGGTCATGGTGTCTCTTCACAGCAATAGAAATACTAATAAGACACCTCGTGATCGTCTTGGTCAAAGTTTCAGGATAGCATAGATACTGCTAATGCTGGCATCGGGCAGCTGTACTCTGCGTTAGTTCTGCTTCTGTTTCTTGCTGGTTCCAGTGGCCCGGGTCACCAGGACTAGAAGTTCATTGAAGGAAGGTCGTAAAGGCAGAGGGGTGATCTAGAGAGAGACACACTTGGTACTTACTCTTTGTTAATTACGGATTAAGCAAAGAAGATAGAAATTGCCTGTGAGCAAGACTCAAATACAATTGTGAGGCAGAGAGTGTGCTTTACTTATTCAATCGATTCTCTCTTTGGGGGAAGGTCCGCTTTTTATCCTTTCAGGTAGCACACAGAACGAGAGGTTTTATTGTGACAAATCCCTGCTTCATTCCAATCTATTTCGGTCGTTGGCCCCCACCGCCTCTGCTCAGTTCCCCACACTGGTTCACTTCCCCTCCCCGGAGCTTCCTCCTCCTGCTTTCGTGCCATCCGTCTATCTAGATTCCGCATGAGAGAGAAAGAAAAGGATTTATTGCTTTGTCTTTCTGTCCCTCTTCTCTTCTCCTGCACGCACGCTTCCCATGTCGATTCGGCCGTGCGGCTCCGCTCCTAGCTAACAGTTGAGCAGCTGTGGGACGCAGCACAGCTGTTTCCTAGTGGTGCAAATAAAACAAGAGCAAAGCCTGAAATCCCAGAGGCAGACTCCACCTATTGAATAACTAGGAAAGAAATTCAGTGTAGGTTAAAATGTGAGAAAGTGTGAGAATAAATGTAAAATGACTGCAGTTACTCTTTTGTGCTTTAGAAATCCAATCCAGCTTCTAGGTCTAATTCTAAATAATTCTGCTTAAAATTCCTTTATTTTTCTATCTCCTCGTAATCATAGGTATTTTACGTATACTGTCTCGGTATCTCCTGCCCATCCCCTGCAGAAATTCTGTACATGGAATATGCATCATTTATGAATGACTGATTAGTATAGCAGCGTGTAATTTAGATAAGATTAACATTCTGTCTTTTCTAATTAACATTGTGTGTCTAGCCAGTTTCAATACTTAGGCCTTAAATGTACTGTTTAATGCTTGCATAGTCTATTACATAGCTGTATCCTAATTTATTTGAATTATATTATATATATTATTGAACATTATATACTTTCTTTTACTATTTTCAATAATTCTGAAATGAAATTGATATCTTAATGTATTTGTCCATATCTCCAATTTATTCCCTCAAGCTAATCTTAAAGTCTAATTGCCAGGACAATGTAATTAAGGCTCTTTTTACTGTTTCTAAATAGATTTCTAGAAATCTTTCTAGGTAGACTGTGTAGGTCAGGGAAAAAAATGGGGGAAGTTACAGGGGCATGAGAAAGAGCCCACAATGAAAAAGCCTTGTTAAAGTCTCATCAACTGAAAATTCAGAATTCCAGTCCAATTACCATCTGCTGTAAGGTTTGCTTACATAGAAATAATCTTCTTTCTCTGTAGGTACATTTAAATAAAACTGTCCCAATAACAAGAAAAGGTGCTCAAGGCCTAACTGTGATCTTCTCGGCCTCTCTCCTTTTCTTGCTTTAAACATCCAATTTTCTAGGAACTTCAGAAACGAAACAATAAAGCTTTGTTTATGATAAAGGAAAGTCTTTTGGCCTTGACGACTGTTATTCTACCTAATGTGCACCATGACCTGCTCTGTAGTCTGAGTTCCTTAGCAATCCTTTGAGATGTAGCTTCAGAAGCCTCCAACAACACACAGAGCTAGTCTGAAGACAAAGTGTGGCTGTCTATGTGGGGGAAGCTCACACACATCAATAGCTGTGTACTGTCCAGTACCTGAGCTTCTCCATGTGAACCCCAGGCTTAACCCTATATTAAAATCTTTTAAATAACCTCCGACTTGGCTTCATACATATTTATCCTAAAATTCTTTTCTGAAGAATCCTGGCTTCAGAACAGGAGTCTCTAAAGAACTCTGGGAGCCAGAGGCAGTAGTGTAGATCTAAGTCTCTGGTCTACACTGACCACCCCTGACCTACTAACTTTACTTCAGAAGAATTGCTGTTTTAATTCTGCTCCCTGCCTCTCCTCGTTGAGACCAAGTCTCACATTGGCTGACCTGGAATTCACTGTTTAGCCCAGACTGACTTGGAGCTCAATGCCATGGATTCTGCTGTATATCAGCAACTGCCTGTCCCCTGCAAACATCTTCTCATCTCAACCCCAGTAGCAATGAAGTAAGGAAACCCTGTGATATAAGTCCTTTCTGTAGTAGTGCTAAGATTGAATAGCTGTCCAGTTTGTGTTATTTTCATAACTAGTTATCTGCTCTTTTCTCTTCCACAAACAGAAATCATGGTAACACACACACACACAGTGTGTGTGTATGTATGTATGTGTGTGTGTATGTCTATCATATTATCCAATGTTTGCTTTCAAATATGTATTACTGTTCTGGTGGGCCAGCCTACTGACCAGAAAGGTTTTTGGAGGAATGATTTTAGGTTTTCATTCCCTCAAACATGTTTGTAGGGTATGTATGCTTTTGTTTCAGGTGTCTTTTAAATTCTCAAATAATGCTTTATAGTTTCATTATATAATCACAACTATTTATTTTCCAGGATTATCTTCTTGGTATGGTACATGTAGTATTTTAAACCATAGTTTTTATAGTAGAGTGATATCTAAATAACAGTCATAGAGCTCGGTGTGCACAAAAATCAAACAGATCAAGATTGTCCTAGGACAAAGGCATGGAAGGTTCCCTCCTTACCCTCTCAGAATGCTTTCCTCTCAGCAGAGGGGCTCTTTCTCCGTGTTTTTTTTCTTGTGTGTGTGTGTGTGTTGGGGGGGGGGTTTCCCTTTGTTAGTATTTCAAAACCTGAATACAATTTATTTAGTTATAATTTTTATATAAATGATATTACACCTTACATTCTACAAACTTGACTCTCAAAATATCATTTATTAATCACTTTATATTTACTATATTCTCAAGTCCTGAAGAGGTTCAAAGACTGATCTAAGGAGCCTGTAAATGCATTCAATTATACGGTGAACGGGCATTTGCAGATGTGACTGAAGGTGAGATTGGGAATTATCTAGGATGCTCCCCATGGGCTCAATCCTGAGCACCCATATATGTGGAAGACAGGAGCAGAGTGGGAATGAAGCAAGGGAAAGGGAAACTTGATCTTCCTTTACTGACTTTGAACACGAAAAAAGGGACCATAAAGTAAGGAATGAGAGAGACCTTCAAAAGCAAGGAAAGACAAAAGGAAAGAGCATCTTTCTTGAAGCATTCAGAAACATCCCTGCCCACACCTTGATGTTAGCTCAGCAAGACCAAGAGCTCTTGAGTATGGAACTTTGAGAATGGCTGTGAGACTGAAGCTGGCTTAAGGGAAGGAAGAGCCAGTAGACCCCAGAGGAAACCGCAGAGGTGTCTGCAATTCGTGTAGAAGTTGGAGCAATGACAGCTTACTTGACCTTTTATGGGAAATCTCACAAGGCAGAGGTCAGAGCTTCACAACCATAAGGTGCTGTGACGATATCCAAGCAGAGAGCACCCGCTATTGATCCTTCAGGATTTTCTTATGTAAGTCCTAGTGACTGATGGATGAGGGGTTAGAGACCAGGCGCTGAGCTGGTGATGGGTCAGTAAAGGGACATTAAAGGTCTTCAAATACCTTCAAGTCCAGGATGGCCCAGAAAATACTGTTAACCCTTTCTGAGAGTTAAGGAGCTCAATAAAGTAAATTAAATGGCTCATAACTTCCAGGGATGATGAGCAAACTGTTGTAGCAGGGAGGAGGCAGTTGCTAGCTGCTGATAGTGCCTATTCAAGCTCTTTCAGTTGTCATTTGAGCAATTGAAGAGCTTTTTCAGATTCCTTAATAGGAGAGAAAGATTATTGGGATAAATCACGTTCTCTGAATAGCAAAATCTAAATGTTAAGTTATGTTAAATAGGAGATAAGAGTAAAACAGTTCAAAATCAGGAAACCCATATGCAATGACTCAAGTGATGTTATAAATACATGCGTAGATCAAATATTCCGCACCACAAAATAAGACAAGAATCACTGAAGATTCACGCGGGCATAAAGTAGATTGCATCTAATGTGTTGTGACAGGGTAAATACATACAGTGAAACACGGAGTAGATTTAGCTACACAGTTTGAATCAGAAATGGAAACTTCTAGCTCCGATTGTTGAATACATTAGCATGGTGAGTTTCAAAGTCCAAAATAGGAAGTGAGAAATGATACACTGATTCTCCATGCTTGGAGTTAGGGTTGGGAGAGAAATTTTACATAAATAGAAATTCAGATGTTTTTCTGATGGGGTCATTTGGGTAGCTTAATGGAAAGGTTGGAAAATCAGAACCCAGTGATTTCTATTTGAATTTGTTTTCTTGTAGAATATTCTTGAACAGTCTACTAGATACTTAGCCATAGAATACAGAGAATCTGGAATGGGAGGACAGTTCTCTGATGTGTGGTCCCTAGTTTAGAATTTGTAGTTGCTTTGCTGATGAAATGGTCCTTCTCAACAGGCAAAACTGCCCTTGCTCCCATATCACAAACTCATCTGTGATGGCAAAACAAACAGGGAGGTGGAATATGGAGGTAAAAGTGATGAAGGATCATGGGACTCTTTCATGATAGGAATGATATCCTAGTGGCAGGAATATTCCTAGTCTTTATTGTGATGATTACATAGATGCAAATAAATAGTGATATTTATCAGATATCACTATTATATATAATGGTATAAAAAATAAATATTTTAACCTTAGAAAGATTTCTCAGCATTTTTCATAGTGTAGTTCTGCTGGTTGTATTTTCTTTTTAATTTTTCTATTCATGAACACATTCATTTCAAACTCATTTTTAAAAGGTGCTTTGGTTGAGTATAACATTCCAGGGGACAGCTGTAGTTCAGTGAAGAGATTCCCCAGGATCTGCACAATTCCATCATGTCTGTCTTTGTTTTTCTTTACATAACGTGTCCTTTACTTATAGATTTAAAGTTCTTTTCCTTATTGGACCTTGTTCTGTTAGCCTATGCAAATCTGTGCCTTTTTAGATAGTTCAATATTTCTTGTGTTTAGAATATGAGTTTGAAAAAAGCTAAATCAGAATTCTATAACTATAACTATGGATTTATAGTTTTTACTCAAATGTAAAATTTCTTTCCAATTTACCCATTCTTTCCTCAAACAACCTTTCTATTTCCCTCTTACTTTTGGATACTCCAACATCAAGAATATTAATTGACTGAAATAAGTTGTATAGCATATGGAACATCCTGTTCTTTCATAATTTTTTTGGTTTACTTTCTACAATATCCTATTTTCCATTAACTTTATTCATACCCTGCACTGTAGCTTTCTTCTGTGTGATTCTTTTTTATATCTTTTATGTTTTAACTTTTGAACACCTGCAATATGGCTATAACAGCAGTTTAAATATATTTTTTAGTAATTTTAACATTTGAATTCCAGGCCAGTTTACACTGGCTTCAATTTCTCCTCATTATGGATGATTACTTTCCCTCTTTTCTTCTTTCTTCTTCTTTCCTCCTCCTCCTCCTCCTCCTCCTCCTCCTCCTCCTCCTCCTCCTCCTCCTCCTCCTCCTCTTCCTCCTCCTCCTCCTCCTCATTCTTCCTCCTTCCTTCTTCCTTCTCCCTTCTTCCTTCTCTTTTTTTTAAAAACAGGGTTTCTCTGTAGTTTTAGAGCCTGTCCTGAAACTAGCTCTTGTAGCCCATGTTGGCCTTGAACTCACAGAGATCTGCCTGCCTCTGCCTCCTGAGTGCTGGGCTTAAAGGTGTGCGCCACCACCGTCAGGCCCCCTATTTCTTTGGATGCCTGGTGAGTATTGATTTTTGAATTTCTATAAATTATGATGATTTTCTTGAGGTATAATGTAGTTGGCAAAAAGAGGTTTGTGGGGAGGGGTTTGTTTGCATAATTTCTTAGGTGTGACCAGAACAACATTTAGCAGCAGAACTAGTGTTTTTCACAAAGGCAGGGCCCTTCTACATTAATCTAGGTAGTACTCCATGATCTCAATGTTCTAGTGTGTGTATTAAAAGGTGCTATTTGGGCCCTTTATCGAATATCACCATTGTCTCTAATTTCCATTGCTCCTTTTCTAGATTGGGGTAGTTTATTTACAGGCGACTAATCAATGTTCTATTTTATGCGAAATGCTTACACATTTGTGAAGTTCCTTTGCTGTGTTGTTCTCTGTGATTGGTCTCTGCCCTGAGCATTCCTTTTCCCCCAGGTTTTGAAACCCTGGCTGTAGCTTCCTCAGTGTGGGTGCCCACTGAGCTCTCCCTGGGTTTTCCTTCCTTCTTCATGTGTGGGTGTCTCTGAAGACCACAAGCTGACATAATTGTAGGGCTCACCTAATTCGTTCATAATATCTCTGAGATTACCATCCTTCATTGCCTGTGGTTCAGTTTCTTAAACAGTGTTGTTTTACCTAGTTTTTTTTTCTTATTTTTTCTTATTTTGGTTGGCCATTTTCAAGCAAAAAGATATATCCAATCCCTATTTCTACATCTTGTCTGGGAGTATAGTTCTGTATGCTGGTGTCTTCTCTTCCTTCTGTTTCTTTCCTATGTTTTTACATACGTTATGGTGCCAAAAGCCAGGAACTAACATTAAGCTATTTCAGGGCAAAATTTACTCACCTCTGGGCCTAACTTGCAGCTCCCTCCTTGGGAATAAGAGAATGTAAGTGGACCTCAGCTGCAGCAGAGAGAATCCTATATAGGTCTTTCATGACCTTTTGCCAGCAAGCACAGCTTAAACAAAAGCCAAACTTCTTGCTGTTAGCATATAGCACAAACACATTGTCAAAGCTTTTGACATTATTGTGATTGGACAGTTTCAGAAAGCCTCATCAAATTGACCTGGTTTTTCAGAAGGTCTTTGTGGTCTGTTGGTTTGAAAAAAGTCTACACAATAGGAACAGGAATCTTACTACATCTAGGAAATACAAGTACAAACATCAAAACGCTGGGAACAGGTTTGGGAGCTGAATAAGAGGAATGGAGGCTGTGTTTTTAAATTATTAAACCCATATTGAAATCAATAGCGAAACATTTCCAGAATTGGGGCAGTCAGCCTCTAGCAACACATATCAAATTGTATAACATGTTTGATATACATAAATGCATATACATACATATGCATACATACACAATTAATATAGTTAAGTAGGCTACCAGAACATGTTTATACCTCAAACAGTTATCTTTCTGTTCTATGGTAAGAAGATCCAAACTTTACTTTCTGAGCAGGTTCCTAGTATGTACTGTATCAGCTAGAGTCTGCATGCTATGCATTGGACCTCTAGATTAGCTGCCCACATGACACTTTTTACTCCCTGACATTGCATTGCTTAATTGTTAACTTCTACCCTGCTATTTTTATATATGCTCAACATTTAATTACCCCTCTTAGTGAGAATGTGTGTTTTTCTTCTCATTTAGTTTTTTTTCCAATTAATACAGTGAGCTACAGATTCACCCATGCTATTGTAAAGGCTAGATTATTCTCTAAGACTGAATGTTATTCACATATAATAGTTTATTGGTCATTCATGTCAGTGGAAACTTATGTCAGTATTTCCATATCTCAGTGATTCTGCATAATTTGACAATAATCATGACATTTCAGATTTCTGTGAGTTGTTGGTTTGATTTTTTTTAAGTGTGTAGTAGAGAGGGCCATTTCAGAGTCAGGTGGTAGTTCTGATTTTGAATTTTGGGTGACCCTCCAAGCTGGCATCCATGTTGGGACCAGTTTGCATATTCATTGGAGGCACACAGGGCTTCCCTGTTGTCCACATCCTCACCAACACTTTTTTTCATTTCTGTTCTTGATAAGAGCCACCCTGACAGGTATGAGGTGATATTTAATGTGACTTTAATTTGTATTTTTATGATTCACAATGTTGAATATTTTTAAAAATAGATGCCTGTTGACCAAATTGTATCAGTGCTGTCAAGGGATGCAGGAATCATTTGTTTTTTTCTGCCAATTAATAAAAGACAGGAAAGAAGTGTTCCTGCAAACCTTAGGATGTCCCAGTAGGGCTGGCTACCTTGTAATTTAGGCTTCTCTAGTAAGGTTCTTCATTTCATCAATAAAATAACTTAAGAGTGGACACAAATAGAAGGTTGAGGACAAAGAACAGACTGGAAGAGAAGCCAAGGGGAATTTATTAGAATCTAGAAGGGGGAGCTCCTGGGCAGACAGGCTGCAAATCTCCCAGCTGCCTGGAAGGGAAGAAAGGGGAGGAGAAGGAACAAAAGCTACCTGCTTGAGATGTGGTCAGGCAGGGGACTGACAGGCAGGGAGCTTTAGGAAAAGAGGAAGGTGGCCCAAAGCGTAGGTTAGGGAGCATAAAGCACGCTTAGGTTCTAGACAGATCCTACAAGAAAAGACCAAACATTCTCTCCTTTTGAATAGGCTTCAGCAATGTGGGTCGCACAGCCAAACCTCACGGCAGCTTGCTGCCTTGTGTGCCTGCACTAGAGGCCTGGGGTTCTGGGTGGGAAAGCACACTGTCTCAAGGTGAACTTGCCTTCATAGCGGTGATTTCCTTGCCAGGTCCCTAACCCGTCCCGTGATCTAATAACATAAAAGTTATTAGGTTAACACATAAGGGGCAAGTCAAAGGCAAGTCCCCACCTAGATGCAGAATCCATCCTCTTTTCAAATTTTTATTTTGTTTTTAATTAAAATACAACTACCTAATTTTCCTTCTTTCTCCTTTCCTCTCCAATCCCTCTCATCTTTGTCCTTCTCCTCAAATTCGTGGCTTCTTTTTCTTTAATAATTATTGTTTTATACCCAAATAGATAAATAAAAATAAAACCTGAGTCCATTTAGTGTTGCTTGTATTTTTTTCCCAGGGGAAT
This sequence comes from Chionomys nivalis, assembly GCF_950005125.1. Lineage (NCBI taxonomy): Eukaryota > Metazoa > Chordata > Mammalia > Rodentia > Cricetidae > Chionomys > Chionomys nivalis. The sequence goes on along the minus strand of NC_080097.1, from coordinate 39,989,995 downwards.
ACTAGTTCTCCCTGTCTAGTAGATGTTAATTCCCATTGATTCTTATGTAGGCGTGGGGTCCTATCCACATTGGCTTGTCAACTGGTATTATCATTTTTCAGGTCTTGTCTAGATGGTCATATTGAAGAGAAAATCTGATAGCCGACTTACTGTCCCGCCAACTCTTGAAGTCTTGCTAACCTCCCCTCTGCAGTATTCCCTGAGCCTTAGTTATATGGGTTGTGTTGTAGATGTATCTGTTGAGCCTGGACACCTGTGGTGGTTTGAATTTGGCCCCCATAAACTCATAGGGAGTGGCACTCTTCACAGGTATGACATTATTGGAGGAAGGTGGTCTTGTTGGAGGAGGCTTGATGACACACCCCTTTGATCCAGACCTTGAGGCTGGAGGGCACACCTATAATCTAGGCCACATCTTTGGTTGGAAGTGTGTCACTGTGGGGATGGGCTTTGAGATTTTTTTTTTTAAGTTTCTCTCATTGTGATAGTTGAACTTCCTGTTGCTCCTGAATCAAGATGTAGCCCTCTCAGCTCCAACATCACATCTGCCTGCACACTGCCATGCTCCCCTTCATGATCATAAAGGACTGGACCTCTGAAACTGTAAGTCAGCCTCTCTCAATGAAATGTTTGCTTTGTGAGAGTTGCTGTGGTCACGGTGTCTCTTCACAGCAATAGAAATCCTAAGACAACACTCCATGCTTGGTTGTTCCCTACATCTTTACTAGCTGTAGCTTTCTGTGATGACTGTCTGTCTGTTGCAGAGAGAAGACTTCTTTGCTGAGGAATGAGAACTACCCTTTACTGTGGATATAAGGATAAGGATTTAGAATAGACTTAGGGATTATACTAGTTTAGGCAAGTGGCTGTAGTAGATTCGTTTCTAAGATCCACGACCTCCCTAACTGTGGTAGTTGGCTAAGTTTATGATGCTAGGACCAATCCCCCCCCCCATTGATTCAGTCTTAAATCCAATTAGATGGCTTGTGGTTACCATCAGGATATAAGAGCCATTATGGCACCTTCAGGGATTTTTTTTTTCGAGACAGGGTTTCTCTGTAGCTTTTTTTTTTTTTTTTTGGTTCCTGTCCTGGAACTAGTTCTTGTAGACCAGGCTGGCCTCGAACTCACAGAGATCCGCCTGCCTCTGCCTCCCGAGCGCTGGGATTAAAGGCGTGTGCCACCACCGCCCTGCTTACCTTCAGGGATTTTGCGCTATGCTGGTTATGGTTGTGGTTTGTAGGTGTTGCCACTAGATAGAACTGTTAATTGGTTTCCTTCTTTGGCAGCTTACAAGCATTTTCAGATATTTCGAAATCTTAACATTTTTTTTTATTTATTATGGATGCAACATTCTGCCTCCAGGTATGCTTGCATACCAAAAGAGGGCATCAGATCTCATCATAAATGGTTGTGAGCCACCATGTGGTTGCTGGAAATTGAACGTAGGACCTCTGGAAGAGCAACCGGTGCTCATAACCTCTGAGCCATCTCTCCAGCACCGAAAACTTAACCTTTTTAAAGGAGGCTTTCAGGTCAGATATAGCTCGGTTCCTCTGAGTCTTGTATCTGAAGTGCATGGCATCTTTAGGAGTAGAGACTTAGCTCCAATTTTTGTTAGGTACCTAGGATAATAGTAACAGTGTAGAATCGTTTGTGAGTCTCTTGGATTTTCTTGACCAACAACTTGAAAGAAGTTTCTACATTTTGCATTGGGGTTTTTCTTGAATACTATGGTACTTCTGTGTGTGTGTGTGTGTGTAAGAATTACCACCACAGTGTCATTACCTCATTAAAAGTAGACACACACACACAGTGACACATACTTTCAATGAAAAGCAGATATCTCTTGAGTTCAACGTTGATATGGTCTGCATAGGAGTTCCAGGACAGCCCAAGCTACAAAGTAATACACTATCTCAAAAAAGTTAAAATGTGTATTATGTGTATATGATACGTGTGTTATGTATGCTTGTATTCCATTCTTTCAAGTGTGTCAAATTATGTCTCTTGAGAAATGTCAAACTTCATCTCTTTTGTTTTTGTTTTGCTTTGGGACCCACTAGGTTTAACCAGGGCCATTCACGTGGGCATGGGTGTTACATTGTCCACTGGTACATGAATAACTCACGTGGTCATGTAACTGAAAATAACGACCTCCTCTCCCCAAGCAACCTTCAGCTGCTCCCCTGGGCAGGGCTCCATGTTCCTGCTCCATATATGACCCCAAACGCAGGTCAAATCATGCATGGTTAAAGTCATGCCATTTTTGGGAAACCATTGTAATTTATTAAATATATTGTTACTTCTTTTTAGGTCATGGTTTTTTTTTCTTTCTAAGCGTGCTTCAGGTTCATAAGAGTCAAAGATGACTAGAGGCCCAGCTTGACCTGGGAAATCTTACCATATGTGATACTTGATGTTGAAAGAGAGAGCATTGCCTGAGCAGAATTCATAGAGGAAATACTGGACTGATACATGAATCCATCAGGGAAATTACCACTTGCCCGTTCCCACAGAAACTGCATGAAAGGAAGAGAGGGAAAAATTGACGGTGGGTGTGAGAACTTGGAATGCAGATCATCTGAGCTGAGCTGTACTGTGGGTATAAAATATATGCTGGTTATCAAGGACTTGGCATGGAAAACTTAAAATAATTCATTAATATTTTTAATAGTGCTAGTAGATCGAATGATACTGTACCACTATTAAAACTGCTTTTGATAGCTGGCATACTCAGCACGTGGAAGCAGGACAGTCGGGAGTTCAAGGCCAGCCTTGGCTACATAATGAGCACAAGGCCATCTTAGATTATGTGAGATTCCTCTCAGTTTAGAAAATGCTTGTGTCCAATTCTTTTTGTGCTTTTACTTTAACCAGGACATTGAGAGTTACAACATTGACTGTATTGTCTGCCCTTCTATGGAACAGGTGAAGTGGCCGGTTAGTCAAGTATGCTTTAATATAATGAAGTAATTACATAAGGTCAAATAAATTCCAAATGAGGATGTTTGTAAGTATTAGATTATCCCAGGGTGAGCTAGAGAGAAAAGTCTCATCCTCTGTGTACAGTGATTCAATGTGTGCGCGTACTCACTGCAGAATAAACCATAGTACTTTATGGTCACGGGCAGAATTAGAATAGAATTTACTTAAAGAAATGGAGAAGAGGGGAGCGTGTTGAGACTCACTAAATTAACTGAGCAGTTAACTCATGTTCACCCATGTGTTGAATCAGCAGTCTGCAACGTGTGTGTGTGTCCCCGTGTGTGTGTGTGTGTCCCCGTGTTCATGAGCTCTTACCATCTACAGTTGCAAGCTTTCTGGGGAAACTAGAGGTATTGGGGTTTCCTGCTTATGATATATACAGGTTGTCTCATGCTGCAACCATTGAGTAATGCTAGACCATGACTTGTGAAATTTTTATTAGTAAATAGAAAATAATCGCATTCCATAGCAGTTACTGTGAGGATTAAACACATCTCTAGCCCCATTCCCTACACAATGACAGTCTCCGAGCCGCTTATTGACTGAGTGTCCTTAGAGCTTGAGAGTGGTGCAAAATGGAGATGTGTGGTCCACACTGGGACATCCTTTCTACCTCCTCTATGACACTTGATGGCGTCCCAAGGCTCTCCTGTCTTTAATGTCTAAGTATCAGAGCGAGTGGCAGGTGCAGAAATCTCTAAACAAGGGCAAGGTCAGTTGCTGACTTTCTAAGTCGCATATGGTGGCCCAGGGCATCAGTTTCTGGCAAGAAAATATCAACATCAGATTGTTGAGCAAAGGCTTAAAACTTATTTCTGCAGTATTTTAGCGGTTTTTACTTTGGCAAAGTTCTGTCTCCTGGCGATAAACTGAATTTTCTACATTTTTCCAGAGTATATAAATCAATTTATTTGAGATTTCCCACTGAAGAGATAACGCGAAATCTGGCTTTGGCACACAATTAGTCACTATAAAGCCATTGACTAAGAAGAGAGAGTTAAAGTATTTTACATCCTATCATGCGTGCCGCTGGCGAAGGGCATTCTAAGGGCAGTCAGTAAAAGCCTCGGACCTTGGCACAAGAAGGGCCGACCTCAGAGCCTTGTCATATACGTGTCCCGAGGGGCTCCCCACCATCTGGGACCACCTGCTGGCGACCTGGAGGCTGCGGGAGCCTTGAGTACAGTTTAAGTGGAGTCACATAGATGATGTTTTTTTTTCTCATTTTTGTTCTTTTTTAAATTGCTTTCTTTAGTGTTCCTTTTTATCAGTTCAGTTCAATTTCTCTTTGAAAGTGCTACCTTGTCTCCTTTGAAGTAACCCAAAGAAAAGTTACTTTTTGTTTGAAATAGGGATAAGGAAAATTAGGATTTATTACTTAAAATATACAATACATGATCACTGTAGAAAGTCAGAAAATACAGAGAAGAATAAGACAATGTAAATAAGTGGGTATCTTCTCTTCCTGATGCAAGCACTGTTAGTGTCTCATGGTGTTTTGCCCTGAAACATTTTTATGGCACTGAGCAGTAGATGTGTATGATTTTTACAGTTTGGACTTCATATGGATTTTTTCTATAATAAAACATAATACTAATGTCACAGAACAGAACAGAGAGTGGTCATTTGATAACTATTTTAAGGATATATTATTAAACATCTTTTGAAAATGGTCTTTTAAATGGTCTATATTTTTAGTATATAGCCATTTTAAAATTGATTTTAGGTTTTAGGGGCTTTTTAAAGTTTATTTTTAATTTACTTGGGTGAGTGTCTTTTGAACCTCATAAATCATTAAGCATACTTCTCATTTTCTTAGGATGAATCTTTGGGGTTAATGAGCATGAGCATCTTTAACTCTTCTCATGAACAGGTTGTTAAATTTTCCTCCTGGAGCTTCTATATTGATTTGTAGTGTATTCACATTAATGATATTCCTAGACTTAAAACAGTAAGTGGGGTACCATAGCACAAGTAAGCAAGACAATGTTCTCATTACTTAATCTTTCCCCTCTGAAATTTCTTTTCTTGATTGGTTTGTTGTTGTTAACCACAGTGCTCTGGGGTTTAGGGGTGTATTTCCTGTCCTCCTCACGTTTTCCTCATCTTCGTTTTCATTGGTAGGGTCTCTTTATTTGTACATGGCTAATTATTTTTTTTCAATACACTGTTTTCTAACTTTTAGTCCAGTCTTTCAATCTCTGCATATTTGTTTTAATGGTTTCAATCATTTCTTGTGACATGGAGTATCATTATCATGAGATGAATTTGTTGTCAACATTGCTAGTCTTTTTATGCGTTTTAAGATAAAATTCTTCAATGTCGATCTCATTTTATTATGAAAGGAGCTGCTGGTTTTGCTGTTGTCTTGCTTTTCCTCGTTCTCTAGTGCTACATCTTAATTGCATTGATGGCATTATTGAACAATTCAACTTTTTCTCAATGAGTTGTCGACTTGGTCATCAGACATGTCTGTGAAAGGCATCGCATCTGTTTCTGTTCTTCCCAGAGCCCTGCTGATCTACCTGTTCATTCTCCGGGGCTTCTGCACCCTATTTGACTGCTTGCATCTAGAAATTTCCCTTGCTTTGTAATAAACGGGCCTTTCAAGAAATGTTGCCTCCATTCCCCTCCTACTTTATATCTCAATTGATCGTTGAATCCTAACAAGCCCACCCTTGAAGCACCTTTGATTCCCTCTAGGTCTTAATGCGCAGTTATTACTGTAGCTTCAGGCCATCAGTGTTTCTCTGTTTTCTACGTTGATTATACTCCCCGCATCCTACCCCATCTCATTTATTTCCTCCCTGTAGGATTGAAGGTATAGCTTGGTGGTTGAAGACTTGTCTTAGCATAAACCCTACAATCAGAATAATCTCTCTAAAATAGAATGGCATCACAAAAACTATTTTTTCAAAATGCCTAGTCTTTTCGGTGTTCTTGTTGAAGTAGAATATTTGTGGTCCAGTTGATGAATATTCTTGGAAAAGTCTTGTTTTCTACCTTCACCTAATGTGGTAGTTTGAATGTAATTGGCTGCCATAATCTTGTAGCGAGTGGCGCTAACGATGGCCATGTCTCTTCTGACCTAGCAGAATAAGGATCATCTCAGTCGGTGTAATGGTCTTAGTTCTGCCTGCCAGGATGATGTTGGATGGTACCTGTTTGTGAATGTGTAGCTCAAATATATAATTGGAGTCCCAACCACATGCTGTGGTCTTTGTTACTCCAGAAGTATAGCAATAAGGAGTTGGTTAAAGAAACGTAGATTTGATTCAGCAAACCTGGTGTATGGTCTGAGAGCATGCGTTTCTAACAAGCTCCTCGGTGACAAGCAATGATGCAGAATGAGGACCACTCTTGGAGTACTGTGGATATGTGCTATAAACATTTATCTTTAAACTTTGTTTCCTTATTTCAATGCATCATGAAACACATATCATTTAAAAATGTATTTGTCTTTCTATGCAAATTCACTTTAAAGCGTCTATTTTGAGTTGATCATATGGAAAGTGTTGCCAGTACAAGGAAGAATGAAGACTACCTGACCAGTTTCATAGAGTCCCTGGGTATTTTCCCTTGCTTGTCTTATGTTTTAAGGGTGGGTGTAGCTGTGAATTAACAGAGGTATGTAAATGCATTTCCTATACAGGCTATGGAAGCTTCAGACTGGACTTGACATTTTGATAATGTGTAAAGAGTCCAGTGCAATTTGGACCTATTATGTCTCCTAAAGGCCCATGTTTTGGAGGTCTGCTTCCTCCCCATCCTGGGAAATAGTGAAACCTTTAATAGGTAAGGCCTACTGGACAGAAGTTGATTCAATGGAGATATGTCCTTAAGAGGGATAGCTGGGCTCTGATCTTTTAGTATGTCCTTTTTCCCCAGCCACTGTGAGTTTAACAAGATTCCTCTGTCACACATTCATGCCATGATGTACCAAATCTGCCATGGGCCCCAGGCTGAAGATCCCAGTGCCATGGATTCAAAACCCCCAATCCACATTGCTTCCTTTTGATGGTCTAAGCTATTTTCTTGCTTTCTTTCTTTTTTCTTCATTTTCTTTCTTTTTTTCAGACAGGGTTTCTCTGTAGCTTTGGAGTCTGTCCTGGAACTAGCTCTTGTAGATCAGGCTGGCCTCGAACTCCCAGAGATCCACCTGCCTCTGCCTCCCGAGTGCTGGGATTAAAGGTGTGCGCCACCACCGCCCCACTGCTATTTTCTTACTGTAACTGATACGTGACCTCATAGTCAAAGCTAAAAACATACCAAGAGAGAAGGAAACACCAAGACAGGACCGTGATTTGGTGGCTTCTAAAGTTATGCTTTATATTTGGAGTAAGCATGTTACATATCTAAGGGGGCATCTTCAACACTTTGCCCACTAACCCTTCCTTCCTCTTTCAGCTTTTGTCGTATGTAGTGTGGCCAGAATGGCAGAAGATTTAAAGTGACAGTAGTTAGGAAGTATGCCAGCTAGATCTGTCCTGAGTTGGGGTCAAAGTCTCTAGTCAGGATTATAAAGGGTATCATGCCAGTAGAGAGAATATTATATTTCAGCCAACAGAAGCCATAGATTCTTAGGCATATGTTGTTTTAATGTAATAAATTTATATACTTACAGCACAGAGTGACAAGTCGGTGTCATTAATTTAGAGTTAAAAGTACATGCTCCTAATAGAGGCATAAACCTGACTGCTAAGAGGAAAAAGACATATACATTTGTTCTGATGGGGCACAGGAGAGCATCTAAAAAAACCCGGCACTGATAGCAGATGACATCCTGGAACAGCCAGTCTTGACACATCATTACAACACATTCAAATGCATTGCACGCTGGAACACCTCCAGAGCACATCATGTTATATTTGCCTGTCGGTGATTGACAGGGCAGAGGTTGTTAAAATGACTGTATGTCTTTATGCATGTGTTTATTAGATGTGTAAATGCAATTTAAATATTCTGGATACATTTTAAAATCAGAAAATGAAGTCTGTAGGCTCTTCTGAAACAATCTGTAAGGCGTGGAAATACAAGCGACATAAACTTGATATGAATATTTATTTCCTGAACATCTGCTTGAATACAAAATATGCAGTTTAAGCAACCCAGCATGGAAAAAAAGGCAGCTAAAGCTATAAGCATTAACAAGAATGCTATCTTGAAAGCTTTAGATTTCACTTGCTGACAGTTAAGAATATATTGGGCACATGAAATGACAAAGAACAACCAAAGAAATCATTAACTGAAGTTACAGAATGCTAATAAGAGTTATAGAAACAATTGTATGAGTTGCATAGTATTCAATCAATACTTAACGCAAAAGATACTTGAATAAAACTTTAATTAAACAGACCAAAATATTTTAATTGAACAAATTTGCCTCTTCTTAGAGATAACACACTCTCTGGCCAAAAAAAAAAAAATGTATTTAAAGAAAATTTGCAATATGGATCCCTTTGATCCCCTTATGTTGTCTTATTGCTATTGCTAGAACTTCAAGCACTATATTGAAGAGGTATGGAGAGAGTGGACATCCTTGTCGTGTTCCTGAAAAAAAAAAAAGAAAAAGAAAATTTGCCCAAAACTTTATGTTCTGTTTTAGCACATGGCAGCTTTTATATGTCATCAGTGGCAATATGACTTTTAATGGTAGCATCATACTTTTTATGCTCTTTTGTCCAGCAGAGTATTAGAGTGTAAAGGATACTTTGTAACTGAACAGTTTGAGGATCACTGTTAGGAGCTCTCTTTGGAAGGTTTGCTAGAATTAACTTCCACTCCTTCGGTCCAGGTTTGTTTGTTGTTTGTTTTGCTTTTGTGGAGACAGTCTAATACTGTTGCAGTCCCTTTGGTGCTCCTGGGTATGCTGGAGATGTTTATAGCCCATTTTATTCAATTTTAGCAGATCATACATACCTAAGGGTTTTTCTACTTTCTCTAGGTTTTTCAACTTCTGAGAATATAAATTTTGAAACTATGCTCTAATGATCTGAATTTTATTGGATTCTGTCATCACCTCCCTATTCTTGATTCTGGTGTTGCTAATTTGGTGCTCATTCTTTCCTTTTGGGTTAAATTGGCCAAGGGTTTTGGTTAAATTGGCTAAGGGCTTTGCTTATATTGGCCATGAGTTTTCATTACTTTGGCTTTTGGTTTAACTTGCCTGAGCGTTTGCTAACCCTGCTGCGTATTTTAAAGTCTCACCTGTTAGTTTGTTCTGTGTATTAATGTTTCAGTCCTGTTATAGTAACTTCTGCTTGGTCTTTGTTGTTTCTTGCTGTCTGCTGTTTCGCCGTCTGTGATCTTGTTTTCTGGTTCCTTGAGGCAAATCTTACGGTATTTTTTTTCTTTTTTTGTACACTGATTTGTTAATGAACATCCTCCTGGTTACACATGTTTCTCTCAGAGCTGCCTTAGTTATGCTGCCGATGTTTGGTGAGCTGTGTGTTCATTTTCATTTGATTATAGGAATTTTTAAGATTTTCCATGATTTCTTTCAGTTAACCCCACTCATCATTAAAGGGTGTACTGTTCACTTTCCATAATCATGCATAATTTCTGGAATTTTTGCTATTGAATTTATAGTTCCAGTGTACTATGATTTAGTAAGAAAAATAAATTGTTTCATCTTTATTTTTGTGTGTTAAATCTTGCTTTGTGGTCTAGAGTGTGGGCTATCTTAGAGAAGGCTGCTGAGGAGAAAGTGTACTGTGTTTCTGTGGGATGAAATAGTCTGTAAATGTCTATGCAGTCTAACCATGGTGTGGTTTAAGTCTGAAAGCTTCTTTTCTGATGTTCACTTTGGATGGTCGATTTAGGGATGGGAGTGTGGTACTGAAATCTCTGTTATTGTATTGGCACTTATCTGAACCATCAAACCTTTTGTTTTATGGAATTTGGAGCCCCCATATATAGTGCACATGCATTTAGAGTTGTTTTTTCTTCTTTATGATGGTTTTCTTAATTAATATTTAATGACCCTTCTTATTGCCTCTAAGTTTCGTTTTCTGTATACTTTATCAGGTATCAGAATAGTTACACCACTTGCTTTTGACTTCCATTTGCACAATAGACTGACTTCCAATCATTGCATCTCATTCTGTGGGTGTCATTTCTAAGGATTAAGTTTTTCTTGTAGATAACAGTTGAGTCTAGTTTTCTAATCCAGTTAGCCTTATTGTGTCTCTTATTGGTGAGTTGAGGCCATTTACATTAAGGTGACTTTGAATGCTGTCTAATTCTCTAATGCGGGTTGTGGCCTTTCTGGTTGGTTGGTGTAGCCTTTGTTCTTTTTTTTTTTCCCTTTCCTATTAGCATTAGGGTTTTGGTGGTCTATTGTGTGAGAGATATAGATTACACTATAGCACTTCTCTGCTCATCTATTTCTCTCATGAATATACTCTCTTAGTTTATAGTTTCTTCTTTAAGTGCCTGTTATAATGTTTTCCTTGTAATGAGCTGACTTTGTTAGTGTATGTTTTCAAATGTTATTGTTTTTCAATCAACTTTAAAGGTAGCTGTTATACATAGCAGTCATGATTTACACTTTCAGTATTTTATGTATTTATATATAAAATATAAATATATGTATTTATATGATATTGCCTACTTTCTTGGATTTTTCAGTTGCTGATGGAATCTGCTGTTATTTGAATGCCTGCTTCTGTGGATGAGCTGACACTATTTCCCTTGCACTTCTTGATGCTGTTGCTTTGCCTTGAAAGGAAGTGACTAAAACTGAGCCCAGCTCCACCCACCTAGATCTCTGTCGTGGTACCACTCCTCATACTACAGTATTTTCTGTTGCTGTGATTTGAAGAGGAAAGGCTTACACATCCTGGTTACAGTTCACCATTGAGGGAAGTCAGGGCAGGAATTTAAGTAGGAGCAGGGGCAGAAAACATGCAAAAAAACCACTTACTGGTTTGCTTTCCCTGGCCTGCACAGCTGGCTTTCTTACACAGCTGCCTAGGTATGGCACTGCCCACAGTGGACTGGACTATCCCACATCAATTAGCAATCAAGAAAATGCCTTATAAAAATGCCCACAAGCCAATCTGAAGTACTCCTGTAATTGAGACTCAGATAACTCTGGAATAGGTCAAGTCAAATAGGAGACTCATTTTTTCCCCTCCCTCTGTACTTTCCAGAAAACTATTGCCACTTCTGTGGATTCCCAAAACTTTCTCCTTTCTTTGAAGTCAGATTTATTTTTTCTTGAGTCTTCTTGACATGTCACACAAAAGCAGGTCATAATCTGTCATTCACCCCAGAAATCTCAAGATCTCTACTGATATCCTAGAAGGAACAAAAAAAAAAAAAATCTGAGATTCATGAGGCAAAACAGAGGTAGTCCTACAAAACTTTCCTGAGTGTTCAAAAGATTTAATTACAGTGTGTTTCTACTTGTTCTCTAAGAAATTGAGGTTTTTCAGACAGAATTTTAATCTAACATCAATATTTATAGTTTCTTAGGTACAGAGTAAAACAAACAAAATTGGATACAGAGTAAAACAAACCAAAAAGAAACCATGAGTGTGCACAAGTTGCTCTGCAAAAACTTCACTCCAACAATAAATATTTCACAGTTCTCCTTGTGAGATTTTAAAGTATATTATGGGGTCACAAAAATCAAATTACAAAGAAAAGAACAAATGACCCATGTACATTGCAGCTCCGTATTCACTGTGTATACGCATGCCTTTCTTTGCAGATGCTCTAGGAACTGGCTAGAATATGTCCTACAAGGAGACTTGTGGAAAGTGCTAGAAATAAATATGAGTATCCACACTTGGAGGTTTGCATTCAGTATACTTCACTCATCATCATAGTTTTGCATTTCGTTGCATTGTCTGCAGTGTGAGAAGCAATACATACATTTTTACAATTACTGATACAGCTTGGTGATACATGCTTGCACGGTATAAGCAATGACTTGGGTTCCATCATGGCACCACACATACACACACTCATGTAGACATGCTGATACACACTCATGTCTAAAGGTATGGACACACACACACACACAGGTTCAACTTACTCTCTGATGGAAATTTTAGTCAAGTCCAGTTCCCTAGATGCTGTTCTGGTTGGATGCATCGCTTTCTCCTATGTGCTAATAGCATACAAGTGTGTGACAGTCATAAAGACAGGTTTATAAAACACCAGTCTCAAACTGAGCATTTCGTGGGAAAGTGCTATAGAGCTCTTGTCTCCACCTGTACTGCCAAACAGGGAGATAGTGGCTGTGAGCCAAATTATTTAAAGATTGTACAGCTTTGACCTGCCCTCCACTCTAGGCACACTGCCAACAGTGTTGCCATTTCTTCTCTGTCAGAGCCCAGTTGTCACCCAACTCTGAAAAGGCATGTAACAGAACTTTGTGAGACCAGTTGTGGTAGTTTGAATGCCATTGGCCCGATAAGCTCATAGGGAGTGGCACTATTAGGAGGTGTGGGTTTGCTGGAGTAGGTGTGGAGGAAGTGTGTCATTGTGTGTCTGCTTTGAGGATTCCTAGGCTCAGGATACCGCCCAGTGTCTCAGTTGACTTCCTGTTGCCTGGAAGACACAGGACTCTCAGCTACTGGCTGCCTGCTCACCATCATGCAAGTCATCCCAATTATTTGTTTCTCCTGTATAAGAGTTGCTGTGATCATGTTGTCTCTTCACAGCAATAGGAACCCTAACTAAGACACCAAGGTAGTTCTTTTCTGAAGAGTGGCCAATATTATAAATTGAAATATTAAAAAAGAATTTATAAAAAGTGAGGCAAAGTGACCAAATTTTATTTGAAATTCAAAGGACTTCCAGGGTTGCTGCAACCCTAGGAATTACAGCCTGCCACTAGACATCCTTCTTTAGTGGGATGTTTCAATGATCATATCTCTTAACCATTTTATAAGTTAGGCTGTTAGCCTTAAATTGTTGAGTTTTCAGACACTTAATTCTGAGTGCATGGATGAAACTCTAAAGTGAACCGAATTTTCTTATGAATTGTTAAGGACTTCTTCTTGGGGAATGTTGACAACAGGAGTCACTTTCTTCCTCCTTCTGCATTTTGGTATGTTTTGCCAAAGAACCAAACAAGAGACTCATGAAAGAAGGGGGCGGGCATAGAAGATCCCAGCCCTAGCATCCAGAAACAGAGCAAGTAGAGATTCATGCTAACAGTCTGTTATAGTAGGCACCAAAGAGCTTGATAACCCCTTAGAGCAGAGACATATTAATGCAAAGAGGTTGTCTGGGTACCACACAGCCGGACTGAAGCCACATAATCAATGGAGAACAGAGTAGGGTAGTTGGTGAGAGCAGACATGGATGTATCATTAATGCTACCTCGGTCACTGGAAAGTACAGTTCAAGATCCTTTGCAAAACCATCTAGCTTCAAATTTCACACAGTATATAAGCTTGTCACCTTCCTCCTTAAAGAAGGTTAAGTCAAAGTCATAACTTCATCTCCTATTAACTCTGAAATAATTGCTGATGGTTCTTCTGCATTTCTTGGATGACTGGCTCCTGTCTCCTGTTTCAGGAACAGAGAAGTGATCGTATTCCCCCAGCTATATTTAGAAAATTGCGTCACAGACACATGAGCATTCTTGCTCTGAATTTCCTAAACCTGGGGCTCTGCACGCAGTGCAGGAGAAGAATATACAGGAACCAAGGTTCTGTCCATTATGAAATGGTTTTTTGTACTTAATCCATAAGGAGAATCTGTGTTTAGATGCCGTCATCACTGTTTCCTCCTACACATATGCCCATTATGGATGCAATAATCACTTTCCTCCCTAGCTACAGTTAAAGAAGCAACATTGACCTATTTCCAGATATTTACTGAAAGACCTGAAACCTGTTTAAAAATTTTAAGTCAATAGTGGAGCATTAAAAGTCAGCAATTCTGGGTTTTCATTCAACAGTTAAGCCTCACGTAGGGAACAGATGGTGCACAGAGAGAAGTTGACTTTCCCTGTCTCCTAACCCAGGACTCTGTGCACATAGTTAGAGATGCTTTCTACTTGCAGTCATGTTCCTTCATTTTTCTTCATTTTCCCTCTTCTGTTCCTCACGTCCCTCCCATATCTTCTTTTCCTTCTTTCCCTAGAGTGTATACATGAAGCACCAACAATACAGAGAGGTTCTTATCTCACACACACTACACAAAGGCATCTCCCATGTATCACCATCCTGATGGAGAGGTAGAACATAGACTGTTCGTGGCAGAGTTGATCATGTCAACTGATTCCTCAGACTGGATTGTCAGGAGATGGGGTGGGAGGTGACACACTTCTCTGGAAAGGTGAGCTGAGCACCCAGTTTCTCTTGGGCAGTGAACTGGAGTAATAGGGAACAATTTTTCTTGAGGCAACACTGCAGAGATGCCTTGCAAAGGAACTAAGCAACTGTCAGCTGATGTGCCATGCAAATCCCTGGAGTTAGGGACAGAAGTGTTTTTGGATCATAGATAGGCTTTTTGTCGTTGTGTTTGTCCCAAGAAAAACAGCTTTAATCTCCAGGACAGAAAGTACCCTTGGTCTAATGCTGTGTCAAAATCTTTCCCTTGTGTACAACATCACAGCAATTGCCACAGTCAACATGGCCAGAGCAGATTTATGTCACCATTTTGAATACATTGACATGTAGCTGTTAGTTAAATTGAAACATGCTTTAACGTGCATGTCTGGCACAGATAACCTGCAATAACTTCCAGGCACACTTGGTTTGAATGCTTCCTTTCTCCATGTGTAAATGACATACTTGCTGAATTTTACACAATGTCAGTCCTGCAAGGCTGTGTCTATTCACCTATTTACCTCTGTACCGGCAGTGTAGTGAAGAGGCAACCCTGGAATTACGGAGAGGTGCTGGTACCTACAAACAACAAAATAAAAGCACAGCTCAGAATTTTTTAAAAGCCACCATGAGCTGCCCTGATCCCAGGTCTGCTCTTCTTACTGCCCTTGAACCCGTCCCGCATCACCATTTCCTTGCTCTTCTTCGTGGTTTTACATGTGTTACCTGACATTATTTTCTGTAAGTTTATTAAGTTTATTCTTTTTTTGTTGTTGTTTTGGATCATAATGTTTATAGTTTGCCTTTAAAAAAAAAACAAGCTTTAACTTTCTGGCGGTTATTTCTAGTCAATGTCAATCCATTTTGCCTGTTTTATTGCTGCTCATAATATAAATGCTGCTCAACAAACTACCTGTATTTAAAGTTTCAGGAATTTTGACATATGGATGTCATAGAAACAACATCAAAATCAAAACAGTGTGCAAAGACATCCTCCCCAAGGTCATGTCCCTGCCTGCTCCATCAACTGTCCTCCAACATTCTAGATGATCACTGATCTGTTTCATGCCATTATCCAGGAGTGTTATTTCTAGAGTTTGATGTCTGGC
The DNA here is from genome assembly GCF_950005125.1 of Chionomys nivalis. Classification (NCBI taxonomy): domain Eukaryota; kingdom Metazoa; phylum Chordata; class Mammalia; order Rodentia; family Cricetidae; genus Chionomys; species Chionomys nivalis. The sequence goes on along the minus strand of NC_080097.1, from coordinate 39,974,604 downwards.
TCCTCTCATCCTAGAAGGCATGATACGGTATCTTCTTAGGGTTTCATTTTTAAATTTTATTGTTTAAAATTGTGTATATGTGTCTTTGTGTAAGTAAACGCACATGGGTGCAGGTGCCCATGGCATCTGAAGGAGGGTGCTGGGTCACCTGGAGCTGGATTTACAGGTGAGCTGCTTGAAGTGGGTGCTGGGAGCTGAATTCATGCTGTTCTGCCAGTTCTCATTAGCTGTTAGATCCACCTGAGAGGTTTCCACCTAAATATTATATTTTTTCATCCTACCTCATTATGAAGAAGAGCAGTACATACTTAACTCTTGAGATATTTTCCCAGTCCGTCTTCTTAGGATCCTGATTTTGCATGTGGTGGTTATCTGTGTCTTTACTCTCTTAGCATGTGAGAATACTTTTGACACTTTACTTTGGTGTTTAGATGTTTTGTATGAGCCTATCATGATGTGGGATTTCCCTCTGTATGCTGTGAATACCATTGTTTAATAAAGGAACTGCTTTGGACCTATAGCAGAGCTAGAGAGGAGCAGAGTTAGGTGGGGAAAACTAAACTGAATGCTGGTAGAAAGGAGGTGGAGTCAGAGAGAAGCCATGTAGCCCTACCAGAGACAGACACCAGAACTTTAGCCAGTAAGCTACAGTCATGTAACAATATACAGATTAATATAAATGGGTTGAATTAATATGCAAGAGTTAGCCAATAAGAAGCTAGAGCTAATGGGCCAAGCAGTGATTTGATTAATACAGTTTCTGTGTAGTTATTTTGGTTCTGGGAGACTGGGACGAATAAGCAGCCTCCTCACTATACTGTCATGCATCTCATTTTTCCTTTACCTGTGGTTTTGCTCTCACTTTTGTGACAGTGCCTTTTGCAAACAAATCTTTTAATTTTTACGACATCAGTTTTTTTTGTTTTCCTTGATTATTAAGACTATATGCTGTATTAAATCTTTTCCAAACCAATGCTATCAAAATTTATGAATATAGAATTTTCCTCTGGGAATATTATACTCTTAACTCTTAGATTTAGATTTATAATCCATACTAAATTTAGAATAGAATTTTAGAATAAAAGTCAGGACTCTACTGTTATAGCTAATTAGTTGTTACTAAATTCTTCCTGGAAACACTGTTTCTTTTTTGGATTGCCTTAGAGGCCGACAGACGATGATGATTTTTTTTAGGGAGGTTTATTCTGATTGGAGTTTGTTTAGTTTTTGGATCTTTTTGATCATAGTATTTTAAATCAAGTTTAGCATTGTTTCAGCCATTATTCCTTCAAGTGTACAACCAGTCACCAGTTGCCTTTTCCTGACTTCAGTTTCAAGAAAGAGTGTCTTATTCCAGCTCTGTTGACTGTTGACTTAGTTTCATTGCTTTGTGTTGAAGGTTTATTCCTGGATCCATCTTCTACCAGTTCTCACTAGCTGCTCACTTCACCCTGAGATCTTTCTATCAGCCTATTGTATTTGTAATTCTAGATCTTTCTTTGTATTTGTTCTTATACCCATGTTTGTCTTCTTCTGAACTTGACTGAGTAATTCCTTGGGGGAGGATTTTTTTAGGCTGGATGTGCACAGTTATGTATCTTGCCCTAGGCTGCAGGATGATAGCCTTCCCTAGTCTGAGGACTAAATTCTTTGAGAGGAACATGCAATCTAACGGTTCTATAATGGCCTTCCATCACTGGGATGGCAAAGTTAAAGCTGTAAGAAGGAGGTTCAAGCATGTGACTCCTCGTTTCTCAAGTAGGTGTGCTGTCAATCTAGTATCTCCTTAAAGGAAGGTTAGAGTCAGAGGTGTTTCTTGAATGACTCAGGTGAATCAAAGGGTTTTTTTGTTCATGTGTGTGTCCCTGTGTGCGTTTATATGTACCATGTGCGTACAAGTGCCCAAGGAGGACAGAAGAGGGTGTTAGATCCCTTGGAACTAGAGTTAGAGGCAGTTGTGATTTGCTCTCTGTATGCTTGGAATAGGATCTAAGTCCCCTGCCAGAGTAGTGCACCCTCTTAACTGCTGAGCCATTTTTCGAGTCTCTAAGCTTCAGCTTTAATTTTATATAAGAATTCATCTAGTTTTAAGGTCACCTCTAAGTTGATGTATCAGCTTATATTAATCAAGGTTTTAAAACTTCAGTTGTAATCCATGTATATTTGGATTTTTCTTTCTTTGGGGTAGGGACAGTGATGAGGATCATATCCAGGGCCTCATGTCTGCTAGATACGTGTTCCACCACTCAACTTACTTCTAGCCACATATTTTAAATTTTCCTTTTTTTTTTCTAAATCCATTATATTTATCATATAGTTGTAGGTAGGTACCTTAAATACTTAGAGAAATTTACCTCCTTTTTCTTCTCACACCAGCCCTTCCCCCTCCAATAGCTGTCTTATCCTCCACGCAAGCTCCCTTTCCCCTCACAGATTCATGGTTTCTTTCTTTAATTATTATTGCCACATATGTATGTGTAAATATAGAAGTACAAACTCCAGAGTCCACCTAATGTTTCTTGTATGTATACGAATTCAAAGCTGATCCTTGATTTCATTCTACAAATTAGAAAAACTAGCCGGGCGGTGGTGGCGCACGCCTTTAATCCCAGCACTTGGGAGGCAGAGGTAGGCGGATCTCTGTGAGTTCGAGACCAGCCTGGTCTACAAGAGCTAGTTCCAGGACAGGCTCCAAAGCCACAGAGAAACCCTATCTCGAAAAACCAAAAAAAAAAAAAAAAAAAAAAAAAAAGAAAAACTAAAGTTTTCCTCGCATCAATGGACAACTGTGTTACAGAAGCATCTTCAAATGGCTTTCATTTCTGCAGCCTTTGAGAAACACTGTTCTAGTTATTGACTTGCGGCTTCTGAAAGGCCGACACATACTTTATCACCATCTCTGTAATAAGACAGTTGGCACCTGTCCTTTGTTTGGTGGCAGGATTGTCAAACTGTGTCCGCAGAGGGTGCTAACTACAGGGGGAAGGGAAGAGAGGATGTGCTCATTCTGATGCTGCTGCATTTTCTGGGAAGACTTCGCTTGGTTTTCTGAAAATCATTTGAATTTTGACAGTTCCTAGCTCTAAAAGGATTCAGCAGCCAGTAGAGATTAGGGCTTTCCCATTGCTGGCATCTCCTGGCATCACTCCGTTGTATACTTCCCCTGGAATCCTCTAAGTGTCTTTTCAGAGTCTCATGCCTAGCTTTGACAGATGATCTCTTGAGCTGCTTTTAGAACAGAGCCAACTGATGGGGAGATTCTTTAGGTTCTGGACACCTCTCAGAAAGAGGCTTCCTAAGAGCTGTGACATTTTACCATTGGTGAATTTTTCTAATTCTAGATGTTATGAAGATTTTATACCTGTTAGGCAGCAATATGGCATGGTGGGCTTTAAGCTAAGTGAATTAAGTAGGGGAAGTGTTGGAGCCCACAAGACTCTACAGTGAATGCACAAATGGCAGACCAATACTCAGATCCATGGGAAATATATACGTGCACATCCACATGGAATAATCTGTTTCTCAGAGCTGCGGGAACACTTGTCTTTTGGAAAAGTCGCTGTCATATCTGTAAATACCTTGTGACCCATGATTCTTCCCTTCAAAATGGGATTCATTTCCAGAACACCTCAGCAGTGTAACCTCTGTGTGGGCATAGGAATGACCTTGTTCCATTCCCCCACACCGTGAGGCTTTGGAGCAATGGCATTCACTCTTTGTTCTAGCAGTCAAATTTACATAGAGTCTATTCCATAAAATTATCTGCTAACCAACCACATAGAGATTTCTATAGAAGACAGGCACTGAGCAGGAAGGCAGCATGCCCTACCTTTGCTAACCAAAAAATCTGGGCATCTCCAAAGCTGGTTATCACCAAAGAGATTAGATGAGAATGGGTGAATCCAGGGGTGTTTAGTAACTTTATCTAATGGTTTGAGATGTCAGGTACTTCCCCTTGAATGCTGGCTCTTTCCTGGGTCTTGTTATGGGGTACTGCTTTTTCCAGGTTCTACCTGCCCGTTTTGTGATTTTGATATGCATATTATCATTGTCTCTGTGGAATTTTCCAACTGTGCCTGTAGAAACTAAAAATCTCGTGGAGATCACCCTTACTTTTCTTCTTCTCATTACTTCTACTTCTTCCCCTTACTCTCCTTTCTTCTTTTATTCCTCCCCTTACTCTTCTTCTTATTCCTCCTCTCCTTTGTGCCCTCTGCACTTCATTTTCCCCTTGCACAAAAGTTAAAGAAGATGCAGAGGAGCCAGGCGGTGGTGGCGCACGCCTTTAATCCCAGCACTCGGGAGGCAGAGGCAGGTGGATCTCTGGGAGTTCGAGGCCAGCCTGGTCTACAAGAGGTAGTTCCGGGACAGGCACCAAAGCTACAGAGAAACCCTGTCTCGAAAAACCAAAAAAAAAAAAAAAAAAAAAAAAAAAAAGATGCAGAGGTAATATACTTGAGTTAATTGTTTTTACCCTCAGATCCTTGCCTGCCATAGACATCCAATTCTGAGCCCTAAGGGGGTACTGAGGCTGGTACTCAAGGCCCCGATAGTAAAGAAAGATAAGTACTGTATTTCTTACTAGTAGCTGAAGTTTAAAAAATCAATTCCATAGAATCCTATTAGAACGTTGATGATGATGATGATGATGATGATGTCAGGGAGGGGAAGGAAAGGAAGGAAAGATGCAGATCAAAGGCTGTCATGTTTAAGTTAGCCCAGAGGAATAAATGTTTCATTTAGTGATTACAGAGCATGGTGACCACATATAGAACATATAGAATGACATATAGAACATTTCAAATTGCTAAAAGTAAGAGATTTTTTTTAGCCTTTTAACAAATAAAATAAATGAAGCAGTTAATATAAATTAGTTTGCTTGAATCTTTGTTTTATGTGTGTGTGTGTATCTAAGCATCATGTTATACCTCATGAATATACAAGCTGATTGTCAATTAAGTTTCTATTTAAAAAGGAGCACCTTATATCCTTGTCAGTTTAGCTTTCGGTGAGGAGTTGATCCAAATGATGTAACTTGTGGTCACTGAAGATTTGAATGGCAGCTCTTTTCTCCCAGCAAGGAAAGTTGCTGAACTTGGAGAGACAAGAGAACATCACATAGACTCTTCCTATAGCAATGCCATTCTTCTAATAGTCACAGCCCTTTTGGCTTCATATCTGTTTCAAGACCTCCCAGTTCATTAGCTAGCTGGTTGTAGCTCATTACGGCTTTGCTGAAGTTAACATTTGATGCTCATCTGAACATATTTTTACACAAATTCTTAGCACCTGCTGCCCTGACTTTCTGTCTACACTTCCAACCACCGTATTTTTCCACCTGACCTTCGCATATGCTGTTCCAGCTGCTATACTCATTTTCACCCGTGTCTTGGGAAGCATTTGGACATGACCTCTGAAAATGTCCACTGCCTGTGTCTGTTTTGCCTTGGTGCTTCCACAAACGGCTTCTATTTGTATCCAGCCCATTCGTCCTTGGATTGAAAATGTCATTCATTGATTTATTCATTCAGCAAATAAATATTTAGCGCGTTGCTTCCCCTGCCAAGAAAATGAAGAAGCCTTATTCTCGCTTCATATTTTGTTTTAGCCTTGACTATTTAATGTTCTGTCTTCCTCAAACTGTTGTGAGTTTGTTATCTTTTCAGAACCTCATTCAGGAGCTGCACATACAACTTTGTTAAAAAAAATAGTAAGCCATCTTGAATGAATTAATGATGAGGTCTGAAGCAGAAGAGGAATTAGGAAATCTCAACAGAGAACACAGGTTGAGAAATATTAAGATTGCTGTTTTGAGTGCATCCCTTTAGTAAGTTTAGGTAGCTTTTCCATTTATATGTTGTTCTGTATTTGATCTTTGTATAATTTGATATATTATGCATTTTATTTCTCGTGTGTGTGTGTATCTGCATGTTCATGTTTATGGAGGTCAATGAGTATGTGTTTTGCTGACTTGAGATGTCACCCTTTGAATTCCTTCTACCTATTGAGACAGGGGCTGTCACTACCCTGCAGTTTGCTAAGTAGGCTAAGTACGCTGGCTGGTCAGTGAATCCCAGGAGCCCTCCTATCTCCATTTCCCCAGAGCTGGGATTTTAAGTACTCATCACTGCATTAACTCTATGTTTTATTTTGGACTTGTTGATGAACACAGAGGAAATAACTCAAGGTATTTGAAGAACTTAATCCTGCAGCTGCATACTGCAAGCCTAGACCAGCCATGGATTCGGGAGCCTGTGAATCAACACACTCTGCTGTTTCTCACAGTTCTGACAAGCCAGAGTTTGGAAGATTCATTGTATTTAAAATGTCTAGGATGCCTCTGGTTAATTATGTTAGAAGCTGATGTATAGCTCACTCTCAAGAAGGATGCATAAAGAGTTGGTCTTTCACAGTGTGTCTTCATTCACAACTCCCATAGCTGTGGATATCGATTTCTCTCTGGCACACATCAAATCTGCATTTTTATGGTTATACTTTGAAAACCTGACATTCCTCATACATTCTTTCAATAGCTCCCTTCAGCATACAGAACAGTAGCACGTAATTTTTCAGCACTGGGTATTTTTTTTTTTTTTGAACACAGAGCTTATGTTTCCCATGGGTTTGTGGGTTTGCTTTAGTGCTTAATGAGAGGGACTGTGGCAGAAAAATCTTAGGCTAGAGTACGTGCCTCCATCCTGAGTGTCCAGCTTTGGGAAACATCCTGGCTGTTGCTCACAGGTTGAGAGTCTGAGCTAGAAGCCATGGTGAGTGGTACACTTTGATCTTGTGCCTTAATTATGATGAGAGAGAAGACAATTTGTCTACCTACAGGGAGGTTAGTTAGCACCAGAGGAAGATGGCTGAGAGCAAACAGCTGGGAATGACATCTGTAATGTGGTTCACAGTTAGATATCTTTGCCCAAAGTCCAAATGAGAACTCTTCCTTATGGCTCATGCACTTGTTCAGAGTAATGTCTCACACTTCAACCTTCAAACCTATAAATAAAGGGGAGCAGTGTTACTACTGTCTCGGCGGAATCTCTAGATGTCTACTTCTGTCCAGGATGTCTCTGAAGCACACTGAAAATATTCCCTTTTCCTTGTCAAGTGAATGAAAGCAAATGTAGTAACATCTCTTAAAGATTAAGTACATGGTTTGGTGATTACTTAATTTTGCTCTACTAACTTTCTGTACTATTAATTTTTCTATGTATATACATTTCTTACATAAATCCCTTGTTTTAATAAAAGTATATTTTCTATCAGAAATATGGAATGAAAATGAGACTATAAAGATCACCTATTAAATTTATACATGTGCCCCAAAGTAACAACCCAGACCATCTGAAAGACACCTTCAGGTGATCAGGAATGGGAGGAATTGTCTGTGTCTATACCGAGGAGGAAGTGGGAACCTCTGACCTGCCTAACTTCTGAGTTGCAGAGATACGCAGTGTAAATACATGACACCCTCCGTGAATCCACGACTGGATCAAAGAGAAAATCCTATACGAGTTTTCCAGGGACAAGTAAAATGGACACAATTGCCCTTAAACAGCCTTTACAGTTGGAAGATGCCAACCAACATCATCACCAATCAGATCAAGTCTCTGGTGAAATTTTTGGAGAAATAATAATCATTTACATAGCGAAGGCAAAATCTTTAAATTCTCATGGGCTTAATTTCATTGATGTCTTAATTGTCATGAAGAGACACCTTGATTAAATGCAGCTAATAAAAGAAAGCATTTAATTCAAGACTTGCATACTATTTCAGAGAGTTAGTCCTCTTTCATCATGGTGGGGAGCATGGCAGCAGATAGGCAAGCTATGGCTCAAAAGGAGTAGCTAAGAGCTTACATTCTGATTCATAGGCGGAGGGAGGGAGGGACGGAGGGACGGAGGGACGGAGGGATGGAGGGGCCCTGCAAGGGCTTTTGAAATCTCAAAGCTGACCCTTCAGTGACACACCTCCTCCAATAAGGCAACACCTCTTAACCCTTCCTAAACAGTCTACCAACTGGGAACTAAACATCAAATATATGAGCCTATGGGCGGTGGGGGTGGGCATTCTCATTCAAACCACCACAATTGGCTCATCATCCACAAAGCCGATACTCTTTGAAGTTCATTCCTCTGATGTAGGACCTCAGACATTTATGAAAGTTCATTAAGTTGGTAGTTATTATAGGCTAGTCGGGTAAGGAGGACTTAAACTCTAACCCACTAAGACGTGTAGCTATCAAGCTTCATTCAAATAAGTAGACATCTGTATCGGCAGGCTGGCTCTTGAGTGGCTATTGACTATTGAATGGGAGGATTCAGATGAAAGCAGTGGGTGGCAGAGGCTTCTAGTGAGCTACATTTGGAGAATGCACTCATCCATCTACAGCTGCAGACATTTCTTGGTATCTCTCTATTTCTTGTAGCCTTTTTCTAGGGCTTTGAAAGCAAAGACCCATTGGAAGTCTCTACATATGCAAATAATTATTACATAATTATTCATTGGTAAGGAATACACATAATAATTCCTGCATCATGTATTCTAACTTCAGCAAAAATTCTGACTGCCCTTACTTGGCAATTTGACTTAAGCATATCAACAAAATTTCTAGGGTAAGGAGCTATAGTTTGGTATCTTAAGACACCTTACAGCGAGAGTCTCATAAGCCAATGTCTATGTACAAAAGTCATTAGAAATCTTCCCAGACATACTACTCCTGGGTAAATCCCTTTGTCCCAGTTCTTGCATGGGTGGAGACCAGTTTAGCAATCTTGATCAATGTACACAGCGAAAGTATTTTTATTTTCTTTCCATGAGTTCTCATTTCTAATATTCATCAGACAGAATTGAGTTAAAAAAAAGACTCTGGTTCTATGAATGAAAATCACTACCTTCTGTGCTAGCAGAGTGTCAAGTGTTTATTGAGATACTAAGACCAGGAGTATTTGCGGGACCTAGTACCAATGGCTCTTCGGGCCCAGTGCCTGCTGATTCCAGGTAAATTTCTTTCCATGGTAGAAGTTTTGCTTCTGCTCACATAGTCGGTTATGCTGTTGTCAACCTGATGCAAGCCAGGGTCATCTCTGTCAGATTGGCCTGTAGGCAAGTGTATAGGGCGTTTTCTTTAATAATGATTGATGTGGGAGGGTCCAGCCCACTGTGGATGATGTGCCTCCTGGGGGCAGGGGTTAGGTGGTCCTAGGAGGTCTAAAAGCTGAGGGAACCATAGCAGTGAGCAGTTTTCCTCTGTGGCCTCCGCTTCAGTTCTTGCCTGTTGACTCCTGTCCTAACTTCACTTCACAAAAGACTGTAAGCTGTGAAACAAAAGAACACTTTCCTTCTCCAGTTGCTTTCAGTCATGGTCTGTTTCACGACAATAGAAGGTAAAGCAGGACACCATGCTTAGCAAAGTTTGAGTCTTTTGTGATGTCTGTGTTACTCAACTTAGAGTGGCAAAAGTAACATCTTTAGGGTAATAACCCCTTTGACAAGCACACCATATGGTGCGGAATTCTATTGGGTACTTTAATAGTACTGTGTAATCCTTATAGCTATCTGATGGTAGGGCTTTGTACCAAAATAGAGTGTAAACAACTTAGCCAGGGTCACACAATAGCCGGGGCATTACTCACAGCTTGAACTGTAATTCCAAACATCACATATATAATTAATGTACTCTATCATTCTAGTGGGATTTTGCTTAAAATTCATGTTTCTTGATGACAGTAGATCATTCATCCCAATGGTCAACGTTTTCAGAAATGATCATATAAAAATGAGATATTGTGTCTTATTGGTTTGAGAATAGCAAAAAATCACATGGTGGGGAGGTGTGTGGACACATGCTTTCCTCCAATCCTGAACATCCTGATTTTCTAGTTCAGCATAGTCTAACATGCCACAAACTCACAGCATGTTTGGAGTATATTCCGTGAGCCACAGTAAGAGCTGTCCCTCCCAGTACTGCTTGGGAAATCTGGATTTATAGTCTAGAAACTTTCTATGAAACTGAACTATTTTTTTTTATCTGCTTTGGGTTAAAAATTCTGTGGGTTCCGGGGATACCGGTATTCTGATGCTTGAGACAGGCAGTGAGAATGCTGGAATTTATTACACTGTTTTCAGACGATCTTGAGTAGCTGATCTATCTCAACAGTGAAGGAAACACTTTCTATGAAAACTGCTTCAGACAGAATTGAAGCTGAGAGATTAGAATAATCCCAAAACACACACCAGTCTCAAACCTTTTTCAAAGCCTTCTCAGTGGAATCATCAATATCCCTTCGAAAAGCTGAAATCTGTGGCTGGCATACAAAGTTTACCTGGTTCTTGTTTGAAAGTGGAACATGTCCTTTTTTGTTTTAACCTGGGTTACTTACCAAAGAAGAGCTGCTTGGCTTTGTAGATGCATTGGAGTATCCTAAGTACAGTCACTTTGTGATTAGAAACTTCAAAACAAATAAGTATAAATAGAGGGGATTACTGTAAGGAACCTCAGCCTTGGGGAAGTCAAACACATTAATAAGTAAACCAAAGGGAACACTGCATACAAAAATACCCCTGTAAGTGTGTAGGTGGTAGTTATAAAAACATTTCTAATAATTTAGTTCCATCAATTCCTTATACCCAGAAGATTGCTGAAGTGTTAACTGTGACAGGAAAATGGTCCCGTTATCCTTGAGTGATCATTTTTGTTTTAAAATAAACCTCCTATTAAAAGAAATATTATATATTAAGAGCTTTTGCCCAGGTGTCAGCTAGGCTGTGGTTAACTAATATTCCAGTATAGGAATTTATGAAATGGTGTGTTCATTTCCCTAGCCTACACTTGGGAAAATGGCTATTAAAATCTGTTTTTCAGGAGACACTATGAGAGTTAATGTAGATGGCCCTGAAGTTATCAATCAGACCCACAGCCAGGACAATAGAGAATCACAAAATGCTGGGGAACAAGTGAGAGATGCTGAGCACAAAGCGTGGAACCTGACTCTCAACATAAATGCACGTTTATAGCTGACTTTGAATTGGCTAATTGGATGCAGTATGAATGAGCTAAAATGATTCTCTAATCAAGCAACATTGAAAATAAAATTTTTGGTAATACTAAATTTAATTAAAATATTGTTATATCATCCCCCATCTTGCTCCCTTTCAAATTCATGGTCCATCTATCTGTCCGTCCGTCCGTCCGTCCGTCCGTCCGTCCGTCCGTCCATCCATCCATCCATCCATCTATCTATCTATCTATCTATCTATCTACCTACCTATCTATATTTGAAACTTGTTGAGGCCATTTAGGGTTCAACTGCTTGTAATTGGATAACTGTTCAGAGTGTTCATCTCTGGGGAATACTAATTCTCCCTCTATATGTACTTTTTAGTTGCCTATAGCTCTTCATCTAGGGCTAGGACCCTATGCAATTTTCCCCCTCTACATTGACTTGCCTACTTGTGTTGTCTTTGTTTAGGTCTTAGTTAAGCAGCTATTTTGTTGAGATTTCTTGGGTATAGATTTCCTGTCATATGAAAACTACATATCACAGCAGACTTCCTGGTCCTCTGGCTCTTAGAATCTTTCCACCTCCCTTGCATGATCTCTGAACCTTAGATTAGGAGTTGTGTTATAGATGTATCAATTTGCTCTTCATCCTGCATTCTCTGCATTTTAACCAGCTTTGGGTTTCCTATAATGGTCTCTTGCTGTAGGAACTCCTTGAACCTTTAAGTTACTGGCCCACTTGGGTGTGACCTCATATACTATAAATGCTAATGTAAAGCACTCACTTGCTCTCTCTTCTGGCTGCTGGATTCAGTTCCTGTTTCCCCGTTCATGCAGAGGACTGTGATCTGTGAGTCTACTCCGAAATAAATAACCCTTTATTATACTCAATTCTGAGCTAGTGTGGGATTTCCTTTTAACGTCTGTCTTTAGTCTCTGTTAAGATAGTGCTTGGCTTCATAAACATGGCCTTGGTCCTGCCTTAAGGGATATGACAGACTTTGTTGACTTCCCATGGGAGGCCTCACTTTCTTTGAGGAATGGGTTGGGGTGGGGTGGGTAGAAGGTAGAGGGAGTGGGAGGACAGGAGGGAGAGAAAACTGGGATTGGTATGTAAAATAAGATTGTTTTAAAAATAAAAAAGAGAAAGTGTTAAGAATGCAGGCAGGAATTAGGAAAGTGGCAGTAGTAGACTCTCCCCTAAAATCTATGCTCTTGCCCATCATGGACAGGTAACTAATTTTCTAGTACTAGGCATGATTGTTTTTAAAAAATAATTGATTGAATGGGACTTGAGTCTAATTAGACAACTGTCGATTAGCTCCAAGGTGTAAGTGCCACTATTGTACTTTTAGAACTGTCTTGCTGTGTGAATCAATATTATTGTTCATAGGTGTCACAGACAACATTTGGGAGGCTACCAAGGGCATCAGCAATAGCGTATGTTGTTTAGGAGTCCCTTGGACTTCCCTGACCAACAACTTGAAAGGAGGGTTTCTCATGTCTGGTACTGGAGTTTTGTTGGATAGTCTATGGATCTTGGGGAGAGCATTGTGACTCTAGGTGGTGTAATTTCATATAAACTATATATGCATATGTATACAACATACTTTTATATATATTTAAGCCAATATTTCTTCAAGAATTTTTAGAAATATTGGGGAAAACTTCTACACATCCTGTTATTTACAATATTTTACTGGGCAACACATATCTTTGAAGTAATATTATGTGGTGTGCAAATTTGTGTATGTATATGTGTGTGTGTGTTTCCTTGTATGCATATGCACTCCTCCTGGGCTATATCTGCATGGCAATCTAAGATGCTAGATAAAATCTTCTAAGTTGAAACTTCAGGATTGGAGCTGCCAGGTGCTCAAAATGAGCATATGTTTCTGGTGACCATGAGAGGCAGGAAAAGAAAGCTAGAATTAATTTTACTTGACAGAGTAAATCTAACAATATTGCAATAAAGCTCACCTATTCTACTGAACACATGCCGAAACACGAAGGGGAAGATGGAAGAGTATCATTGCATCTTTTGCATTGTGGCTCTATTTTTCATTTTGGAGCTGTGATGCTGGATGGGTCGTGACTTTTACCGGCTTTGCAGTCAGGGGTAGATGATGGCTCTGGAAAGTGGTAGCTGAGGCAACTCTCACTTACATGTCAGTCTTGCTCACGTTTCTCATGTGGGCCTGTAGCAGTAAAAAAAGGTCCTCTGCTCATTGACTATGGTGATTGTAGATTTGTATGTACTCAAGGCCCACTGTGGTGGATGCAGAAAAAGGCAATGTGACCTGAGTCTTGGGACGATATGACAGACACTTTCTCAGCCAGAGAAAGATGGCTGAGGGAAAGGGGCAAGGAGGTCATAGAAAACATAGAAAGCTAAATAGTTGATTATCATGGTAGAATAGTCTGTGTTGGGCTGTCTATTGAGGAAGGAGAATGGAGAATTGGACACAAAATGGTACAAAACCTCTAAGTTGTAAATAATGAGGAGTGGGTAGTGTGAGTCTGTATAGATCTACCTGGAAATTGTGGTCAGGAGAGCCTTGTAGGTCTGCTGGTTGTGCCACTTGCTTCAAGATGGCTGGCCCCAACACCCTGGCTCTTCTTTTCTGCCCTGGTGACCCTTTGTAGATCAGACTCATGGTTGGATCAATAATATTGTGTTGTCTTGAACCCTTATATGGGCCCCACTTCTATTTCTCCCTTTCCCTTCTTGCCACGTTCCAACCTGTCAACCTGTTTTGGAATATTGGGACTCAACGAAGTGGAGAACTGCTTTTCTGTGTTTCTAATCCAGGGAACGACTACCCCGGCTACTTAATGACTAATTAATACCAAGGACGGGCAGGTAATCCACTTCTCCACATTTTATCTTGGTCTCTTGTGCAAAACTCTAGTATCTGTTAAGGTGTGTATGTGTGTCGAGAGAGACAGAAATGGAGACAGAGACAGACAGACAGGCAGACCAACACACACACACACACAGAGAGAGAGAGAGAGAGAGAGAGAGAGAGAGAGCGCACTTGTGCACTTTTCAGCTAGAGACGGGCATGGATAAGAGATCAGTGCCCATTCTTTAGTGGTATCTGCACTTGTCAGCCAAGGTAGTTAAAAGCATCAATGAAAGACAGCCATCACTCTTTAAGGTCCAACAGTAAGATTTGGGACATGGACTAGAAGTAATCAAACATATCGGCTCGAATCAAAGAGCAGTTGCTTTAGAATCAGAGACGATATCCCAAGGCAATGTTTGGAGTAGGACCCTATCTAATTTCTCCCTTGAATACAGTCTGCAGGCTCCAGCCGGGGCCCGAGTCCAGCCTGACTCTTGGACAACTGGGAGATGCTAATGATAATATGATGAAATGGGCCATACCCCAATTTTGCACTTGACTAGCACTGTGTAAGAAACCACTCCTGAAAAGGGGTTTGTGTGTGTGTGTGTGTGTGTGAGAGAGAGAGAGAGAGAGAGAGAGAGAGAGAAAGAGAGAGAGAGAGACAGAGAGACAGAGACAGAAGGGAGGGGACGGGGCAGGGTCCTTCCTATCAGGGTCTTTGTGCAGTGGCTTTCAAATTTAGCATTCAGATAGAAAGTTGTTTATATGTAATATTATCATTCACCCCAAGTTCCTTTTTTTTTTTTTTTTTTTTTTTTTTTTTTTGGATTTTCGAGACAGGGTTTCTCTGTAGTTTTTGGTGCCTCTCCTGGAACTAGCTCTTGTAGACCAGGCTGGCCTCGAACTCCCAGAGATCCTCCTGCCTCTGCCTCCCGAGTGCTGGGATTAAAGGTGTGCGCCACCACCACCCGGCTCACCCCAAGTTCTAACTTACAAGGTCCTAGAGAATTTAGAGCCATAGAATTTCTGCATAAGTCATTAGGTGTTTCTGTCTAAGAATAACGTTCTCTTCTGCACTGATCTAAAGAGGGGATCTTGAAACAACTGAGAAATGGTGGTGAACCATGGCAAAAGTAGATGTCTTATTTTTTTAATAGCATTTCCAGCTATAGACTCCTCTTCTTGTGTTGTACACATATTATAAGCATTCTTCAGCTTCTATATAGAAGGAATATTCTGGAAGGGTCAAATAATTTACATGTCTTTCTTTCATTTACACCTGCTGAAGAAACATGTTTGTGCACGCAGCTGCAGGGTTCAGCATCGCAATCCCTAATTGAAAATGCCCAGCGTCGAGCAAGATCAAGGCATAATAAAGCAGAAAAGGTCACTAGGCAGATTGATTATTTCCTCTTATAACTATGCTTCTCCGCTGGCAGAAAAAGAGGCAGTATCATCTCAGGTGGATGTGGTTGCCATAGGGACAGAAGTTGTGATTTACTGGGGAACAGTTGCCACAAATAGCAATAAAACAGCAATTCAGCTGAGGTCAGAGGCACAGATTCTCTGAAGCTGCAATCAAACCAGACAGCTGCTCAATTCATTCAGCACGAATTTCACAGTTGCCATTGTAAAGCAAGTGGAAGAATGGCGAAATCAAGCCAAGGCTCCTCTCTTGCGTACTTCTCTGCAAACGCCAGGTCTTTTGTCCAGAGCTTTCCAGCCACTGTACCAAGAACTCAGGGTAATTGCAGGGGTAAAAAGTAGACTAAAAATGTTATTAATAGAGTAATGCAAAGGCAAAAATTTAGAACCATAATAATATTCTAAAATGTTCTGTTTTATGAAGCAACATAAAGACAAGCAGCATTCAATATTACAAATAAACCCGGAGCTCAGGTTAGCTTATGAAATGATAGGGGTACGGCATGCCAGCTGAATATGATCTGCATGTATGAGGGTGTGATATGCACATATGGAGAGATGCATGACTATCCATGTGGTCTGGGTTTTAAGTGGAGCAGACTGCCTTGGCAATGGCCTATCCCTTCCTTCCTCCCCATCCTTGGAACAGTTTGCTCTGAAATGAAGATGCTCTCTGCTGTCTTAGAGTGAGGAGGGTGTCTGCCTTTTTCTTCACTATTAACACAGCTGCCTTATCTCCTTTGTCCCTTCCCCTGAATCTCTATTTTCAGTATGTCTGTAGCACTTCCTGTTATCATTGTTATTTGGTACTAGGATTGACAGGAGAGCCAGGGGAGTTTTGAAAGGCACAGTCAAACTTTACCTGCGTATTTGAGGTCTCCCTTTTTTTAGCAAGCGCTTAATAAGAAGCCTGTCTGGTATCTGTTCTCAGGGGACGGAACTTGGAACGTGCAAAATTACACCAGCTGTGGTTTCTGCACAAAGAGATGTAAATTTTGGTGAGACTCTTTAAAAGGAACTGTTAAGAGATGAAAGAGTAGACTGGGCAAGACAGAGTGCTCTATTGCCTTTTAGAGGAGTTCGTGTTTATAGGACTTCGCGGTTGGAGTGACTCAGTGTCAGCTGAGAGCCATTGCAATGATGTAGCAGGAGCCAGACTTTGGAATGTCCAGTCCTTAGAAGCCGTCACATCTGACGAGTGGAGGAGGGCTCTTGGATGCACGTTTTAGTGTTGATGGGCTGAGTGAGCCCCATTAGTTGCTACCTATTTCTTTTTCCTTTATCAAAAGCAATGGCTATTTCAGCTGAAACTCAAGCAAAAGAGATTACAAAAACCCCCAACAAAACAAAACACAAAAGGCAATTTTCCTCTGTGCTGCAAGTAAAACAAGCTGTTTTGTACCTGTCTCGCTATCCTGAGGTTTTGTCAACCTGACACAAAGTAGAGTCATTTGGAAGGGGGAACTTCGATTTGAAAAAATGCCACCATCTCTTGCCTGTAGAACAAATTTTCCTGATTAATGATTGAAGTGGGAAGATCAAGCCCATTGAGAAAGTACTGTCCCTGGCTGGTGGACCCAGATGTTATAAGAAAGCAGCAAAGCCATGGAAAGCGAGCCAGTAAGCAGCACTCACTCTTTCATGCCATGGCCTCTGCAGTAGTTTCTGCCTTGAGTTCCTGTCCTGACTTCCCTCAGTGATGAGAGTGACCCGAGAGTCATAAGATAAAATAAACCCTTTCCTCCCCAAGTTGATTTTGGTGGTGGTATTTTACTAAAGGAACAGATATCCTAACTAAGATACCTGTTCTTCATTACCATTTTTCTCAGTCTGGATCATCTTTATATTTATTTGCTTGCTGTGAATGTAAAGTGGAAAGTAGAATTGATCAGCCCCACCGTGCACAGATTAATGTACAGTTAATCAGATCTGGCATCTCTTGATTGCTGGTTTCCCTCTCTTTCCCTGGTCTGTGTTACAGTTACCATCCTCACCTCCCTCCACCTCCCCTTCCAAAAGTTTAGTTTGTTTAGTGCCTTTACTAAACATTCTAAGATGAGTTTTATCTGTGAAGAATATATAAAATTCTTTTAGTAAGATACCCAGTGCAGTAGGCAAGGATGAAAACCTGGACTGACCTGCCTGGGTGAGGCCTTCACTCCACCACACGCTAGGCACGTGTTCTATTGGTCATCATGTCTGAACAGTGAGAGTAGTGATAAGTGTTCATCTTAATGTCTGGTTGAGAAGATTAATATATATGTTAAATGTGGAACATAAATATAATGTATATATGGAACACACATATTATACATAATCACACACACACCACACACACACATATATATGGAACACCGAGGACAGTGTGTAGCATATAGTAGTTATATTTGTTATTATAACAATTATTAGATATATATTTAATTTATATAGATAGAATTGGGGTATAGCACTTTTTCAAGACAGTTATTTTATAAGCAGCTGTTTGTATGACCTAGTCATTTTCCTGACTGGACCTGTTTTCTGAATTGCTGTGTTTTGTGGCAGGCGTCCCTGTGCATTCTCACGGAACACCCAAGCTATTCCTGTCCTCCTGTGCTGTAATGCTATAATGTCTGTCCGTGTCCCTCCTTAGCGGGCAGGAGAGAGTCTCTCAGGCTGGCCCTGCCACCAAGAGGCCACTGATTCATGGGGCATAGGAGCATGTCTTGTCAAGATCTACTCTTGTAACTTTCTACATGTCTTTCTCTACAAACTCATCGGAATTTTTCCATTCTCACCAGAATCCTATGATCTTTAAAAAATTAAACTGGCATCTAGCTTTTATTGTCATGTACTTATTGTAGCTAGAGATGGATTCATCACTACAGTTCCAGCCAAGTGTGTCATGTCCTCTGACCACATCCACCTTCTCCCCATTCTTCAGTCCTCCTTTGTCACCTCGGACATTCTTGTTTCTGCTTCCATGGTTTATGTATTTCTATGTATGGGTACGTGAATCTATATCTCTATCCAGCATAAGATCCTCAATTACAGAAGACATGGTTGTCTTTCTGACCTGGATTTCTTACTTTTGCCGATTGAAGTTAAAAGCACAGTGCAGGACCCTTTCTTTCCACTGTTCTGATGGCAGACAATGGGCGGTTTCATGATAATCAGCCATTCAAGTTTTCTTCATTGTCACCCTGTGCCGGTTTTCTTTTCTGCTTCAGCAAATGTCTTTTTTTTTTCCCCAGTCTTGGCCCAGGCTGGTCCTGAGTACTATGATGCAGGCACACACCCCACACCCAGTTTATGTGGTAGTGAGCATTGATCCCCCTGCTTCATGCATGCTGGGCTAATACTCTGCCAACCGAGCTGTGTCTTCCTTGTTCAGTTAAAGATGCTGTAGATATCAATTATGACTTCCCAGTTAATTCTGTTAACTAAGGAATATCATTTGCATTTTTGTCAGTTAATTTTTCTATCATCGAGATATATCCACATGTATAATGTTCTTATTTTATGTGTTATTTTACTTGTATTTTTCCTTTTTGTTAACATAGTAAATTATAATTTCAAACTCTGTTCATAATTTTTATTCAGTTGAAAGCTTAGCTTGTTGGCTTCTTGATAATGTATTTGAAAATACAAGCATCCAAGTAGCTGTTTCCTCCAGATCTTTACATCTGGACTTAAGTGGTCTCTGAAGCCCCTGATGTCTCCTCTGCTCTCTGAGGTCCCTGACAATCAGCTTCCTTGCTGACAACATCTTTGTTAAGATGTCCCCAGTCCTCAGATACAAGCTTCTTATAATTAAATTTCTAATTTTCCTGAATAATGGAGTCTGAGAGAAGCTAGTATATGAACTGTTTCCTTGGACAGTACTGATAACTCATAGTTTATGAGAGTCCCACAGAGTGTGATGGAATGTCTTTACAGATACATTCATTTATATATGTTTGTTCAGTATACCATTTGCCTTAGAAATCACATTAGAGAGATTTTAAAACAACTGCTTATTTTTGGCATCTTCAGCAATCACTTCCTGAAGGGAATAGATATAACCGATGAGAATAGCTTTGTTTTCCAGGTTGACACAGTAGTTAAATCGACCCATACAATACAATACGTAACAATGTGCCCATTCTACTCTCTGAATTCTGTTATTTGCTTCTCAGAAGAAAACCACTTACTTTCTCTGTGTGTTTTTTTCTGTTAATTATCGTTATACTGCTAAATTTTCGATTTAAATGTCAATGTGTATGTGTTTTATTTATACAAATGAAACTCACATGTGTATAAATTTTTATATGTTGAGATTTTACACTCAGATAAATGCTGAGCAGGAACTATTTACTGAGACAGGGAGATGCATGCACTCTTTGATCTCTCCTTTCCTTCCTCCCATGACAAACAGTTGCAGCTTTCACAGTGGCGCTGCATGGATTACTGTGATTTATGTCACAATGTATTTTTGGCAATGTTTCAGCAACTGCCTCATTTCTCACTGATTGTTCATCAGAGATGGAAAACCCCTTTTGAAAAAATCAAATCTGCCAGGAAATCTGCCAGTTTTAATTTTTTATATTGATTGATATTGACTTGCTCTAGGGTGTGTGTGTGTATATATATATAACACATATATACACATATACATATGTAGAGAGGTGTATATATACATATAGAAGCATATGTGTATAAATCTATAAGCATATGTATGGATGTGTGTATATATATATATACCTTTAGATGCACTTAAAAAATATTTATTATGTATACAGTAATCTGCCTGCATATATGCCTGTACTCCAGAAGAGGGTACCAGATACTACTACTAATGGTCATGAGCCACCATGTGGTTGCTGGGAATTGAACTCAGGACCTACTGGAAGAGTAGCCAGTGTCCTTAACTGCTGAGCCATCTTTCCAGCCCCTTAAATACACCTTCCACAATTCCTTTATCTCTTTTTCCCTCCTATAAAGCACCTGTTTTCTGACTTTCCTTCTTCTTTCTTCCGGCTTCTTTTACAGAACTTCTTGTAATCTTTTAACAAAGAATCTGTAGAAGAACAATTTGTAAGACATTTCCTGAATGAAAATAGCTTATTCCCTTTCACACCTTATTTCATGGGACATAATTCTAATTTTGAACAATTCTCCTGCAGAGCACTAAGTCTATAGCTTTGCTGCGTTCTAGCTCCCAGGGCTGCTGTTCTGCCATTCATCTGATAGTCCACCTATCGTAACAAGCAGGACAGAAGGATGAAGCACCAAGGACATACGTTACCACTTGTCTGGGCTCTGGACATCCTTGGATAGACTCTCTTGTGTCCGGGCACCTGGGACTTGAATACGATGTTAACTAAACTCATTTTCTGTTTCTTAGCACTGCAGGGTAACCCAGCAAAGACAGTATCAGCAAAGAAATGAAGCACCCCGTTTGGCTTTTCATGGTCCATGGCACCCTTTTTTCTAGAACCTACCACTGACTCCCTGAGTCCTTACTAAATCGGGATGTCATGGCAATCAACTAAAGTTGCCTTGTTAATCCTGAAGAGATTCTTGTTATGAGGAATAGGAATCCATATTTACTAGTAAATTCCATTAAAGTAAACAAGTCTTGGAAGCCATTGTGCCAGGCTTCGTACTTTTTTCCTTGTGCTGACTGGCATATCTTCTCGGGCCCTGGGGAAGCTGGACTCTTAAGACGCAGTTTTCTTTCTTCCTTCTCCTTTGTTACAGACTTATTTCATCACCATATTCTCGACATTTCTTCCTTCAAAATATGCCCTACAACCTGCCCACTTTTCTTTCAAAACTTACTTTTATTGTTTTGAATTATGTGTCTGTGCCCCCAGAGGCCGGCAGTGCCAGATCTCCTGGAGCTGGAGTTACAGGTGTGACCGACCTCGGATCTTCCTCGTGAGCGGTATGTGCCCCGAAGCTGAGTCAGTTCCCCCGCCTCCACTGTTCTTCATGTACGGTGCTGGGAGTGTGGGTTGTCATAGTAGTTAAGCATGGTGTCCGTTCCTCCAGTGCTCTCTGTCTCTGCAAGGAAGCGGAAGTAACATTGTCGGATGCCTGTCTCCGCTGCAGACAGGGCTCAAGCTCAGGTTTCCCTCAGGTCTCCAGTCTCCAGCGCCATTCTCTCAGCGTCCGACTGACTTTCAGTGCCCGTGTATTATCTGTGCTTCCCCAGTCTCTAATTTAGTGTGGGAAGGGCTCTTGCCTTACTGTAACAGCTAGTGCTTATCCTTTGAGCATCTTCCACGTGAGTAATGAGAGGTTTTCCCTGAGGACTCATTGTAAGGTGACACCTCCCCAATTACCACTTAGAGTCATTTCCTGTTCCTTCCTTTCATTTAAGACTGCAATCACATTGACATTTGCAGGTTTATTCAGTGCCTGTCTCCCAAGCAGACTATAAACACCATAAGGCAGGTATCCTGTTTGTTTGGTTTGTTTGGTCCAGGACCTTGTTGAGCCCTAGTGGCTATATTTGGATCGAGTGGCACATCTTGGTCAGTGTTCTCTTGCTCTGAAGAGACACCATGACCATAGCAGCTGTTAGAAAAGAAAGCATTGGGGTGGCTTACAGTTTCAGGCAGTTAGAAGTTACTTAGAACTTCTGCATTCTATAGGAAGCAAGTAGAAAGAGAGAGATAGACACTGAGACTGACTTGGGCTTTGAGAACCTCAGAGCCCCCCCTCCCCTCCCCGTGTGACACACTTCCTCCAACAAGGCCACACCTCCTAATCTCTTCTAAGTAATGCCACTCCCTGATGCCCAAGCATTCAAATACATGAGCCTATGTGGCCATTCTTATTCAAATGACTGCATAACAAGCATTATAGCCGTGTATATTGCTCTTTAGATGCTGCTGAAGAGGTGTGACCTGGACATGTGGTTTATAGGTACAAAATTATTTGTTCAGCTCCGAAAATTGAAAGGGGGTTTGAGAGGGAAGGTGGAATTCTAAAGGACAATATATATGTCATGCAAGCCAAGTGGAAAACTATTGGAGGAAGGAAAGAGACAAGCAAGAGGCGAGAGGGGAGATGGGAGGGCAGTAGCAGAACAAGGGATAGGACTAACCGTAAAAGTGCATATGTATGAAAATGCCCCTGTGCGATGCGTTTGTTGTATGTCAGCAAAAAAAGAAAATAATAAAATTTAAAATGGTAATTAAATGGGAGGCTAGGGTAGAGAATGAGCTATTAACACATGACCCCAAATATGAAGCAATTTCTACATTCCCTGAAATATACTAGGTATGGGGTTCTAAGCTTGGTGCACTAATCTGGGAAGTTTCAATGTCCAGTTTGTACTAACATATGCAGCTGCATGTCTGAAGACAATCTATGTGTTTTTCATGCAAAGCAGAATGATTTAAGTATTCCCACAAAGCTCAGCCTCAGGCCTAGAGGGACGCTGGCATCAGACAAGATTTGGAAACAGTGATGGCAGCTTAGCATTGAGGCAGGTGACGGATTTTAGCAGGCAGCCTGGGGCCCTCTCTGTCTTTCAGGTAATATGAGCAGTTGTGGAATGGATCAAGGCTCCGGTCAGATGGATTTAACAGGATTTCCTCTGCTGCACAGACAAAAATGCGTACTGCATAAAGAGAACATGCAAGTCAAAGACAGCAGATATTTAATATGGTAGACCAAAGGGTTACTGGTGTTAATAAAATTTTTTGTCTGGTGATTAGCATAAAAGTGACTTAAAATTTATCTCAGTCATACCCTCCCTTTAGTGGGTTGTTATGATCTTGAGAATAAGATATTTCTCACACTACACATTTAAGTAATATACAAGCTATGAGTCTAGCTATCATACAATTTGTCTACTAAATATTTTTGTGTATGTACACACAGTTCTAATTCTAGGTAGAATAACGTCTGACTTAATTTGAACATCATTCTTATTTTCTTTTATGATTTTACTTCGATTACACCTATATACACAGTAGCTAATTGCTTCTGAGCATTTTAATGTGAGAGGGGATTTCTCTCCCCTCTCGAGGTAATTCGCAGCTGTAAGTAGGCACACAGTGTTCTGTGCATGCAGATCACATGATGGTTTGTAAATGTTACAGCCTTTATTTAAAGGTGAACTGATGAGAGCAAAGTGGCGATCAAGGATTTAATAATTCATGGGAATTCTATATTCTCTGGCATAGCCCTCTTCTCTTTAGAAAACCTTTACTGCCATGCCATTTTCAGTGGCAAATAAAAGAGTTCGCCAAGGGACTGGGGCTGTAGGCTTGGCAACAGGCTTGCATGTGCAGGTCCTTTTCCTCTTCCACAGGACTCTGAGCTCCCAGTTCCCCTCTGTCGTTTCTGAGGAGACCCCGGTTTCATGGACCCGAGGCTCCTAAAGTATACAAAGTAAAGCAGGAGTTTATGCGGAGATGAAGATCAGGAAGGGTCCTTGATGCAACTCCCTTATAACTCAGACTCTTACTGTTCCATTCTTTTTAGATAGTCTAGAGAATATTTTTAAGTCTTGATGTGTCTTCAGGTTGATGGAATTACCTACTCAGATCAAACTACAGGCTGTATAGGAGGGATCTTTTCCCTACGCAGACCTAAGTATAAGGGTCTTACAAAGACGTTGTCAGATGGACTACGGACCCCAGTATTAGACAGAAATCTTGAAGGTTACCAGATGCTGTAAGTCAGAATCCTCAGCACAGAGGGCAAGCATTGTAGGGAGAATTTTTCTATCCTGACCGCCTGTTCCCAAATAACTGGCAACCACTTCTCAAATAACTGAGTTGGAGACTTAATATAAATTATAAATGATTGGGCAATAGCTCAGACTTGTTACTACCTAACTCTTATGTTTAAATTAACCTATATTTCTTATTTATGCTTTGCCACGTTGATCATGGCTTGTTACCTCATTTCTCCACATCCTGCTGACATCTCCTCTGACTCTGCCCTTCTTTTCCCCTCAATACTCTGAAGCCAACACACACACACACACACACATACACATATATCTGTGACTCAGTTTACAAGGAATCTCCAAGCAGAGCTGCTTGCTGAGTTCTGCAACTCTGAAAGAGGATCTGTCTCTCTTCCCCCAGCAGGAGCCTGGGTGCCCCCTCCCAGGCTTCTCCTACTGCATTGTCTGCTCTAGCTGCCTTTGGTAGAAATCTGAAGAGAAAGGGCTTGGGGTTTCAGGAATTCTAGAGAAGTTGTGTCACCAGTAGGGGCGCCCATGGGAGGCAACAAGCATCTCTTTATTCTCAAGTTTTCCACTGGGGATGAAATATTGGGATACTTAAGCAAGTTGAACAAGAACAGAAGTCAAAGTAGACACTGAACTTGACTTTCGACACTAACTGCTGTTTCTTCTATTTGATTCATGTGCGTGCTTGTTCCAGAATTTTCCATGTTAACTTGTTAATCTTGACCTTAAATTGTTAGTTCAAGCACTTTGCCTTTATTCATGTCTAGTCTTTTGGGTTCATTAACTTAGTTTTCCTACTTGTCTGATTGAATGAACCTCTATTTGTACCCTAGGCACCCTGTGAAAAATTGATGAGTGTATAGATGTCATGGACTATGTATGACTGATGCCATCTAGGTGAATGCATCATTGCTCCCACTTGGAGTTTAGGATGCTTTGGGGGTGTATTATGCACGTGTGTGTTTCTTTGCCATGGAATTCGGCTTAAAAGTTCCAGGGTTTCCAAACTCTCTTTGGAGAAAGAGTCTTGTGAAATTATAGGGTAGATTGTTAAAATGCTTATGTACTTTGACTGACATGTAAATGCTATCCTTATATGCTCACAGTCACTTTCCACTCTCTCTAGTCTGTCACCATCCATTATGTGGGCCAAATAAGTGACAGATTTGTAGCTCTTATCAATGGCTGATAATTTTATGTGGTGGCGCAAATCTAAGGATATGATGCTTTGGAGAGGGTCTTCTTTTGTTTTCACAGAGGATGAAACTCTGTGGATTGCGTCTATCCCAATATGGTATGATAGACCACGCCCTCCTAAAAGGTTGCTGTAAACACCTTCAAAAAATTACTTCACTCAACTGCCAACCGAGATGACCCTGACACACAGGTTACACCATAAAAGATCTAAATAACGGCGCCCCCATTCAGCAAAAAGCAGTTTGGAGAGAAAAACTGCACCCATATTCCCAAATATTGTTTATAAATGTTCTTTTACATTTAAAGGGGGATATGATATAGGTATGAATAATTTACATTGGTATGAATTTTAAGGTCAATTTTGTTATATGTATATGTATTTCTGATCTTGATTAAGGTATTGTGATTGTGTAGTTCATTTTTAAAATGTATAATTAGGAAATATAGGTTGTTAATGGATAATCATGAATAATAGTCAAGCTTGTAGTCATGTTAGTTAGATTTTCTGGATATATATATATATATATATTTCAGTTGGATAGACATTCTTCGTATCTTTCAAAGACAACAGAATATGACATTTAAAATATTTTAATAACTTAGGGCTTTTCATGACAATGAGACACGTCTGCTCCTGACAGCACCAATCTACTTCAAGAGGAAGATGGGCATCAAAGAGGCTCCTTATGGAGTTTGATAGCCATTTGGGCAAAAAACTGCTCTTACATGGACTGATGCATAAACTGGACACAAAGAACCCGCAAAAAAAGGACTGCTAAACTTGCCTAAAGGTGAGATGGATTTTCAGGGTTCCTGACTCATGAAAGAGTCTGCAAGACATTCTGCAGGACACAGCAAAAAGTGACTAAACTGTCTTTAAAATTTCCTGCTTGATAAAAATGTCTGCTGGATACTATTGGCCTAAAGGCTGAAGATGGATGCCCCAACGGTACAAAAGAACTTTGGGTGACTGTCCAGACAATGAGATGTCTCTGTCATTTCTAGAGTTTTGGATCTCTTGTTTACTTAGGTAATATTATATCCTTCTGGAGTCTTTGATGGAGTTAAAAAATGGATAGATAGTTATAGTTTTCCTTAGTTATGATAAGAGATAAAATAGATATAAATATTGTAGCTGTAATTCTTGCTTGATAACCATTTTGTTATATGTAATTTTACCACGTTAAAGTTAAAGCCTTTCTTTTTTGTTTAAACAAAAAAAGGGGAAATGATGGAGGAGTTACTTTCATTTAATAAAGAAACTGCCTTGGCCCATTTATAGGCCAGCCCTTAGGTGGGTGGAATAAACAGACAGAATGCTGGGAGAAAGAAGCCGAGTCAGGGAGTCGCCATGATTCGCCCACCAGACACAGATGCAGGTTAAGATCTTTCCTGGTAAGCCAGCTCGTGGTACTACACAGAATATTAGAAATGGATTAGATCAATATGTAAGAGCTAGCCAATAAGAGGCTGGAACTAATGGGCCAGGCAGTGATTAAAAGAATACAGTTTCTGTGTAATTATTTCAGGGCATAAGCTAGCCATGTGGGCGGCTGGGTGCCGGGGACGCAGCCCCGCCGCTCATATTACAACAATTTTATCTTCTAAAAACTCTGATCTCTTTCGACCTCTGTTACCTAGAGTCACTGATCTTGAAGTCATTTTAGAGAAAGCCTCAGAGCTTAGAAATCAGCATGATTAGGCACTTACGTATTTATTTTTTTGATTCTGTTCCTGTCTTCCTCCTCCCTTCATCATATTGCCATTATTAAGGTTTATGATTATTTTTGGCTTGGCTAGAACAATAGATCTCTAACTTGTGTCTTCACTTTGTGGTTCATCTCTCCTATATTTCTTATATTTGTGATTTTGGTTAGCAAAATGCAGAGCATACCACCATGTGTCCTTGAATAACTCGTTCCCCGTAACTTAGAGAATCAAATTCACACTTCTCATCACAGAATTCTACTCACTTCACAGTTCTCTTTCAACCTTGTTCCGGCCTCATCTACTGCAAGTCTCCTGGCTGTCTAACTTAACAACTGCACAGTTGGTGCCTCCCAAAATGCACGCTACATTTTCATGTTTTGAGTATAGGACCTGGAGTTCAGTTCCAGGAGAAATACTTCCCCACTTCTCTTTTGGGTAATTGGTTAACTGCCTTGCTATTTGTCTTAAATCTCACCTCCCCTGTAAAGGCAGTAAGAATATTTGCATCAAAGAAGTGAATTGGTTTTTTTTCATCCCAGCATTCTGGAATGCTGGCATTCTAATACCATGAATTTGTACTACTCCTCTCTTCTGGTAATGCAGCGAGATCCTGCGAGGTGGTGATCTCATATCGACTTCCCCTCCCCAACCTTTAATTAGAAAACAGTGTGCATATAGTAAATAGTTGGCACTTAGTCTCTCCAAGACAGGGCTACAGTGTGTTTCTATTCCCCATCCCTGGAATAAAACTGTCTGTGGCAAATTGTCCAAGTAGGAATTTGTCCTGATCTAGGCAACCATCTCCTTAGAAAGACAGCTCTCTTTCACGTGACTCTACATGACTGCCTTGACTTGATCATCTCTTATTCTCCATTCTTTTCTGTCTAGCCACATGAAGGCCCAGTCAAATGAGAAGGCGATTAGAAACTCAAAGATGATGAAGCAAAATGGTGCTGACAACTGATCGCCTGTCATGTGACCTTACCTAACACTTACTCTCCCACTGGACCTCCTTGTCTGTAAGGGAGATAGGGACAACCATCACATGGTTATCGACTCAATTTCGCCATTGTTTTACGTGTTATGTGGTAGAGGTTACACAGGAGCGGTACATATAGTCATCTCTTTGGATATGAAATGTCAGAGGAATGCAATTGGGAAAATCAGAAAGGTAGACATAGAATTTAGAAATGCATGAGAGGTAGGAGCCCCTTAACTAAAGAACACAAAGTGAAGAGATTTAGAATAGCAAGGGGTTGCTAAAAAGTCAGATTGTTGGACCACAGTCATTGAGATCAGAGAGAAATAAAAAAAGGTGGGTGAACCTGGGGTCACAGAAACTCTGGAACCCCACATTGATTAGTTTTATCAATAAGTTTCATGGGGTACCATCATGTCTTCTTCTCCGAACACTTAATATTGGGATCTTATAAATGAAGCTGCAAAGTGATACTGGGGGCTTATGGGTCAGTCTCTTCCTCAGGTGGTTCTTTGTCCATATGTGACATGAGCAGCTGATTTGTGTGAAATGAGGTAAGACAGAAATGTCATTCTGCTCATTCAAAATGAGTTATGCCAGGCAGGTTTTGGGGAGTGGGTTTTGATAAAGGAGGAAGGCAAAGGAGAGAGGAGAGCACCAGACCAAGAAAAACAAAAACAAGCACACAAAAACTAAAATAATGTAGCTGAACATCCCCAACCACCCCCCCCACACCACCACCAAGACTCAGGAAGCAGAAAGAATGTCAGAGCTGGACGGTGGAGAAGATTGTCAAGAAATGCTCATTTCTGCACGTGGCTTGGTTGTTGCACATTTGAGCCCACAATGATTATGGTCACCAATACAAGACCCTCAGAAGATCCAAACAGTTGAAAAGTCCTGTAAACTTGGGTGACAAACTACTGAGGTTCTACCTGTAGCTATGGCAATGTTGGCAGCTGAAGACTGTTAGAGGAAGAACCACTTTTCTCTGAAGAAGTAGCCACTAGTAGGTTGTCTTGGCATGGTGGATGACCATACACCCATGTGCCTATGAGCAACATTAATTGGACTGAGTAAAAACAAAACCAAAACAAAACCAAATCCAAAAATAACCAACTGAAAAGAAACAAGTAAATATTACTGTTTCTGTTTTGTTTTGTGTTTTTTGTTTGTTTTTATGCAGCAGAATTGAGGGAAAGAGCAGGTAGGCTAGGGCTTAGGGACTCAACATTCTCATTCTTATCTATGAGAACATTTCTAAATTCTTCAGAGGTTGTTGAAGATTAAGAGAAGGTAATTGGTACCCCAATCCAGGAGGGCTTCTAAATATGAGCAGACTCTTGGTAGCTCTAAAAATGCTAGGATGATTGTTTACATTAGGAAGAGAAAGGTGCATATAAAAAATTCATGCTTTACACAGCATGTTCGAGCTCTCGTCCATGCTGGGACTAAATAATATATGCGTTTTTATTATTGGAAACGTTGTCAGTTGTGCCAAGTGTATTGAAAACTAAAAATCACATTAATTCAATATTAAAGTTAATAACATGGGTTTCAAAGAAATTGTTTTTTATTAAGCCCAGGAGTTCTCAAAGTAGGTATTTTTAACTGCAAAGTAGAATAAAAATTTTTCTTTCTGTGAAACATTCTCATTAAAAATATTGTTAGGTCTCTGTAGGTTCTTTGCTTTTAGGATGTATCAGTGATTCTATCATGAAAGAGAAAGAGACTTAGAAACCTGCTGTAATGATGAATGGTTTATTTATGTTTGGGCTAGCTGATTGCAGGTAGTTAAGAGCATTAACTCTGACATGGATTTCTGTTATCCATGCTGCTCCTTTCTGCTTGCAAAGTATATGAGATCAACTAAGAATTTCGCAGAGTCAGTGGGGTTTCTAATATGCTTCTTTTGAGCATGTAACATGAGAAATTGCTGGAGTCGTCTGTGGATAATACAATCATATAAAGCCACAGTTGTCCACAGTGGATGAAGAACAGCTCAAGAAACCCTTCCAGAAAGGAATTTTATCTGTCAGATTATTCCTGAGCAACATTTATCACTAACCACATGATCAGTACCATAAGGATGCAAGGAGAACAAACTCATAGGGACCACATCTACCTTCTCCTCTGGGCTGTGCAAGTGTGTGCTATGCTCACAGACCAACACAGGCTAGCGTCACAGCCAAAGGCACTGCTGGGGAAATGTTGAAAAGAGTCTCTTCAGTAATTGCACCTAACTGCTCTACATCTGTTTAGAGATATGCCATTTCCAGCTACGTAATTGGGTTTTAAGTGCCTTTTCATGTCTGTAAATAAAGTGTTACATGCAATTGCATTGAAAAGTCTGCAGTGCAAAAGCATGCTGTAGCCCACAGGTTCCTGCACCTCAGTGTATGGAATGTACTCTGTATGGTTTGGGGGTGGCCAAGTGAAGGAGAATGCTTTACCTCCAAGCTGGCTAAGAAGCTGCTCATATTGATAGAGTCCCTTCCCACGATCATTTGGTAGAAAAGATGACATAGTTCGAAGTACTTCTCCTGGACAGTACCAACTGGGAGGAAATATAGTAAGAGAAAGTAATAAATCCGCCCAGGATCGAGGCCCAGAATATTAACCAGAGTTTTGAAAAGGAAAATCTATTTCTATTCTGCTTTCAAACCTGAGAATTTTCCCCCAAGGATAAAAGCTGTGATTCAGAATATAGAGGTGATTTGAGACAAAGGATCAGAAGATATGCATTCTTGATATAAATTTTACTCCTTTATGTTCTGCCTCTATCACTTGAGGCCACATCCATTCCTCTTCTTTTTTTCTAAGTTACAGTAATGGATGTTCAGTTACTCCTTGCAGTGGCTGATGGTTCTTAAGTCCATTGTTAGGAAGGGACAGAGATCACTTGTGTATATCATGGAACTGTACGTAAGGATGTGTTGAGTGAGTTGCTTAAGAAAGAGCACATTGCCAACAGAACCTTTGTCTCAGGAGGGATTTCTATTGTTGTGACGAGACACCATGACCATGGAAGCTCTTAGAAAGAAAAACATATAATTGGGGCTTAATAGAAGTTTATCCATTATCATCATGGTGATGATGTGCAGATGTGTGGTGTCATTTAGGCAGACATGGCACTGGAGAAGTAGCTAAGAATTCTATATCTGGATCAAGAGACAGCAGGAAGAGCATTACACAGCATGTGAGACCTCACCGTCCACCATCAGTGACATAATTCTCCAACCACACCACACCTATTCCAAAGAAGGACACACCTAATAGTGCCAGGTCCTTAGAGCCTTGGGGGCGTTTTTCATTCCAACTGCTATGCCCTCTAACTAGATCTTCCTTCCTCTGAAACTTTTCTTTGTTCTTTTAGTGGCCTCTGTTTTAGCTCCTATACCCCCTATATCATACTTCCTATCATTGCCTACTGTCCTTCACCTCTTGCTCCATTGTCCTGCCAGAATGATCTTCAGAGCTCTCCCCTGACATCTCTTGCTTTAGGCCTAGCCCTACTGTCACCAGATCCGTTCAGAAAGTCTTCTCATCCTTCAAACCAAATCCACAGAGCCTCTGTGGGTATCATGTGCATTTTGTCCAAAGCTTTAGCTTAGGTGGTTTTCTGAATTTTATTTTTTAATGCCACAGTAAAACAAGTGTTTTTTTTGATAAAAATTATTGTTGTCTTAATAATTGTTAAATTGATGTGGTGCTGTAGGCAATGGTCTTGTATTGTATTAATAAAACGCTGATTGGCCAATAGCCAGGCAGGAAGTACAGGCAGGGCAACGAGAACAGGGGAATTCTGGGAAGAGGAAAGAGTCAGTCTGCAGTCATCACAGAGGAAGCAAGATGAAAATGCCTCACTGATAAAAGGTACCAAGCCATGTGGCTAACCTAGACAAGAATAATGGGCTAATTTAAGATGTAAGAATGAGTTAATAAAAAGCCCAAGCTAATAGGCCAACCCTTTTATGATTAATGTAGACCTCTGCATGTTTCTTTGGGACCAAAAGTCTGTGGGACCAGGCAGGACAGAAACCTCGACCAACAATGTGGTTTGTTAGTCCCTAGGATGTAACAAATGTTCCAACCAAAGAGAAAGCTCCCCAACAACACAATGCACAGCTCTGTGTTTTTCCCATCCAGCTTGTGGTTTCTTCTGCTTCTTCCATGCCTCCTGGGCTCCCCTGAGAGTTCAGATAGAATGTGAGACAAGTCCTTTCCGCCATTAATATTTCATCAGGGAAGAGAAGAGTTAGACATATCAATGAGCTCTGATATATTTGGAACTGACTCTAAACTAACATTTAGATTGTGATTGGTAACATCTGGTCTAGCATATACTGGGCCCATTGATGTAGTTTGGTCACTTGTAATATTGGGAAACAATAGAGTCTTCTAAATCCATCTTACTATGAAACTGAGATATTAATAAAAATTTCCCTGTAACTTACTGCTTAGAGGTTAAACATGTTATAAACAAATTATGAAGATTAATTTATAACATTTAGAATTTAAATATTGTGTACCTTGATTATGTTTTGCTTATGAAAATGGTGACCAGCAACTGTTGGGAGTTTTGGAAGTTGATATTTTTATCCTTGGTCTGATTTTTCCCAACAAATTTCTGCCTCATGAGTAACAAGTTCCAGAACAGTTTGCTATATGATTTTATGTGTAATTTTAAATGTTCTTTTCCTCAGTACTTATGTTTGCTATATGATTGCTATTTTCTTCTTTCTCAGAAAGTGTGACTCATTATTAATTCAATCTTGGAGCAGGCAAAAAATCAGGCTTGTTGGGAAATGGAAATCCTCTTGGACTGCTTCCTTCCCTAAGAAATGATGGCTAGATGGATGGACATCTAGGAAAAAGGCATGGACATTATCACCAGAAGCCTTTTTCATGAGCTGAGTGTGAGGTGCTTGGGAAATCCATTATCTATACATAGATATTTACATGCAGTCATATATCTATACTATAGGCTTTATACATTTGTCTTTAAATTAATGAAACCATCATTGACTTCCATTTTATATCAGAACTTCTACAATTGTTATCTCATTTTGTTTATCATTGCAACTTAAATTTCATTGTGTCTAATTTTATATTTTGACTGCAATTCTTTATTTTATTGAGCTCTACATTTTTCTCTGCTCCACTCTCTGCCTCTCCCCTCCTCTTCAACCTTTTGTCTTTTTCTACTTCCTATGTAGAAAAATCTTGTCTTTTTCTACTTCCTATGTAGATTAGATATATGTATGTCTCTCTTGGGGTCCTCATCGTTGTCAAGGTTCTCTGGGATTGTGATTTGTGGGTTGGTTTTCTTTGCTTTATGTTTAAAAACCACTTATAAGTGAGTACATGTGATAATTGTCCTTCTGGGCCTGGGTTACCTCACTCAAAATCATGTTTTCTAGCTCCAACCATTTTCCTGCAAAATTCAAGATGTCATTATTTTTTTTCTGCTGTGTAGTACTCCATTGTGTAAATATACCACATTTTCCTTATCCATTCTTTGGTCGAGGGGCATTTAGGTTGTTTCCAGGTTCTGGCTATGACAAACAATGCTGCTATGAACACAGTTGAGCACATGTTCTTGTGGCACAATTCAGCATCCTTTGGATATATACCCAAAAGTGGTATTACTGGGTCTTGAGGCAGGTTGTTTTCTAGTTTTCTGAGAAAATGCCACACTGACATCCAAAGGGGCTATACCAGCTTGCATTCCTTCCAGCAATGCAGGAGTGTTTGCTTTATCCCACAACCTCTCCAGCGTAAGTTGTCATCAGTGTTTTTGATCTTGACCATTCTTACAGGTGTAAGATGAAATCTCAGAGTTGTTTTGATTTGCATTTCTCTGATGACTAAGGATGTTGAGCATTTCCTTAAGTGTCTTTCAGCCATCAAATGGAAAAAAATGAAAGCATATTTAACAAATGGTGCTGGCATAACTGGATATCAACATGTAGAAGAATGAAAATAGATCCATATTTATCAGCATGCATAAAACTCAGTCCAAATGGATCAAAGACCTCAACATAAAGCCAACCACACTGAATCTCATAGAAGAGAAAGTGGAAAGTACACTTGAATGCATTGGCACAGGAGACCACTTCCTAAATATAACCACAGAAGCACAGACACCGAGAGAAAAAATAAATAGGACCTCCTGAAACTGAAAAGCTCTATAAATCAAAGAACATGGTCAACAAGACAAAAAGACAGCCTACAGAATGGGAAAATATCTTCACTAACCCTACATCAGACAGAGGTTTGATATCCAAAATATACAAAGAACTCAAGAAATTGGTCATCAGAAGAACAGATAATGCAATAGAAAAAAATGAAGTACAGACCTAAACAGAGAACTCTCAACAGAGGAATCTAAAATGGTTGACTGCAATTCATTTATCAGATGTTTTCAAACTTTTTCTTTTGATCTATGATTTTCCTTCCATTCTCCCAATAATGTAATTCATTGAGCAAACATCTACTTTTAGCAAAGTATTATAACCCTGTGGTATTGTGTAAGACTCAATGTTAGTCTTGATGTCACTTAAGTTTTCTGTGTTGTCTTCTTAATGTTTTATAGTTTTGTGTTTTCTGTATATCCATGTAATTCTTTTTTGAGTTAATTTTTGTGTATGGTATAAGATATATTTCCATTATTAGTTTTTTTATACATGGCTGGCTTATTTGTTCAGTGTGATCAATTGAAAAGACAGAATTTTCTTTCCCCATTGTCTCCTTCTCAAAGATCAGGTCTTACTTGTATATCTGCATAAGTTTATTTCTAGGCTTTCTTATCTATGGCTATGTGCCTATATATATATATATATATATATATATATATATATTATGACTAATTTTATTGTACAAAGTCTTAGGGAGGTTAAGTGATCATCTCAGGTTACTCAGTTTCAGATAGGAGTTTGAACTCGGGTCCTTTGAAATCATAGCCCATAACAGCTCATTGATTTATGGCTGCCTCTCTTCCATTTTCGAGCAGACCTCACCAGGCTGCACTACAATGCATCTCACTTTCTCACTTCCTGCTCTTTGGCCATGTGATTTGCAGCACATTGGTTAAGTGGGGGCACAGTTGTTCAAGAAAGTTCCCCTGCTGAGTGGCAATGTATTCCGCAATGTAAGAGCCATCTACCTGTTCAATCTGAGTCCGGGAACTGTCTAA
This sequence comes from Chionomys nivalis, assembly GCF_950005125.1. Lineage (NCBI taxonomy): Eukaryota > Metazoa > Chordata > Mammalia > Rodentia > Cricetidae > Chionomys > Chionomys nivalis. The sequence continues at coordinate 39,939,557 of NC_080097.1, read as the reverse complement.
TTTGAGTTTGATTGCTTTATTGAAATATGCACAGGTGCAGATTAAATCTCAAATCCCTCCAGAACCTACGACAGAAGGTTTCTGGTGACATGCACTTGCTGGATAATGACAGAGCAGCTAACGATGCAGCTGGGGAGACTGTGGGCTGATACTCCTGCTGCTGCTTTTTAAAGGGGAATGAATAGTTTTGCTGGGAGAACCATTTGCAGTGCCCTGGATTTGCTCGTGTTTAAAGAAGGGAAGGTTTATTTTGAAGGGTGTATGTGTGTGTGTATGTGTTAAAGAACAGTAAGAGGCTTTTATGAGATTAGCATCTTCAAGATGGTATTTTTTCATATAGTTTTCATTCTTTTAAAAATTTTATTTATTAATTAAAATAGAATTAGATCATGTTCATGCTTCTTTTTCTTCCCCTCAGAACCTCTTATGTCTCTGTCCCCTCTCAAATTGATGGCCTCCTTTTCTTTGATTATTATTTCATAAATATGTATGTATTCACAAATATGTAAATAATACAACCCTCTGAGTCCATTTTTGTGTGCATATGGTTTCAGAGTTGACTTCTTTGTCTTGAATAACCAATAAGGGACCTCATCCTTGGGAGAGGCTAATCCTCCCTCTTCCATCATTCATATACAGGCTATAGTTCTTTGTCCATAGCTGTAACCCTGGGAGATTCCCTTTTCTGTATTAACATGTCTATTGATAATGCCATCATTCTGGTCATATTCATGAAGTCATTTCTAGGAGTCATTTCCAGACAGACAAGTTATTTTTGTCATTACTCACAATTTTTGAAAGTTTTCTGCTTGCACTTCCTGCTTACTCAGTTAATATTATTTCCTTCTTGGGTCTCTGAGGGAGTTGAAGACTAGATAGCTATAGTTACTGTTTTCCAGACACAGAAAGCAAGTTATGATAGAAAGTATACGACTTTGGACTCACCAAGGTAAGATAGATGTGAAATATTTTCTGTGAATTTGTCAAATGCAAATGGACTAGACATTGTTGATGCAATTAGTGCCTGTATATATTGTATATAGTCATGTATATATAAGCATATATAGTGCTTATTGTATATAGTTTTCTTATATTCATTACAGGCTTCTTTATTTAGACAAAAGGGGGAAATGTAGAAGCATTTGAATTGCATTTTAATAAGTAAGGACTGCCTGAAAATCTGAGAGTATAACAGTCCCACTGGTTAGTCTTACAGACCAGATTATGGTAACACACACCTTTAATCCCACAATCATGTGCACCTTTATTCCCAACAGCCACTCTAGTTGCCATAGAAATCAGGTGGTGCATGCCTTTTATCCCAGTGGTACATGCATTTAATCACAGCCCTAGAGAGGAATATAAAATGGGGGTAGACAGCTCTCAGACACAGTCTCATTCTGAGATTCCTGGAGACAGGATCACCATTTCAAACTGAGGTCAAGATAAGAGCCAGTGGCTGGCTGTTTTACTTTTTGGATCTTTTAAACTCCAATTTCTGACCCTGAGTTTTTATTAATCTATATCACTTCAATGATATTTTATAAGAAATTAAACACTATCCCCATTGTAGGAGAAACTAGTACGGATATAAGGAAATTTATCGCCAGACTTAATACGTTGTACTTTTTCTTCTTAAAAAGGACCATAGACTTTCCATGCCATGTTACACATGAGATTGACTCACAGACATCCCAGAATTTCATAAGCCCTGTATTTCATGGTAACTAAATGGCAGGCTCAAGTGATGTAATAGTGACCACCCTTACTTTTTCACATTTCAAACATTTCTCTTGGAATAATCCTAAGTGAATTGATGGAGAAACCTTTGTCCTCTAGGACAACTTGCCCCCTCCCTTAGGGAACCAAGGCTCAATGTGGTCCAGAACATTACTCAAAAATACTTGGTATGTTGAGAACATGGCAAACCGCACCGAATTCTCCTTGCTACCTATCAAAGGGAAACAGCTGCACTTTGACAATGACAGACTCATTTACAGTGTGATCTAGTTTTATGTCCTATACAATAGTACAGCAGTACAAGATTTGTCTGAGGTTGTGGTCCCAGAAGGCCATATACTGATACTTCCCAAAGCAGAATGTGTTTTCCCTGGGTGTTTTCTAAACTGTGTGGTGAGGGGAGGGAGTTGCTGATCAGAGGACACTCTGAGCTTCAGAAAATTGAACTAATAGCCTTGGCTTAGGACTATGCAGTGTCCTTAATTTGTTAAGCTACTTTGAATCTCCATGGAGGGAAATAATGGCTGATGTTTTATGCGTCAAGCATCTGTGAGGCTGTGTTTCCATGGAAAGCAATTGGAGACACTCTGCTCTGGAAACAGCACTAATGGCTGTGGCTGCAGCATTGACAAACAGTTGAAGAGACCAATATCTGTTTGGAGCTAAGTAGAAAGTCAGTTCCCTTTGTTTAATCACAGGAAGATAATAGAGCCGAAGCAACTCTGTGTTTTGCAAAAGGTAGGGGAACACAAAGACCTTTGAAGACAATAAGACCTGGGCTTGACCCATTTACTAACCAAGTGGGATTAACAAATGCATTCAATTAGAGCCCTTATCTCTTTGTAAAACTCATAGCAACAATTCCCATTTAGTTTAGTCAGTTCTGCAAAGACCTGGAGCAGTGCTTGGAATACAACTTTTGTAAAATAAAGCTTAGCTTTTCTCCCTTCCCCAGAACTTTGCATCTGTCCTTATAAGGATCAAATCTGAAATACTGGGAAAATACAGTTTTTCATATATATAGGAAATATATATATATATATATATATATATATATATATATATATATATATAAAATGAGCCATCTAAATGGGACTAATGCAGATTTAACAGAGGTATCCATTTGTCCTGCATTATCTCATTTCATTTTGAATCAGGTACATAAGTTGAGTTGTATCATATAATTATAAATAGTATTCAGCATTTTTACATCCGATTTCATTTAATGTTGCTAGGCCCCCTTTGAAGTAAAACTTGTTGTTTCCCCAGAAATGGAAAAAGATATGGATAAGGTCTAAAGAAGCTAAATAACATCAACAAGGTCCCCCAGTTGCCAGCCCCAAAGGCAGGACTGAGAATCCAACCCTTCCGTGCCCTTGTTCTATCAAATACTCACTGTGCTTACCACTTATAAAATGAAAGGTTTCTTGGGAATCTTTTCTTTTTGAATGAAGACCACAGACTGGCTGTCAAACAATGACTGATGGCCAAGTAGTAAAAGGGTGCTTAGTTGCCTAAAGCTAGTCATTACAGTGACAGATTAGTTCTATGAATGTCCTGGAAGGGTGCATTTTGGTAGGTTTGAGGGCCTTTTGTATCATGCTGCCTAAGGTCAAATAATAGGGGAACGATACACAGGCTTCTCGTTGACAATGAGAGCAGTGATGGCACCCGGAAGTCTTTAGGAGGTCCAACAGTGCTGCGCAGGCTTCTCATTGACAATGAGAGCAGTGATGGCACCCGCGAGTCTTCAGGAGGTCCAATAGTGCTGTATAAGTGTCCAGTGTTTATTCATTCTCTGATGTGGGAAGCAGTGATACCGTGGAAGCAGTTAATAGTTGCACAAGTTTGTAATACATTTATTGATTATCTGTTAGGCAAGAATAGTATCAGTCATTAATAATCTATTTTTCCTGGATAGTTACAAACCAGTGGCTGGAGAAGGGAACTGGATTCTGAACTTGATGATTCCAAAACAACCTGTTAATCTAACTGACTACAAATAGACCTACCAAGTCCAAGGATGGATGGATGGTATGGACCTTGCTTCCAAAATAAGAAATGCATATAACATTAAAACTCTGTTTTCTTAATTCCATTGAAATGATTTCCTTTTTCTTTATGCTTATAAGATAGGGCCTCACTCAGTCCTGAGTCCTAGTCCTAGTAAGGTAACCCTGGTTGGCCAAAAGCTTGAACTACTAGTCCTGCCTCAGCTTTCTAAGTGCTAGGATTTCAAATATGAGTCACTGCAAACAAAATGGTTTACCTGGCTAATGTAACTGTAACATTTTGCTGTGTTCTTTTTCCATTTCACATAAAGTCTCAAAAAAAATGTTTAGGTGCATAAAGGGTAGGTCTCCCCAAGTGCATGTTATGACTTGAGGGAAGGAAGATTTCTCTAAAATACGTATTTTGATTCCCACATGATTTGCTTGTAAGTTTATTTTGTCAACTGAAGATATCCTTTGTTATTATCTAGAATGTGGATGAAAGTGATAGAATTTGTTGGCAGAGATCTGGGTAACATCACAGGGGTACAAACTGATAATCCCTATTTATTTATTAAAGATTGATTATTGGGTTAAGGTTCCTTGTTAAGTACTGAGAATATTGTGTGAATAATGTATTTTTTTCTGCTTAACATGTGCAGAAAATAGATTTGAGTAGAGGGCAGAAACCTTCTTGAAGATGCCAGAATTGAATGTCATGCTTTGTGGTAATAAGCCCTGACTCTATGACCTCCAGGTGCCAACACAGGCTCAGCCCTGAACCGCTGAACTTCTTTAATGTTCCTTCAGCTTAAAGTGTGGTTTTAGTGCTCAAGGAGAAGCTCCCCATGCTGTCTGGTCATTTGTGGGTATGTGGAGAGGATTAGTGGTTGGGGACTCAGTTTTCTTGACAAATACATTCTCAGCTCAGTTTGCACAAAGTGACACTGTGCCTTTTAACTTTAGCTGTCGTACTATAAACGGATGTCCTTTCAGGGATTCTGTGATAGCATAGTTATCACTAAAAGAATGTCATTTAAAACCTTACCAGTAGTCACTTCACATTGGTATAATGGGAATATAATGCTTAGATCACTAAATGATGGGGGGTCATGTTTGCTCAATTGAAGACAGATCTCAGCAACTCGACATTCCTCCTTTTGGAAATCCATTCTAGCAACACCCAGATGCATGAGGCCAGGGAGACAGATCCAATAATATTCGTAGAATTTTAGTATCTGTGATCTTTACAAATAAACTGTGTATTCACTTAGAGGAGAATGTTACACATGAATACAATGTATTCAGAAGATGGGACATGGCATGACAGTGAGAATAAACGCCACACAAAGCACTTTGTTTATTCTCAAAGACACAACACTTAGTGGCACAACATTGTAAGAGAAAATGCCACATTTACACATCTGTGTAAAGTTTACATAGCTATAAAAGAAGTAGAGGAAAATCTGAATGAAAATAATGAGAACTATATTGTATGCTTATATTTTATGGATATTTCCTTGGTGCGAAAGATCAAGGCCCTCACCGTGTCTTGTAATTTTTTTTCTAAAGAACTTATCTGTGACTGATACATGATATAACAGCATAGACATTGATTGCATTTGTCTAAAGGTTTCAGATATTTAGCATCTTAAAAATAAATTCATATAATATTGCCAGCGTATATTTGAATTTTTGAAAGTACCTAAGTTACCAAAGGAATCCAAATGGGAAGCTGAAGATGTATGCAGGGAAAGGTGAAACCCCCTACATTTGACTTCAGAACACAGTGGTTCTTACCCCATCCATTATTTCCATTTTGTTTCTTTCTGTCTTAATTTTTCTATTCTATTCTGGGGAAGTGTGAACATTTAAAGCACTTCCAAGAGAAAAAAATTCTTAAGTTGCAAGTTTCAGAGAGAAACTTACGGAGGACCATCTGATGTATTCAAGACTATCTAAAACTTGCAATACACAGCCCATCTCTACTGTACATCTTATTAACCAGATCAACCCCTGTAAAATAAGAGTCAAGGGTCATTTACAGGATTCTGGACCTCACTGGTGTACTTCCTACTTCTCTAACTTACCCATGTCTCTCAGATTACTACAGCATTTAGAAAATATGGAAACGAGGAATCTGCTGTCACCTACTTCTTGTTACCCTGAGAAATGACATGATCCGAGAAAATCACAATGGGTGAGGCGTCTTTTCTTGGTGTTCAGCATGTTACTAATAAAAGTCCAAAGAGACAATCCTTGTAAAAAGAAACAAAAAATCCCAATGTGTCTCAGACAGGAAGCTCCATCTGTGAACTGAACTTCTTCTTTATTATTATTATTTTTTTTTGTTTGTTTTTTCGAGACAGGGTTTCTCTGTGGTTTTGGAGCCTGTCCTGGAACTAGCTCTTGTAGACCAGGCTGGTCTCGAACTCACAGAGATCCGCCTGCCTCTGCCTCCCAAGTGCTGGGATTAAAGGCGTGCGCCACCACCGCCCGGCCTGAACTGAACTTCTTTTGAGCTACAGGAAACACTAGGAAACAATCACAAAAGACTTTCAACTTCCAGAGAGTTATTCAATCTAATTGGTCCTCCAAAAGGTACAGAATGTCTTCACTGTATTTTTCCTTTTTCTCATAAGTGAGAGAGCTCTGTTCTTATGTTTTTTTTTTTTGAGAAAGCAGTGCTATCAGGTAAGCCAGTAATACATATATAAAGCATTTTACAAGTATTTAGAAAGATGAACAAGGCTCACATTAATGGACTCATCTAAAACAGGATACAAGCTTCTCAAAGTGACAGTATTTTAATAGGATTTGTTTAAAAAACTCACTTATTACAGATTATTTTAAATTTTTATATCAAAAAACCTCACTTATCCTTTACCTGTGGGGTAAAGGTATATATATGAAATATAAAATGAAATAACTGATGTCAAAAGGGAGAGATGGGATAAATATGAATTATAGCTCTATGTAGGTTTTTCTCTCTTTTAAAGACTGCAGTGGATTTTAAATTCATAAGCCTACACAGAACGAATACCTTGCTTCTTCCTTGTCTAGCATGGCAAACAACCATTTGCTTTATATTTCAAAGCTTGCAGTAAGCATTGAGGTTTTTAACCCTTTGCTTGGGCAAGAGTGGAACCCAAAACCCAGAACCATGGAATGTTCTACAAAGCGAGTTTCCATCAGGAGGTATCTGAAAGTGTAATAATTATTTGTTAAAGGAGTAAATGATTTAAGGAAATGCCCAGGTTACTATAGAGCACAGTTAACGGTAGAACAGCTACAGTGGGTGTCAGATGATAAATATCCGAGGGTGGAATATGACGTCATTCAGACTTCATGAAACCCACTTCCTGTTACCTCATGAGAAGTCCGTAAAGTATGAAACTACCATTGGAGGCGAAGTTAAATCTGAACCAAACAAAAATGCAGGGCTAAAGTGGAGGAATGGCTGTTGACCTTGGGATAAGCAAGTATATGTTTTTATTAATAGTCTACCTGGAAGTGCAAATTTTCCATGCAACCAAAATGATGTTTCAGTTTGCTTCCATCTGTATAGACTCCTTAGATACAGTAAATAAGTATATAGTTTATTAGTTGGTCTATTCATAGGTTTGGTTAACATGAATTTATCATCTATGACATTAGTTCAATACTGAGTTCAACTGATTGCCTTGACTATGTGCTGCGACAGTACCCAGCTTCCTTATGTACTACTCCTCAGGATACCGTTCAAGAAGAACAATCTTTACGATCTTTTCTAAAGCAGCGCCATGAAATATGGACAGTGTGTTTATGAAATAGCTGCCCACTTAGAGAAAACAGAGATAGTTACCATAGACAGGGCAGATCTGCTGAAATGCCTGCCTTCCCCCATAGAAAGAATTTCACACATGACTTCACCTAGTCTTTCATCTTCTGATTATGATATTTCATAACATAGACAAGCAAGACAACCTTCTAAATACCATTCATCTTACAGTGCCACAAAAATGTCTTACCAAAAAAATTAACAAAATACCATGGGTCACTCCAGTGCTAATAATAAGCATTTCAAACAGCCCCAACATACTTAGCCATTTTGTCGGGAAGCTCAAGTTATTTAGGTTTCTTTTATATTTCATAGAAATTTAAGTTATAAATATTTTAAAAATTGTTTAACTTACTGATACTTTAAAAAATTCTTTGACTCACTATGTGAACATTTAAGTTTTAAATATTTCTAGTGAAATTCCAGTTACTCAGTTTGAATTTCCAGTTAACTATGGAGTCTCACTTTATCATCTACTTTTTGGATATCTTTCCTGAACTTAAGTATTTTAATGTTTAACATCAAACAGTAACATGTTTTCCTGTGTTGTATTTTGAAATGGTTATCATTTTTTTGTAATGAAATATATGATATTTTGCTTATAAATGTTTTTTTTCAATATAAGATAAATCTGAATTTGAATATTAAACTACTAGGTTGTATGTTGTTGTTTAAGGGTAAAAAAAATCTATTTTTTTCTTCTTTTTGAGATAGTCTGATTATATTACTATGGATAGCCTGAAGCTCACTGTGTAGGCTAGGCTGGGCTTGAACTCTCAGAGAACCATCTGCCTTGGCCTTTTGAATGCTGGGATTAAAAGTGGGCATCACCATGCCTATCATTTTTTTTAAAAAAAAAACAATGTTTTATTATTAGAGAATTCATATATTATATAGTGTATCTTGATTATACCCAACAATTTCTTTCCAACTTACCTGCCTCCCTAAACAACCCTCTCCCAGCTTAGTCTTTTGATTTTGAAATAATTCCCTGAGTACAATTAATGCTGTTTATATGTGCACGAGTGTTTATTTATATTTCAAACCATTGTTTCTTGTAATTTAAGATCTCTAGTGCAAATCTGTGAGTGGTGATCTTTTTTAGTATTTATATGTCTGTCACTTGATTCTTATTCTTGATTAATCAGTTATGCTAATTTTTATTTTCCACTATAATTCTGGAGGTAATCTATTTCCATATCTTTTACAACTAATGAAAGGTTTTTTATTTATTTATTTATTTTGGTGTTGCTGTGTCAATAATATAGTTTTCCTATCTGCTGATAAAGGAGTTACATAAAGGGGAAAAGCAGAGAAATAAGGTTGAATTTGGATAAAATGATCGAAAAAGAAGAGTGGACACTTTCCTCAATGAGGAAGTCATAATTAAAATTAGACAAATGTTGAAAAGACCAGTAAGAATAAGAACATAAAGAATTCCAGAAATCAATATGATCCAAAGATTAGCAAAAAGCATAGCAGAAAGAGGGAGAAAAGGGTGAAATGGTGGGTGAAAAATTGCCCAACAAGGCAAGGTGTAAACAGTTAAACTTAAGAAAGTGAGTATATGTGAGTATATGCGTGGTGTGCGTGTGTGTGTGTGTGTGTTTAATATGGTAAGTTAAAATGCTACCAAAAGTTCAGTAAAAGGTTAGAAGGTAAAACACAAGGGACAAAAATAAGAAAAATGAAAAAAGGATACATTCTTAAAAGTTTGGGGAGTCCCTTTGTGGTCACCTACAATCTCAAGGCAATCTTCTTTATTATAACAGTATTGGGCTAGTTTCTTTTCAGAGTCTTTGAAAATTGGGACATAGGTCAGGCACAGTTGGAGCCTTTGCTGCGATTTGTGTTGCTAAGGAGCCTCGGCTAGCCACATCTTAGACCTTCACTACAGCTGTCTTAGCCTCCTGTCTGCATGGTTAGGGGCCTCTGCTGGCTACATTTAGCCTTATTGGCTGGGCAGAGTCTCCTACCTTCCTGAGACTGCACCATTCATACCCCTGTTTGATCCCAGAGGTATTTTCCAAGTGGGTTCGGATTAGATTAAGCAACCACAGTTTTGAGATCTATATGCCTGGGTCTGGATTAGTACTTTCAATATCCACTAAGCATTTGTCTTTTAGGGTTTCTGTTGCTGCGGCAAAACACCCTGACCAAACATGCAAATTGGGGAGGAAAGGGTTTACTTGGCTTATACTTCAACATTGCTGTTCATCATCAAAGGAAGGCAGGGCAGGAACTCAAACTTGGTCGGAACCTGGAGACAGGAGCTGATGCAGAGGCCATGGAGGGCTGTTGCTTACTGGCTTGTTTCTCCTGACTTGCTTAGCCTGCTTTCTTAAAGAAACTAGGACCACCAGCCCAGGGATGGCACCACCCACCATGGGCTGGGACCTCCCCCATCAATCATTACTTGAGAAGATACCCTACAGCTGGATCTCATAGAGGCATTTCCTCAACTGAGGCTCCTTACTCTCTGAATCCAGTTTGGGTCAAGTTGACCCACAAAACCAGCCAGTACAGCATTCCTGCTGCAGAGATGTGACTATACATGTCATCTGGTGTTTAGAGCTGGGTTCTTGGGCTCTGTACTACTGAACTACTAGAGTACCTTGTGACAGAGTGTTAGCTCCAAGGTTTGATCTCTGCCATGTTCTCAGGTTTGTGGCTGTCAAAGTCCAGACTTATTCTCAGTAGATGAGGTCTATAACAAGGTACCAAGTGTGCACTCTGAGAGGGCTATAATCACCAAATGGGTCTGAGACCAAGCTGAGTGTCCCACAGCCTGCACTTCCTTGGTTTGTCAAGATCAGTCTTCCTGCTCTTCACAATTGTCTCTCAGGTCTGTCTCTCACCCTAGAACTGTGATTGAATTTAGTTTCTATGACCTGTAGCTAGCTGTTCCTTGTTTGTTGGAATCCAGGAGAGTTCCATTTTTAAACAATAAATTCCACACCAAGATGAGGATTAGCCACAACTAACTGATATTGTTGGGGATTTTTCTCCACAACCAATCCAACATACCTGAGAATTCACTGTCTCAGTAGGACCTATAATTATTTGATACCTTTGAGACCTATAAACTGGTCCTGAAGAAAGAACCACCAGTCTTTCTGCATCAATGTCAGCTTTTCTGTTTGGGTTGATCTTCTCCATCTTGGTGTGGGAGGTCCTTCTGTCTATGTGTTGCTTTTATTGGTTAATAAAGAAACTGCCTTGGCTTATTGATAGGGCAGAACTTAGGTAGGTGGTTGGGTGGGGGGAACTGAACTGAATGCTGAGAGAAGGAAGGCAGAGAGAGATGCCATGGAGCTGCCGTCGGAGATAGATGTGCTGAAACTTTGCTGATAGGCTACAACCTCATGGTGATAAACAGATTAATAGAAATGGGTTAAATTAAGATGTAGGAGTTGGCCAATAAGAAACTATAGGTAATAGGCCAAGCAGTGATTTAATTAATACAGTTTTCTGTGTGATTATTTCAGAGCTGAGCCACCGGGAGCCAACAAGTGGCCCTTCCTCCAATACTATCTCTTTGTGCCTTGGTTTCTTTTTCTGGTGTTGTGATAAAATATCATGACAAGAGAAACTTCATGGAAACAGGGTTTCTCTGACTCTCATTTCAAGGGCAAGGTCACAGTCTATCATGGTGGGGAAGTCAAGACAGTAGGAGTTTTAAGCAGCTGGTCACATTGCATTTGCACTCAAGAAGCTGGGGAGATAAATAAATGCCTTTTGCTGGTTGGCTCCCTCATTATGTTATATATTATGTTATCTTATACATTATGTTATATTATATATTATGTTATCTCATACATTATGTTATATCATGCATGTATAATTGGGTTCCAGCAAGTGAATGACAAAATCACAATGGGTTGGTCTTTCCACTTGAGTTCACAAAGTCAAGATGATCACCCACAGGTATGCCAGAGTTCAGTCTTCCAGGCAATTCTAGATTCTGTCAGTTTGGCAATTAAAACTAATACTACCCCTTGCCAGGAAGCTGTCTGAGTAGGACTCCATTTGACTTGATTTTTGTCATAGAACTTTCGCCCTTCCGTTCTTCTTTCTTTTCACCTGTGGGTTCCTGTCTTAGTTAGGGTTTTCTATGTCAGGGAAGAGACTCTTAGAGAGGAAAAATATTTCTGTGGGTGGCTCACAGTTTGAGAGGTTTAGTTCAATACCATCATGGCAGGAAACAAGGTGGCATGCAAGCAGGCATGATGCTGAGAGTCCTGCATCTTGATCCACAGGCAATAGAAAGTGAATTGTGACCCTGGGTGTGGCTTGAGCATGCATGAGACCCCAAAACCCACCCGGACAGTGACATACTTCCCCCAACAATGCCACACCTCCTTTTACTATGTGCTTATGGGGGCCAACTGTGTTATGTTCCCCTATTTCTTTGAAAGAGCATTGACTTTTCCTTCCCTGGCCACACACAGTTAGCATCTAGATGCTGCCCTACTGAGAAGTCTTCTATGCAGTAATTCTTATAATGAATGTAAGTCTTTCTTTTCCATTTCTTGTCCTTGGGAATATACAGAAAATGCAATCCACTGGATTTAGATGTTTGCATAGTTAAATATTGATAAGATTTTGTCTTCCTATGTTGAAAGTTTTTTGGTGCTATCTCTCAGTGTCCTCCCTTTGCCAATCTCATTTCATCTTAAGTATCAAATTTTGTGTTACAAATAATATATATATTAATTATATATAATTTATATTTACTGATTTGTAATTCCTATTTCATCTTCCCTTTTTCTTTCATGTGTCTTTTTGATCGTGCAAAAAAAGTGGGCCAAATGTCTTTGTATAAGTACTCTTTAAAATGTATATCAACTGAACAATTCCCAGTTTGAAATTTGATAATGGGGGAACCTGCATAGGACCAAACTAGGTCCACTGAATGTGGGGGACAGTTGTGAGGCTGGGGCAGTCTGGGGGCCCCTGGCCTGACAGTGGGACCAGGATTTATCCCTAGTGCTTGAACTGGCATCTAGGAGCACATTCTCTTTGGAAGGATATCTTGCTCTGCCTAGATATGGGGAGAGGGGTCTTGGCCTTGCCTGGAAGTGAAGTGTCAGACTTTGTTGACTAAGGGAAAGCTTCCCTTTCTGAGGAGTGGATGGGGGAGGGTTGGGTGGGAATGGGGATAGCTATGTAAAATGAGAAAAAATCTGTATTTAAAAATTATTTTAAAAATAAATAAATAAAAATGTCGGCTATGTTTTTGCTATTTCCTTCCATAAAATTTCTTAGTATATTGTATTTTGTCATTGTTTTGAAAACAATCTTCTCGTTATTGTCCTCTTTTCTTCTCTCTGATTTACCGCATCTTTTTCCTCTGCCAACTCTACTATGAATCTTTATCCTCTTGCTTCTCTGTTTCTATCCATTTCCATGTATCAGTTTTATATCTGTCTCCAGATATTTAATTGGGGGGCCCAAAAGTCCAGCGATAAATGTGGTGCAGTAAATCAGCACTTAACAATGACATAAGCATAGATGCACACATTGAAAGATGTGTCTAGATTAAACAAACAGGCAAGTATTTATTGCTGGACTTCTGTGCCCCCAAACAAATTCCATGTCTTATAACAACGTTGAGGCTTCTGCCTGAGGCAATACTGGGTACACAACAGGGAAAAACAAATAACCACTGAACCCAACCCCCTTCATGTTTTTAAGGCTCTTGGGTTTCTCCTGCTCAGTGTTGCTAGCTGAGCATGGATAGGCAAAATGTAGCTGAAGAATGTGGTTCTCACCCATATATAAGCAATGACTTCGACTCTCACTGTTCTCCTCCACTTAGAGCATCTGTACTACATAGGGGAACATTTTCCATTTTCTTTCCTATAGAAGAGCGAAGCCAAACCTTGGTGCTCTATTACAGCTGGTAGAGCCTTTGACAGTTTGACTTCACCAGGGATAGGTGCCTCTTTATTTAATCTAGACGTGTCTTTCTATGTATGGGTCTGTTCCTATGTCATTGTTACATGCAGATTTACTGTAGCATATTGAATTGAAAGTCTGAATTTTAAGTATTGGAAGGTAATACCAATAATAAGTCAAACTATACTGTAACTCAAAAAACCCCACAATTTTTTTTTTTTTTTGCTCATTGGGTGATAGTTTTAGAATCTTTGATAATGTGTGACATTACTAACCATGTTTCCAATGTACATGTTTATAGTGTCTTTTAAAAAGTTACTTCCAATGTATTAACAAGGGTCTAGTCATGTCATTTTAAACATAATGTTTCCCAAATTATGAAAAACTACAGTATTCACAGCACATATAATGAAACTCTCAGTGGTGTTTTATTTGTATATGAAAGAGCCAACAACTTCTAAATTAAATCCAAACAACAAGATCTCTTGAGAATTTAGATGGCCATAATTAAAAATAAACAGGAAAAATATGTTGATCATGAGAAACTGAAATCAAGAAAGCTAATTTTATCACTGAAATTTTATAGCATTTTATAGTGACATAGACTGATTTAAACACAAATATAGAACTTATACACAAAGGAAACAATTCTACATTAAAGGAATCTCAAAGCACAGCAAACAAAGTTCTTCTGACTTCTGGGTTCCCCTGATCTCTGGGTTTCCCTGACCTCTGGGTTCCTTGAGTGGTCCCTTCATTCAGTGCTCTGCCCTAGACAGAGGACAAGCTTAAACATCCTGTTCAGGCATCGATGCTGTTAGGTGGCAAAGAGCTATAGTTTGAGTTCCTGACAGTGCTGTCAACTGGTTCTTCTATTTGAATAGATTCTTCAAAGAAATTTACTGAGCTGGGGAGAGCTTAATATACTGTGTCTTTTCAATGGCATATGTGAATGAATACAAATATAGAAAGCATTCTTATGAAACTATATATCATTTAATACTCTGGTAATAAGCAAAAACAATTTATATAACAAGGTGTCTAACATATAACTTCCTATGCTGTGAATTTATATAATTATCTCCTTAATATATATTTTAAAGATTATTTCTTAATATCATAATTAAATCATTTCTCCATTCCCTTTCATCCCTTCAAAGTTCCCCATGTACCCCTCCTTGCTTTTTTTCAAATCCATGTTTTCTTTTCATTAATCATTTTTACATACATACATGTGTGTGTATGCTTATATATTTTTAAATACAAAATACTGGCTTCTCTGTTTTTTATTAGTTTTATGTATGCTTTCAGGAATGAGAGTTTGGGATTGGATAACCAGTTGGTTTGCTCTTTCCTGGGGAAGACTATACTATACATATAAAACATAATATACTTTGAAAATAGTTCTGAATTTCAGAGAGGTAGTTTCCATATTGTACTGTAATTTGTCTCTTGGGGAATTCTGGACCAGAGAGAGTGAGTCAAGCCTGGTTATTTCTTGTTAATTTAAATCCAGCTCGACAACTTCTTTGGCTTCTGATGCTGTTGTTCAGGTTACACATAATGCTCGAATCTCTGAATCTACAAGATAGCCATGTGTACTGTATATACTCTCATTCAGCTTACCAGTTAGCTATGTATACTGTATATACTCTCATTCAGCTTACCAATAAAAAAGAAACATTGAAGGTGATGGGGAAGACATCTTTAACAACAGCAGCAAAGATTCCTTTCAAGACTTCATTAAACTTAATTTTCTTTTATTTATTTATTTATTTATTTATTTATTTATTTATTAAAGATTTCTGCCTTCTCCCGGCCACCACCTCCCATTTCCCTCCCCCTCCCCCATCAAGTCCCCCTCCCTCATCATCCCTAAGAGTAATCCGGGTTCCCTGCCCTGTGGGAAGTCCAAGGACCACCCACCTCCATCCAGGTCTAGTAAGGTGAGCATCCAAACTGCCTAGGCTCCCACAAAGCCAGTACGTGCAGTAGGATCAAAAACCCATTGCCATTGTTCTTGAGTTCTCAGTAGTCCTCATTGTTCATTATGTTCAGCAAGTCCGGTTTTATCCCATGCTTTTTCAGACCCAGGCCAGCTGGCCTTGGTGAGTTCCTGATAGAACATCTCCATTGTCTCAGTGTGTGGGTGCACCCCTCGCGGTCCTGAGTTCCTTGCTCGTGCTCTGTCTCCTGCTCTTGATTTGGACCTGGAGATTTCAGTCTGGTGCTCCAATGTGGGTCTTTGTCTCTGTCTCCTTTCATTGCCTAAATGTTTTTCTTTGAGTTCACCTTCTTAATTAGCTTCTCTAGGATCACGCATAATAGGCTCAACGTCCCCTATTCATGGCTAGAAACCAAATATGAGTGAGTACATCCCATGTTCCTCTTTTTGGGTCTGGCTCACCTCACTCAGGATAGTGTTTTCTATTTCCGTCCATTTGCATGCAAAATTCAGGAAGTCATTGTTTTTTACTGCTGAGTAGTACTCTAATATGTATATATTCCATACTTTCTTCATCCATTCTTCCATTGAAGGGCATCTAGGTTGTTTCCAGGTTCTGGCTATTACAAACAATGCTGCTATGAACATAGTTGAGCATATACTTTTGTTGTATGATAGGGTATTTCTTGTTGTATGATAGGGCATATTCCCAAGAGTGGTATTGCTGGGTCCAGGGGTAGGTGGATCCCGAAATTCCTGAGAAACCGCCACACTGCTTTCCAAAGTGGTTGCACAAGTTTGCATTCCCACCAGCAATGGATGAGTGTACCCCTTTCTCCACAACCTCTCCAGCAAAGGCTATCATAACTAAGCCCTTGCAAGCCATGCACTAAAAGTGAGTATCCAAATCTTTGCCAAATTCTAGATCCTTTAACATTATGACACGCTCTTTACTAGCTTAAGAATCTAAAAGTTTCACAAGTTAAATCTGGAATCACTTGTCAACACACAGATACTTGTCACCTCATTTCCTTGTTAAAAAAACAGTTGGAGTCGGAGGAGAGTCAGAGATGCTGGTGGTCATAGTCCCCAGGTAGAGCCTGTGAGGGAAGCAGGCATCAGGTTATCATTAACAGCGCAGGAGGCAGCATGTGGCCCTTCCATTTCGGATAATGATGAGAGTGTCATGTCTTTCCCACCTAGATTTCTTATGGCAAGTAGGTCTTCCTGGCCTGGTAGCTCCTTGAAGACTGCAGCTGTGGCCTCTACCCCTTTCCCTTGTGAGTGGTGTATGTGCCGTCCAGTCTTCCAGCTGAGAATCACAGGACAAGTTTCCTTACAGGTAGCATAAACTGAAGAGGAAGAGGTTTTATTTGTCTGTTTCCCTTGTACAGTCTTCATCATTGGACCCTTGGACTGCATATGTTGAAGTGGTCAAATGTTTGGGTGGTGGTTAATGTTCTAGGTCCTGGATTGTGTTGTCTATGCTTGTGAGTACAATTGCTGAATTACCTTTCATTTTCTTGTCCTCTCTTAATGTTATCTTTCTCATACACTCAATGGGAGTGATGATACTATCCCAGGGAAACTGATGTTGAAAGAATTGTATGTAAGACATTTAGAAGAGCTTATAGCATACCACAAGCTTTACCTTGGCATTGTTTACTAAAATTAATTTTTTATGTGTATGTGTACTGTTTGTGTATGTATGTCTGTGTACCAGATATATGATTGGTACACACAGAGTCCAGAGGAGGGTGCTGAATCATCTGGAACTGGAGTTTCATATAGTTAGTTGTGAGTCACTGTGTGAATGATGGAACTCAAACTCAGGTCCTCTGGAAGAACAGTCAGTTCTCTTAACTCCTGTGCCACTTCTCTAGCTCTCCTAAATTGATAATGTTTTAATTGTATTGAGAAGCGTATGTCCCCTCTTTTTTTGTTGTTGAAGAAATACTGGATAGTTGAAGACCATAGGATTAGTTAATTGAAGTTGTATATACATTATAAAAATTATTTCCAGACATGGGTAGCTTATGTTTTTCAGAGAATTATAGAACTAGTGAAAACTGTCAGACAAGAGAATCCGGCTCCAATTGCGCAAATATGCCAGTAATGGCTTGTTTTTGTAAAGCCCTTCTCCATCTAAAAGCAGAAAACACTCCCCAGCATTATAACATAACATCTTCAACAAGTTGCTAGGCTACCAGGACTGTTATTGTCTCTGTTTTGTAAGCCGTTCCACATCACCTGCATGTGCTCACAGAGAAGGACAGCAGAGGAACAGGAACAAATCTATTACACATGTCAATGAAATCCTATCCACAGGCTCAGGCGCCCAAATGATGAGCTTTACAGCAGCCCACATCACAAGCACTCTCTGTGGGTCTAAGATAATTCAATTACAATCATTTTGCAATGTGAAATGCAATATATATATATAATATATATCAAATAATATATATATATTTATCATTATAATACATATTTATCAGATAGTGGTGGTGCACATCTTTAGTCCCAGCACTCAGGAGGTAGAGGCAGGCAGACCTCTGAGTTCAAGACTAGCTTGGTCTACAAAGCAAGTTTCAGGACAGGTTATAAAACTACACAGAGAAACCCTGTGTTGAAAATCAACAACACCCTCTCTCTCTCTCGCTCTCTCGCTCTCTCGCTCTCTCTCTCTCTCTCCATATATATGTATATATATATATACATATATATATACATATATATATATATTTGGAGATATACTAGATATATATTAGTATATCTAGCCTTAGCTTAATTCAATAAGTTTAAAAATCAGCCAGTAGCCTCAAACCCTAGTATACTTGATTAGTGGGGGGAAGAAGTGTGGAGACCTTTCAGGTCATGTTGACAAATGCTATGTGCCAGGTGCTGTACCACACAGCACTAGAAGTAAAAGTAATCCCCTGAGACTTATTGAAGTGAGATATTCAAATGAGAAATGCAGGGGCCAGTCAGATGGTTTAGAGAGTAAAGGCAGTTGCCACCAGTCCTGCAGATCTGAGTTGAATCTTAGTGGAGTTGAAACTTAGTGGAAGGAGAACCAGTTCTTACAAACTGTTCCTTAACCTTTGCACTCACCCTAAAACTTCCTTTAGAAAATAAATTGTGAACCTTAAAATATGGAATGCAAATGGAGTCTGAGATCTGGAGGTTGATATGTAGAGACTGATTCATGAATATATAACATTATACAAACATTATACAAATAAAGAAAATCAGGTCATACATTAGTGAGGCATTGATATTTTTAATAGACTATTTTGATTCCTTGAGACTTTCCTATGTACCTATGATGTATTTTTTAATTACATTTACCCCTGATTTTGGCCCTGTTCCACCTAGATCTGCCTTCTACCACTCACTCCCATCCTCATACTCCCCCTTTTAAATAACTCAATGAGTCCATATAGTGGCTTCCTATATATGCATGTAGGTGGCGCTATCCACTGAAGCATGGTTGACTTAACAGGGACCTCAGCTTTAACGAAAACTGACTTTCCCTCCCTAGCAGATATCAACTGTCAATAGCTCCTTGGTAATAGGGATGGAGAGTTGCTCATGAATCTGTTCCCATTCATGCGGGAAAGCAGGCTGGCTTGGTCTTCTGCATGTTTTCTACAGGCAACCACAGCAGCCATAAGTTCATAAGCTCAGTGACGTTGTCATGTCTAGAAGACATCATTTTGGCCCAGTCTTCCATGACCTCTGGCTCTTACAAGTGTTCCGATCCACATCTACAATGCTCCCTGAACTTGGAGGGTCCTGATAGAGAGGTTCTCATTCGTGGGTAAGCATTCTCCGGGTATTTATTACCTGCACATTGGTCAGTTGTGAGTTTTTACATCAATAGCCATCTGTTCTCTCCCAAATAAACTTCCTAATGAGGATGGAGAGCTTTAGTAGCTTTTGGATATGGAGATACATATTCAGAAGGCAGCTTGAGAAGAATATTTGCTGTAGGTTCACCTATAACAAGAATAGTTGAAATAGGTTCACCTCTAGGATCTGTGGGCTTCCAGTCAGAAGTTCTTGGTCAGATTTATTGCACGAAGCATATATTTCAGGAGATGTTATTTTTGACGGGATTCTGGAAAGATCTTCTTGGGGAGATTATTTGAATGATATATGAAACATGAGCGCATTGTAAATGACCATTGATGCTTGGCAAAATGAAAGTAAATCCTGTAGGGCAGTTAGATGGGGACTTTGCAAACTTTTATGGGTACAAAGTGAATGGAAAATTACGTCTTCCTCTTTCTGTTTTATCCAAGCTTAAAACAAAATTCTCCTCAATCTATTAGGGAGGTTAAAGAGAGAGAGGCAAGAAAGAGGCTATTTCAGTATTTTTCATACTTCTTTCATAGGAACTATATAAATCATATACATGTGCATATTAACTCATTGGATAGCTTATTTTAGTAGCTAAATCTATGTGACATATCTTTATTTCCTTCTCTAATTAAGAACATGGTAACAGTGAGCTTTGTTACTTCTCACTGATGAGATGTTGGAATTCTCCTCAATTCTGCTAACTGCAACCCAATGGTGCATCCGTGGCCAGGATGGAGTATATAAGTGTATAATCACTAATCAAAGTACTTTCGGTTCATTTTTCTTGTTACCTGGATTAGCAAAGGATGGTGACAGACCCATTGCATGACCTCAGCTTTTTCAAAAGTTATGTAAATTATTTCCAAACCTTCCAAAGTTGAAAAGATTTATGCTAATTCATTCTATATATTATTTTCCAAAATAAGGCTTGGTCTCCTAAAAGAGACAAGTAGTAGATATATCTGAGGGTTCAGCCACGAGATAACCTCAAAAGCAAACATAATTAGCACTGCCTTTTCAAAACAACAACACAGATATAATTGACTAGCCATGTGCAGGGAAGAAAGACGAGCAGGTAAATCGCACCTGACATGATATACTAGAATTAATTCCACAGAGAGGATTTAAATGTAAAAGTAAAAATCTTTAAGAAGAGGCAACAGAAAAGTCTTGGCAATCTCGGGCCAGGAAATAGGTTTTCAGGTGAGCTTATAAAGAAGGGTATATTTGGACTTTGTCAAATGAGAAAACTCACACGTTTCAGGTTTCAGGCTGTTGCCCTGGAAACCACAGCTTTCCATTCTTCAGTGCTTGAAAGGGCCAAATGAAAGAGAAAAGGCGAAGCTACCAACATTAGTTCCATGACGCTGCATAGAGCCAAACAGAAGGTACTAGAATCTACGAGTTGTCATGCAAAAGTTTCAACTATGAGAGGCATGCAGGAATGTTTGGTGGTGAGGGAAATGTTCTGTCCCTTGGTCCAGGCTATGGATGCATCACTCAAGCATCTTCAATACTCATAGTCAAGTATGTTCAAATGGTAACTCTTACCGTGTACAGATTATTAATATTCTTCATTTGAAAAATGTTCCTTCCAGTCAGGCTAAAACATGATGCTTGTAAAGAATTTCCCTAGGCCTTATCAGACACAGTTTGGCTTCAAGAATACACAGAAATCTTCTAATGTTTCCTTACATCAATGCTGGAACAACCTGTGGGTTCAACATGAAGAGCCTAACTATTTCTAACATCGTAGGCAACATTCTATATGTATGTCTATATACGTGTGCATGCGAACGTGTCTGTGTGTGTGTGTGTGTGTGTGTGTGTGTAGGCTGGGATGTCCATCCATTCTCTAACATTTTATTTATTTTCCCCATATATATTACATATATTTATATATAACATATGTAAAGTTTATATAATATGTATAATTTTAGGATTTGTTTATTTTTTAATATACATCAGGGTTTTGTCTGCATGTGACGATACCAGATCCCCTGGAACTGAAGCTACAGACAGTTGTGAACTGCCATGTGGATGCTGGGAATTGAACTTGGGTCCTTTGGAGGAGGGGCCAGTGCTCTTAACTTCTGAGCCATCACTCTAGAGAGATGGCTCAGTCTTTAAAGGCTAGGCTAACAACCAAAAAATATAAGTGTTCCCTTTGTAGTTTTAAGACAGTGAAATTAGAGGAAAATGAAATGCGACTTGACTCTGGCCCAACCCAGCCTGGACTTTACCGACAGTCTTTGCTATGCAAATGTAGACATTTATCCATGATTTGAATGTTCGATGTTGAGGACACTCTCCCGGCTCATTGAAATGTCAGTCAGTGTGAAAGTTCCTCTCTGTCTCCAGGGATGCATTAATTAGAGTCGAAGCTGTGCTGCTGCCCTTGGAACCACAAATGTCTTCACTGACAAGAGGGACCAATGAAAGGAGGAAACATGACTGGTAGAAATAATACATTTCAGAGAGGACTGGCCCAGAAGAAATGAAATATATATATATATATATATATATATATATATATATATATGTATATGTATATGTATATATACACACACACACACATATATAAATGAATATATATATGTGTGTGTGTGTATATATATATGGCCTTCTGTACAACTGTGGTTTATGTCCTTTCTTGTGTGTCTCTGTGCCCCTGTCCTTCCTGAGGACTGCTTAAGTCTGACAGCATGGGCAGCAGGCAGGGGACAGGAGAGTGACATTTGATCTCATTATCACGACCAACAAATATTCTAAGCCTTTATTTGCTTCCGAATTGAGTATTGAGTTCACAGTTTTTTTTGTTTCTTTCAAGTTTAAATCATATTTGGAATACATGGAGGAGAAATTCCCCCTTTCATTAATTTAATATATAATGGTGGGTAGATAATAGAAGAAATTAAACTTTAAAGGGATCGCCTTATTGCTGAACCCATGAGATAATATGTTTAGAATATATTGTAATTACTCTTCACACTGACATTTATATTTATATGCAACTGATTGAGTTTCACATTCACAAATGTGTCTTGGAATCTCACCCCTAGGCCTAACACACTAAATACAATGCAGTATAAATGAGGCATCACAGGTTAGAAGATACAGGAAGCCTTAGGTTAAAAAAAAAAAAAGTAGCTTACTTACTATTAGCCAAACTATTTGACATATATCCATGTGATATTTGGCTCAGTTAATAAGCTTGAAATATTCTGCGTATTTCATCATCTTACCTGTTTTCCAGAATACCCGGTGACATAATTAACTAGCCATTTGCTTTGACATATCTCAAATGGCAATCTTAGCACAAAGGAATGCAAAGCATCATAGTAAAGGAATCGTGGAGTTTTCCCAAGGCCCCTCAAGTCTGTGACAGACCTAGATGTTTTGACTCTCAGGATGGTGCCCCTTTCGAAATGGGAAAATATGGTGCCACTCTTGCCCTAGGTCTCTGTTGACAATGAGAAAGCCAATTAAAGATGGAGATCCTGATAACTCTAAGTGAGCTCTTGAGAGTCAAGGGCAACAGAAGCCTGTGGAGGGAGGATGTGCGCTGAAGAGGAAGAATCAAGTCCTTTGAATTGAAACACATAGGTTGGCCTGCAAGTCACAGAGATTAAATAGTTTTTGTCATTGTTGTTGCTAACTTTTGACAGTGTTTTCCAAGAACCTGTCTTCTAGTTACTTTTACTTAATTACCTGCCAGTCATTATTATTATTTTTTTTTTGCCTTTTTTTTTTTCAAGACAGGGTTTTTCTGTGGTTTTAGACTTTGTTAGTTTGACTTTGCTTACAGAGAAGGAGTTGACTTGATGCTAGATTCTGAACTCTTTGTTCAAAAATGAGACTGATAAAATTGGGTTTGGAATGAGTTATGAATTCCATAAGAAATTCGTCTCTATGTTTGTATTCAGCTCCATTGCCCCCTCCCTCTCCTCTTTCTTTTTTATACCTCTACTCCTTTTTATTATTATTTTTATTCTGCTCCAAAGCTATCCTCCTGCCTGAGAAGGAAGAGTGAACTCATGTTCCCCTTTAGTAGTCTCTAGCACACAGTGAATTTTCATCATTTGAAGGTGTGGGGCGTTCCTTACTACGCTTAGGAACTGTGATTGCCTATAGATCCCTGAGGGTAATTGGCCGAGATGTCCTGGATATTTCTGAAGTTAATTTGTGGTTCGATCTGGCATAACTTAAAACAGAAAGAATCTCCTGCTAGAGGTTGATTATTTTTCATCAGATTTCCAGGGGACCTTGCGAAAAAGGGAGTATCTAAGACCCAGGGTAGAAATCACCTATCTCCGCAGAGGATGAGGCTTCCTCTTTACCCAGCAACCCTGCACATTTGTCTAGATCTGTGAATGTGGACCAGGATTTAGTCCCTTTATAGTCATGGTGAGTTGGCCAAGGATAGATGTCTATGGCTAAGTCAATCCCTCCAAATTGGGAGCAGGGCTCCATTTATCTGGTTTTTGTGACATTGCAAGTTTTAAAGGAATTGAATTCCTTGAGAAAACATTCAAGCAACAGCAGTTATTTCTCTTGGGAGAGCTAAGACATTTAATGATTTAAAAGCTGTGAATAAAACGATGCTTCATGTTGCCAAAAGCAACTGGGGTAAGGATTATGGAGTTAGGGTAAAACCCACTTCAACTTTACACATGTTGAGAACTAACAGAGTCCTAAAGGAAACAAGCAAAAGGTTGGTGTTATAAATCTTTATAATCCCTGAAATACCTAGCTTGTCATTATTTGCTTAAAAATTCTGCATGTGTGTGCTTGTATTCAAGTCTACATGTTACAGACTGAATGGCCGCACAAAATTTGTGTTTTGAAATGTTAATCACTCTTATCAAAATATGTGTTTATGTTGCCAAAAAAAAAAAAAAAACCTAGTGC
Organism: Chionomys nivalis; assembly: GCF_950005125.1. NCBI lineage: Eukaryota > Metazoa > Chordata > Mammalia > Rodentia > Cricetidae > Chionomys > Chionomys nivalis. Next base: position 39,915,385 of record NC_080097.1, on the reverse strand, counting down.
ACATTTTACAAGGACAGGGCACCAAGTGGTTTCTGAACTTTCCATCATAAAGGATTTTTGCCTACAGCAAAATACCACCTGGGTTGCTAAGAGGCAAGCTTATTTCATGGACTATGCATTTCTGCTTAGGTCTTCAACTCTGGCACATCACATATATTCTTTCACAACAGCTAAGACAAATAGGTCTCTTGATCATTCCAATCCTTTATGAATTTCAGGCTTCTCAAACTGCTGGCTTAAATCCAATTTAAAATAAAAAACCCTCTAGTATGAAAATATATGTCTCTACTAAAGATAGCTCAAGACAGAATTGATCTGTGGTAGTAGAAAGAAGGAATGTATGTATGCATAGACTGAATGTATTCTGCTCACATGAGGGCCTTCCAAATGTAGTCTTCTTGACTTCCATTGAATCAGAGAATAATGAATTGCTGATTGGGACTGGATTGAAATTCTGGACCAAATATTGCTTTCTTCTATTTTATGGATAAGCATTTCTTCATATGTATTCATAGATTACAAACTTATTCAGAGAAATACAAGTTTGAAACCCGGGTCCTAGTGAGATTTGCCAACAGCAATGGGGGTCTGACCCAGTGAGCCATGCCGAGCCTACTTCACTGATACATCACTGGTATATGCTCCACTCAGCACACCAGACGGTGCTTGCACTTTCCTGGTGGCCCACATACCTCTAGTGCCATTCTGAGTCAGTCATGCCTATGGGGACGAAAACTGCTTCTCTTTGACCCTCTAATTCGTCTGTTACTCGAAGTTTACCCTGGTTGTTTCCCAAATTTAGACAGTCTCTAAGCTTTCCAGAAATTTGTATAGTTTTAATTGTTTACATTTATTATTTTTTAATCAATTGGGAAAAGTTGAACCTGTTGAGCATGAAACCCTCTGCCTATAGTCATGTAGTTAATAAGCTCTCCATGTATTTGTGCTCATATTTAAGTTTTAGAGATGATAAATTTTAAGTGAACATTAAAGAAATTGCATATTTGTTTAAGCTATCAAGTTCATGGTAATTCCTACAGCATCCCTGCCTACACATGTGTGAGCTCTCTTAGGAAGTACATGGTTAGGGAAACTTTAGTACTTCTTCATAACTTCAGCTGTGTACATATATACTTATATATTAATGTACAAGAAAGTAAAAGTGTGTCATCCATAAGCCACCGCAAGTGCTGAGAAATGCCTAGATATCTGTCTGTGGTATGGTTTCTGAATAGTCATCAATTGTGTAATAACATACAAATATTTAGTAGAGGTGGCATGATTATGCCTTAGTAGAGACATTCAGTTGAGCTATTGCAGGTGATTTTTGTTTAATTTTTATGCTTAAAACATTAGCAGAATTTTGGTTAAAGACTGGGCCCTGGTAGCACTGTAAAATAAGTTTCTCAATAGACCAATTAAAGAGACAAGTAATACATTAGTGGAAAACAGAGGGAAGAAATTTAGTCAACAAGGTTACATTTGGAAAATGAGCAAATAAAGAGGTCCATTTTGAGGACAATAACATGGTGGCAATAGAAATGTGTGACTAAGCAGTTCTGGTTAGTGTGTAGACCCATTCATGACTGACACACCATTGTCTTGTCTTCTGGGTTCAGGTCTGTCCTGTACATTTTTTTTTTTTTTACTGGGTTTATCCTTGAGGCACATTGTGTTTCTTTCTAGAAGACCAGATCTCTGTCTGGTTAGCATCATGGCTCAAGCATTTTCCTTCTATAGCATGCATGAATCTCGTGATAGTTCCAATACCCCGGAATCCTTTCCTCCATAGTATAATAACTGAAGGAACAAACAAATGCCTATTTAGAATCTCTTCATTTCTCCAGGACAACTACAATAGTATTCAACCTAGAAGGGTAATTTCTGGTATTTTATATCATGAAATATTGAGGAACATCTTGAGGTTTCAAGGCAAGCTGTTAGATTTTCCAAATCTATAGTACACTCTGTGTGACTTCCCTTGTCATTGTGACCAGAAGTCTACAGGAATGCATGGGTAATATAGGAATAAAACTGCCAGTCATAACCTTGACTTCAAAGTTGTGCTTTTGTTGTGATTTTTCACTGTTTCTGTGAAAATTAGTAAATTTTGCAAATTTTGAACTTACAACCTTATACAAAGAAGGCAGTCAGAGACTTAGTTTATATATTAAGCCTTGGAATCCCGGGGTAAGATTTAATGTAAAATAAAATTTTGCTATCACATACCTAGAAAATGTTAATTCAGAAGGTTAGTGTTTTAGTGTTTTGCATGGGTACTTGCTTTAGTTTGCATGGTTTTGTACATAGACACAACTCATATCTCAAAACTTATGCCTGGAAGTCTTCAAGACTGGGTGTGAAATTCTGAAGAACAGGGGAGCATGCATATACATGACCTGTCCACTGAGGTGGTGAGGAGAAAGGGATTAGACACTGTTTTCAGAGCTACCATTTAAATGTTAGGAGCTCTGAAAGAGTAAAATTCAGGGCAGTGAGGAGATATTGATTGTTGTGTGATGTTTCTCTCTTTTTGTCTTCTTGCGGGGGGCCCACCACTCAGCTCCCAAATAAATCACACGCAGTGGCTTATTCTTAGTTATGAATTCCTGGCCTTGGCTTGGCTTGTTTCTTGCCAGCCTTTAACTTATCCCGACTACCTTTTGCGTCTGGGCTTTTACCTTTTTCTGTATACTGTTCTTCTTCCTCTGTAGATTGCTCTGTAGCTGGCCCCTGCTATGCTCTTCCCCTTGTTCTCTTGCTACCTCTCTTCCTTCTCCTTCCATTTATACTCTCTGCTGGCCAATCCTGCCTAGCCTTGCTCCTGCCTTGCTATTGGCTATCCAGCTCCTTATTAGACCATCAGGTGTTTTACACAGGCAAAGAATCACAGCTTCACAGAGTTAAACAAATGCAGCATAAACAAAGCAACACACCTTAAAATAATATTCCTCAACAACTGAAAGCTCAAAGATGTTTTCTGTGAGTTGTGATGATTATTTGCAAAAGCTTTGCTCCAGCAACATCCCTGATGAAGATCCAAAGCTCATATTCTCTGAACACATTGCTGTATGGGTGGAATATGTTATTCTAGGATTAAACACTTGATCCCGACACTTAACAAGGGCCTCACTATTCAGAATGTACTTCGATTTGGAGTCTGCTTTTGCCCACCTATTGAATTCCTTTCCTCTCAAATTTCCAATGCATTTTCTAGAAAGACCCTCTCCCCATACTTTCTGTCATTAATATATCTGGGTCAAAGAATGCTAAAACTTGCATGCATACACCACAGGAACAGAAAAACAGAACACAGCGTCCCTTCAGAATACCTCTTGGCTTTGCTATGAGTCAGAAGCATTATCCTACCCTGGTACAAAGTAGTGTGCTTCCACCTGACAAAAAGCTTTAGATTTCTGTCTAATGGCACTTGCTCGGTTAAAAGTGACTCAGAGTCACAAAGTGCCTAGTCCACCATTGGAGGAGCAAGTGAGTCACCGATGGCCATTTGGAGTCAGTTGAGTGCACGTTTGTAGCACTTGAGGTTTGTGATGAAGGTACCCAGTGGAAGTCCCTGCAAAACTTCTTCAAGAATTATACTTCGATGGCCAGGTAATCTGCAGGTGCTGACCTGGAATGAAGAAGCCAAAGTCGGTAAGAAAGACAGCCTATCATGTAAGAAAGGAAGGGAAGAGTAGACCAGTTATCTCTACACGGTTTGCATATTGTGGAGATGACATGTTTGGTCCGTGTTGTCTCAGCTTCACCAACTTTGTGGTTATGGAGCGGTTGCTTGTCGCTGTGAGCCAGTTTTATCCTTTTCAAAAGGGCGTTTATTAAATGCATGGTAGGTAGCTCAGGAATTGCTGGGAGAGCTAGAGAAATATTCCCTAAGCTAGGCTTTGAAAAGAAGCAGTGAACGCTATGCTTCAGAGGTGACCTCATGAGCATGCCACCGCTGTTGCTGTGTCTACTGGTCTGTGATTAACCCTTTATTAACTAGACTCTTCTAGTGCTACCCGCGTTAGGAACACAACACTTCTTATGTCCAGTAGAAATCTCCCGTAGGCCTGTTTGGAAGCCAGCATGGAGACATAGAACATTATAATGATGTAAGAAGGATGTTCATTGCATAATGGCAAGTCATGTAAGCCAGATTTTCGCATGCTGCCTTGTCAGCTGCCAAGACTGCTCGATGAGTGGTGCTAGGAAGAATCATCCACAACGGCTGGATGTTTTGATTTTTTCATTCTATCTCTTGTAAGAAAATTTAAAACATCACTGTGTAGGACTTTGGGACTTCTTCTCTGAATTTGTTCTGTGTGTTACAATTGGTATGACTCTTAAGTTTTTACTTTAAAGTGAGGAGGGGAAAATGCCAACTTCATCTAAGTTCTTCTGTGATGCCAGCCTTGGCAGGAAGCTCAAATGCTTTACTACTAGGGATGGTGTATAGGGCAGTGGGCTGCACTTTCTTTCCTGGCTGTAGGAAAGTGATCATCCCTAAATAGAAATGGGGCATAGAAGAAGAGAACTGTTTTGCCCCATTCCCAAAGCTTTGGGAAACGAGTCCTGTATAGTAGTGAATGCAGTCCCTTGGAACTGAAGGCTGTGTCCCTCCACAAAGAGCCCATTCATGACCATGGAAGTGTTGGCCTTGAGTTGGGTGAGCCAGCTCCTTTACTTACATGTGTGTGTTTTACAGGACTGGCACATGCCAACATGTAGGAAATGAACTTGAGAGAGAGAAGGGAAGTGAGAGAAAGGAATATATTTTTTCTTCTTTGGGTGGGGGGTAAATCTTAGGAAGGATAGCTTATGGATCTGCTGGTGCTGGACAGCAGCCCTGGGGCCCAGGACTAAAGGAAGATGTTTCTGAAATGTAGCTTATGAGTGTCATCATGTCAGGGTCAGAAATGAGAGACAACACGGAGAAGCGTGAGGGATAGAATAGTGGAAAAGAGGGTCCAGGGTAAATAAAGGTGGGGAAATCAAGAAAGTCTAGGATGTCTTAAATAGCAAGAATGGAGATCAGAATGTCTCCTAGCTACTACTCAGATAGTGTCTGTCTTAAAGAAATGACAATCTTTCGTTTAGACTTTTGAACTCAGAAAAATCGAAGACTGGTTTTGGCATGACTGTCAAAGAGTCTACATGTTAGACGAAAATGTGATATTTGTCTTCCTAAGCCTGACATTTCTCTGATCATAATGATCTTGACTTGTATTTCCCTAAAAATAGAAAGTAAAGTTACTCATTCCTTACAGTCGAATAGCTTAACTTCTGTGCGTGGTGTAAAGCTCTTGTTTAAAAAGATAATAATGTCAAGGGACAAACTGTAGAAGAGGGAAGCTATAGGAAAATTTATGAATAATGAGTTGCAGACACTCGATAATCATTTGGAAAGAAGTCTTACCCAGGTTTTACAATCGGGGAAAAACTGTTTGGGCAATTCCATTGTGGAGTGTGATTGATAAATGATTATAAAGTCAAAGACATAGACTATCACTTAGAGTGAGACACAAAAATATTTGGCAACTTCAGAAGCAGTACAAACTCCCTGTCTAATGCTATGTTAGGTGACCAGATACTTATGCACAATCTCCCAATGATATCATTGGCCAGATTTCCTGAGCAAAGGATGCTATATTTAGAAGAGTTTCCTACTGTTCTCTGGAGACACAGGAAGATGCCACTGAACAAGATGGTTCACACAACTCTCAAAACAATAAAATGAGACTAAGGTTGGTGCAGAGTACCAACCCAGAAGAGAATCTCCTTCTCGCTCTAGACATCTAGGTAACACTGTATAAAACAGGGACAGTCTAAGATGGGGAAATAGCATACCACACCCTTCCCAGTATCTGTGGGGAAAGGCAGCAGCAGTAGAGGAAGAAGACACATAGACCTTACTTCATGTTTCCAGGTCAGCAACAGAATGGTGGGCCATGCCATTACTAGAAGCATCTACAGACTAAACATAACAAAAAAAAATCGACACCCCACAATCAATTTTTAATGCACCAGTATCATAGGATCTAGGGGAGCAAGCAGATGCCCTCCCTGCTCTCAAAGCAGTAACAGCCAGTTGCTCAGTGTAAACTGAGATGCTCCATGCCTTCAGATGGAGCTAACACCTCTGCAAAAGGTATTCAGTTCAGTTCTCTGCCAATGTCTTTGGGCAAGGCAGACAGCGAGGGGCTGTATCTAGCCACGGATCCTGCTGACACAGCTGGATTCTCTCAAGAGGCATCTGCCAACTTCTCAAGACTCTAGAACCCACTTGCAATGCCCAAGCTGTGGTTTGAGTGACAGCGTGGGAGGGAGAAACCAGGTCCAGGCATATTCAGGGAGCTCGTGCAAAGTGATTGCCCTCAACAGGAAAGTTTCTAGTGTTCGCCTGGGGGCTTCTCTGAGAATTAAACTGGAACCTAAGGTGTCAGACAGAGAAACTGGTCATCTTTTCGGCTTACATTACTCCTTCTTGACATAAGGCCTCTGTCTTATCTGATCTTTTAACAGTAATTGAGACCAGCAAGTTGGGGAGCTAGTGTTTTCAAGGGTCTTTTATGGACCAAATATAAACTGAGAAGTTTAGAAGAAAAGGTGCTCTTAGTTTGAGCTTACCTGAAATTCAGTTTTAGTCTCTGGGAACGTTGCTGTGATTGCTGAAAGCTGTGATTCTATGGCAAATATGTAGTAGAAGTTATGTAGTTTAATGAGGGAATGACCAACAAAGCCAAAGAATGTTTAGCAATTTACAAGACAACACTGATAGTGTTAGCTTGGATGACACACATTGGCAGAGCATTTATAAGCTGAGCACTTTTAGAAGCCTTGGGCCCAGAGGATTATAAACCCACAAAGATATAAACACACATGGTAAAGTAATAATGGGTTTCACGGTTCCCTGGAGGACCTTGTAACATTGAATTAGCCTTTACTTGGGAAGCAAAATTTAGAATCTTTGAAATTATATACTTCTTGGAGTTAGGAAACAGTACAAACGGTCATAAATAGACTTAGTAACTAATGTATGTATCGCTCACAGGTAATAGCTTTAACTAAGCTTTAAAGCAGTAATTTAAACTAGGACCCAAGGCAGATATTTAAATGAGCCTTTACTTTGTTAGTAGGTGGGCAATTTCATGGAAAACACAGTTATTTTGCTGTAACATTGCTATTTAAAGTTAGTCTTTTTTTTCTTCTCTCATATATTACAACTACAGTTTGCCTTCCCTCCTCTCCTCCCAGTCCCCACTCCCACTATCTCTCTTCTCCCTCCTCTCCCCCAGACATATTCTCCCTCTTTGCTTCCCTTCAGAAAATGGCAGGCCTTCCAGGGTTATCAACCAAACATAGCATATCAAGTTGCAATAAAACTAAGGACCTTTCCTCATATTTACACTGAATGAGGCAACATGGTAGGAGGAAAAGGGTTGCAAAAGCAGGCAAAAGAGTCAGAGATGACAGCTGCTCCCACAAGAAGACCAAGCTATAAAACTATAATATACCTGCAGAAGGCCTAAGTCAGACCCATGCAGGCTCCCTAATGAAACTGAAAAGCTTCTGTGAGGCAAAGGACATTGTTAATAGAACAATATAGCAGCCTACAAAATGGTAAAACATTTTGACCAACTCCACATCTCACAGAGGACTAATTTCTAAAATATGTAGAGAACTTAAGAAGCTAGACATCAACAAAACAAATAATTCAGTGAAAAATGGAGTACAGATCTAAACTGAGAATTCTCAACAGAGGAATGTCAAATGATCAAGAAACACTTAAAGAAAAGAAATGTTTAATATCCTTAACCACGAGGGAAATGGAAATAAAAATGATTTTGAGATTGCATCTTACACCTGTCAGAATGGCTAAGATCAAAAACACAAATGACAGCTCATGCTGGAGAGGATGTGGAGCAAGGGGAACACTCCTCTATTGCTGGGGACGGGGGAAGTGAAGAGAGGCAAACTTGTACATCCACTTTGGAAATCAACATGGCGGTCTCTCAAACCTCAAAACCCAGCTATACCACTCCTGGGCACATACTCAAAGGGTGCTCCATCCTACCACAGAGTTCATAGCAGCTTTATTCATAATAGCCTGAAACTGGATACAATCTAGATGTCTTCTCAACTGAAGAATGGATAAAGAAATTGTGATACATTTGTACAATGGAGTATTACTCAGCTGTTTAAAAAAAGACATTATGAAGTTTGCAGGTAAATGGATGCATCTAGAAAAAAAATGATCGTGAGTGAGATAACTCAGACCTATAAAGACAAACATGGTATGTATTCACTTACATATAGATATCTGCTGTAAAGTAAAGGATAACCATGCTGTTACATGAAGAGCCAGAGAGGCTAGGTAACAAGGAGGGCTCACGGGGCAGGGGTGCACTGATTTTCTTGGGAAAGAGAAATAGAATAGAAATCGTGGATGGACTGGGGGAAGGGTAGAGAGGAAGGAGGGATCAGGTGGGGCGAGGATGCAGTTAGAGAGTACTGGGAGAGACAACTAGAATTGGGGGAGAAGGCACATTTTGGGGGTGAGGTAGAAATCTAGTGCAGTGGAAAATCACTCGCAGGAATCTATGAGGGTGACCCTAGCTAAAAGTAGTCTTTTCGTGAACTTTACTGGAGTAGATAACATTTGAAGAAATCCTAGTGCTTTTAGACATGAAGGGGTAAGAATATTACAAATAACCTTTGGATTGTAGCTCAGTAAATAAGAATCCTTTCTCAGAAAATATATCCTTTACAAATCTCTTCCACATTAAACTTCATCACTTGTCTATGTTTTTGTAACAGAAGCATAATCCTTAGATTACTGTAAGAGAACATTCTTATAATGAGAAATCATATCTAGGTTGCTAATACCTCCTAAAATTTTTTCCCATTGTAGTCTATTTCTGCCATGCCAAAACTATTTGAACATAAATATCATAAAATCATTGTATTATCAATACAAGTTTAAATCTCATTCCAAAACTTAGTTGTTTGCAGTTCACATTATAATTTCAGATATTTTAGGCTATGCATTCTTAAGAATAAATTCTCAAGGGGAGTAGAGTAGCTGATAAGATTCTAGTTGTATAGAAATCACAAAACAGGTAATTAGAAGTCAAATAGTTTTGCCCAAGTTCATTTGGTTCCTCTTTGGGGCCCAGAGCTCAATTCAAATGCTTCGTCCTCAAAAGCCAGAGCTATGACTAGCAAAGCCCATGAAACATTTTTGTAAGGATTACAGACAGATATATTGGACAGCAAGTAAGCTCTGAGAGTTCCCTTCATTGGATTTCTTTGGGGTTCCGTGGAATGGTCTTCAATTTGATCTGATTATTTCCTGAGTTTCTAATTGCAAATGCCAGCATCAAGGAATTCTTACAACCTAACTGAGCAACATTTGGGATTGTTAAATTATGTTAATTTTCTCATTTGCATAACTCCTCAGCTTGGGGACAGTGCTTGCTAGTTGTGGGAAAAGTGATGATCTCTGAACTCCCAGAATTTTGTCCATCCTGACTACTTCACTGTTGAGCTGAAAACAAATGATGATGAGACCTAGATAACTCTGAGCTTTGGTTGGTTGTTTTGAAGTTATAAACACATTAAAAAGTTTATTTATAGAGGACTGGAAGATTTCAGTTTTCGGGATCTTTAGGAACTTCATAGTTATCTGTTCTCTGCATCAGTGGGGTAAACAGTCTTTATACATAAATACAATTGTGTTCTCATTCCCAAGTGTCCCTTACTCCTCTGCATCAATAGCCCAACATGATCTCCTTCACCCTTTTCCTGCTCCCAGCCTTGACATACAATGACATACAAATTGCCCTTTATAGCATCCATTGCAATCCTCAAAAAAAAAGTACAAGAAATATTAATACAGCTGATAAGAGCTTTAGTCCTGAATCTTCTGTTGGCAGTGGGCAGTGATTATTGCAAAGACTTGTAACTAGTCACAGTGCTGAGAATAGGAGTCTGTGAAATGCTCAGCCCTACAGGGGAGTTCCATATCATCCCTGCAAGGCTCAGGGAGCATCACTAAAGAGGTAGCAGACAGAAAGAGCATCAAGAAGGGGCTGGATGATGAGCAAAGTTGTCATCTGAGCAAAATACGGCAACTGCATTCTTGAATTCTTAGCATCTGTGATTACCTATGTAAGTCTTACTGAGGACTGACCCACATCCTGTTATGGAATGGGAAGGCCTTGCCTCCCTCTGAGAACTTACAGACAGATGATGGTGACTGCGAGAAGCAGTATCGTAGCCAACTAGTAAGTTGCTCACGCTGGTGACTCTAATTAAAGTCATTGATTCATATGAACAAAACAAATACTAATATAAACAATGAGACTAATCTATCTTTAAATTATTTCTGGCTCAAATATTAGATGCACTCTGTTTATCATCTGTTTTGTTGAATGTTTTCTTAGACCTCTTTTCATTTACTGATCTGATATTGCTTAATTAGGCCCTTTACTTTGTCTTTTCTTTTTTTTTTAAACCTGAAGAATTCTTCCATTATCTTTTATAAGCTAGCTTAGTGTTAACACGTTCCTTTAATCTGTTTTTATTGTGAAAACCTTTTATTTACCCTTCAATGTCATAAAAACTTTTTATTTAGCTTTATACGTATCAGTGTCTTAGCTTCATGTATGGATGTGAATCATGTGTGTGCAGTGCCTTGCAGAGGTCAGAAGAAAATGTTAGGTCCTCTGGGACTGGAGTTACAGATGGATGTAGGCTGCCACGTGGGTGCTGGGAACCTCACTCAGATTGTCTTTGTCTCTGATGGCTTTCAATACCCTTTTCTTGGCCTGTGTTTTTGATGTTGTGACTATAATACGTTCTTAGGAGTTTGCTTTCTGATTTTTTTTTTTCTGATTTTTTTTATATGGTGTTCTGCAAGCATCTTGTACCTGAGTTGGTATATCTTTCCTTGGGTTTGGGGAGTTTTCTTCTATGATTTTATTGGAAACACTCACTATGTCTTTTAGCATGATATTTCTCTCCTTTTTTATGCCCCAAATTCAAAGGCTTAGTTTTCTCATAGTGCAAAAGAAAACTCCCCATGTTCCATTCATACATATTTTAAAATATCCTGTTGATCTTTACTGAGTGTTCCAATTCTTTGTACTCCAGTCCTGATACTTATTCTCGACAGGATCCACCCAGTCTCTTGGGGATGCTTTGCACTGAGGCTTTACTTGACTCACTGAATTTTTTATTTCCAACATCATTCCAATTTGGGTTTTATTCAGCAAGTCTATCTTTTTATTGAATTTTATTTCCATGTCTTGGATTGCCTTCTTTATCTCATTCAGCTCTTTGTTTTTGTTTTCTTGGGATATGATCATATTTTCATTGAGTTTCTGGGGGCATAGTTCAGTTCTTTGAAATTCTTTGTCTGGAAGTTGTCCCACCCACATCATTCTCATTGTAGCTCATTACTATGAGATTAATAATTTTTTGAGGGGGGAATGTTGTCATGGCTTTTTGTATTGCTTTTATTTCTATGTGGGGACTTACGTATTTGGAACACTTGGTTGGTTAAGACTGACTTCCTTCCCTACTTCCTCCGTTTGTTCCTTTCTTCCTCCTTCCCTCCATTCCTCCCTCCCTCCCTTCCTTTCTCCCTTCCTCCCTCCCTTCCTCCCTTCTTCCCTTCCTTCCTTCTTTCCTTCTTCCCTTCCTTCCTTCCTTCTTTTCTTCCTTTCTTTTGCTCTTTCTTCTTTCTTTCTTTCTTTCTTTCTTTCTTTCTTTCTTTCTTTCTTTCTTTCTTTCTTTCTTTCTTCTTCACCTTTATCCTAAGACTACAAAATCTTAAGATGGCTAAGATGTTGTTTTCGTCTTTTATTAAGATCTATCCTTAGTCTTGCTTGGTCAGTCAATCCTCTGTCTGCAGCCTTTGGAATGGCTCTCTATACCTGTATGCCCTACCTTGAGTCAGCTCTGGTTTGATCCTCACTTCCTCTGCTTCTCATGCCTGTTGTTGGTCTGCAATGACAGGACACTTTACCCAGACCTTCTGCCCTAAGATTTTTTTAATTCAGTCTGTGTGCCCCTGTCCTAATTCATATTGGTTTTGTTTGAATGACTTGTAACCCATGAATTTATATGAGTGAGTAGTTTATATGGAGGTGGGTATCAAAGTTACCTGTGGACTTTTACATATATAGGTGCTATGACTCCCCTACAAACTATCAGATCAAAATACCCAGGAATAAATCTGAAGATATACATTGTGGAGCAGTCTCTCAGGTGATTAGTACAAACTTCAGATTAAGAATATTTTACAAGAAAAATTCACGAGTTTTTAGCAATTTACTCAAAAAACATACTGTTCCTTTTCATTTTTCCCCAGAGAAAGGTTTGGAAACTCACACTGATTCATATAAGAGCACAGAGCTTTCTGAGCGAATGAAAGCCCAAATATAACAATACAAGGTCTTCCGTCTTCTTCAGGTAGCATTACTGGTTGTGACCCTAAAAGGTAGGGCTATTTTCCCACTGTCTCCTCCTGACATGCTTCATGCTTGTGCGCTCTCTCTCTCTCTCTCTCTCTCTCTCTCTCTCTGTATGTGTGTGTGTGTGATGAACTCTTGTTTGGGGTGTGATATATATCATGTATGCAGGTGTGGTTGCCTTGCATGTATGTGTGGAGACCAGAGGGTGATGTCAGGAGACTCTCTCAATTGCTCTCTGAATTATTTTTTGAGACAGGGTCTCTGACTGAAGTGGAGATTTGCCAACCATCCCTAGATATTTTCTTATATCTGCCTCCATGACACACACAGTGCTGGATTTCCAGGTTGTTTGTCCGTCCCCAGCTTTTATGTGGATGCTGGAGATTTGAACTCTCATTGTCATGCTTGCATAGCAAGCATTTTACCCATCTAGCCATCTCCAGCACTTCATTAACTATTCTAATTGTGAAAAAATGGTATAATAGTATAATATATGTATATAGTATATAATGAACAAATTGTGATATTTAGCATATGCATCTCTTTAAATTTTTACAGTTAACCTAAATGTACATATTTATGAGGTACATTATGAAATGCCAATACTTACATATAGTATGTATTGATCAGATGATAGTAATCAATGTTTTTATTTCATTGTTACTCTTCATTTGGGGGGCTTTGAATTATTCCATTTGTTAAAAATTAATTACTGTAAATTATATCACCCACTGTACTATAGAACACTAGGGATAATTTCTCTCTTACTGTATTTTGGTGTCTGTTACCTAATTTCTTATCTGTCTTCTCCCATACTTCCCAGCCTTTAAAAAGCATTATTACACTTAAGGACCAGCTATATAACAACAATGAAACAGAGAATGTGGTAATCACCTAATCACCTCTCTTTGCCTTTTCACTTAATATGATGCCTTCCAGTTCCATCTATTTTGCTGTAGGTGACAGGATATTTTTTTATAGTTGAAAACATTCATTCATATATATATATGTATACACGCTACATCTTATTTAGCCACTCATCTATTGGTGGGCAGATATATTCCATTCCATATCTCAACTCTTATGAACAGTCCATGAAAAGCGTATGTGAATACTGTTACCATTTACTCTGGACACATACTAAGGAGTGGCATTATAGGTTCACATAGCACATCTACTTTTATGATGTTTGAGGACCCTAGGTAGCAAGTGGCTTTACTAGTTTACTTTCTCATCAGCAGTAGACAAGGTTTCCTTCTGCTCTACATTCTCAACAGCATCTATGACATTTTGTCTTTTTTTTCCAGTAACTGTTCTAGTGGGCTTAGGGGATACCTCACTGTAGTTTTGAATTCCATTCCCTGGGCTTAGGTGACACATCATTGTAGTTTAGAATTGCATTACCCTGACAGCTAAGAGGTTGAAAGAATTTTTCATAGATTTCTTTACTCTTGAATTTTCTTCTCTTGAGAAGTATCTATTTGTGTCCTTTGCATATTTTAAGTTATATTATTTAAATTTTATTACTGAACTTTTATATTCCTCACATATTGTGATTATTAATCCTCTGTCAGATGAATATTTTGCATTTTTCCCAATCACATTTTGAGGCTGTCTCTTCATTCTGTTGTTTTCTTTGCCGAGCAGAAGCCTCTTAGCTTAATATAATCCTATTCATCTTCTTTTGCCTTTCTTATGACTTCTTAAAGGTTTAAACCGGGTCAGGAAGTTGGAGTGAAGGGTTAAGATAGTCACTATCTGACTGAGCAGTTTGTATTTTTTAGTCTCTGTGGATGACTCTATCTGTGAGATGTATAGCCAGCGGATGGCTCAACCTTTGTTACTATGAGGAACTCCCGTAGCTCCCACGACCTGACTAGGTACTTCTCAGCTTTGGGTGGTCAGCAGCAACCACCACCAGCCCCGCAAATTCAGTGAAAATATATAGCCTCGCCTCTCCTCTCCTCTCCTCTCCTCTCCTCTCCTCTCCTCTCCTCTCCTCTCCTCTCCTCTCCTCTCCCCTCCCCTCCCCTCCCCTCCCCTCCCCTCCCCTCCCCTCCCCTCCCTTCTCTTTTCCTCTCTCTCTCCCCTCCCTTCACCTTCCCTCCCTTCCCTTTCCCTTCCCTTCCCTTCCCTTCCTCTCCCTCCCTTCTGTTTTCCTTTTCCTTTCCCTCCTTTCTGTTTTCTTTTTCCTTTTGCTAAGTTTTCCTTGCCCTCTGATTCTCTGGCGGTGCTGTTGAGCAGATCTTACTGAGGCGTTTTTTCTCTTGAGTCCTCGTGAACTGCTTGCTTTCATGATGATGAAGTGAGTAATAGCACAGCAGCCTCACACAACTCTCCTTCCAGGCTGAACCATCCCTAGGTTTTCCTGAACATTGCAATGTCAATTCCCTGAGGGATCTGAGTGGTCCTCCCCAGATTCTAGAAGGAAGCAGCACTTCTGTCTATGAAAGAGGTGTTGATCCGCCATCTGCCTATTCAACCCTTCTCAAGCCTTTTCCTGTTCCTGATCAGACACATGGCAGTAACTTTAAACTCTGAGAGGCTCAGATCTGAGCATCCTGTCTTGTCCAGTCATACATAGCTTCATATTTGCTATGAGTCCAGTGAAGGTCAAACCCAAGCCAGTGTGGTTTTAGTTTCCCAGAGTGAGATATGGCCTTACATGTGTGTCTGCCTTTGTGCAGCTTCCCCTGTCTGCCTCAAACACACACATGCACATTAACTCCGCAGTTCACAGACTGCACAACCCCTTCCCACACTGTCAATTTTAATTCATTGTTAGGACACAATTGCTTCAGAGCTCCGGCTGGAATTTCCAGACTCAGTAAAATGTTAAGTTAGTGGTGACTCTTTCTCCCCAGGGAACTGTTGGCGATTATGTACCTTTATGGGCTTTTTCTAAATTACAAGATCAGTCAAATTACTTTCCTAGATGAAATAGACAAAAATAGAAACTCAGATTTTGATGTGGAAACAGAAAACGTTTACAAGTCAAACTGGCAGAGTCTTTGTGCCAGCTTCTGGAAGAGAGTAGCTCTGCACTGCAGAGCTGAGGAGATGGCCTGGCATCCTCTCCCATCTCCACTCCATTGTAACCATCTAATAGATTCTGGACATTCAGCAGTGAGGTCTGCCTGAAATAGAATCCCAGGCTTCCTTTCACAACAAAAGCAAGCATCTACTTGAGTGCAAAGGAAGTTCTAGCACCATGTATGGAAAAGCATGCGAATAGGCCAATGAGTATGTGTATCTGGAAGGTCATATCTCTTTCTGGGAAACTAAACCCACACTGGCTTGGGTTTGACCTTCACTGGACTCACAGTGAATACGAAGCTATGTATGTGTATCTGGAGGTCCTTGGAAGATTTCTGTTGAGAGACACGGCCACGGATACAATAAGGTATGTTATGACCTTCATACATAATTGAAATAAAAGTGAGATGACTAAAATGGCTATATTTTCAAGAAATGTAAAACATATAATTCTGTTAATTATCTGTTAATTCAGTGTATCTGTTAATTACCTATTAATTCAGTGTATATATTAATTACTTTTTTATTTATATGGCAAAGTACCTGACTACAGTGACTTTGATAAGGACAGGTTATTTGGTATCAGTTTTTTTTTAATTTATTAGATTTTTTTAGAGGGGCTTGCAGGTGTCCAGGGAGATGTCCCCAGTTAATTCCTTGGGCAGCTGAGGAGAGGGAACCTGAAATGGCTCTATTCTATAGCCATACTGATGAATATCTTGCATATCACCATAGAACCTTCATCTGGCTATGGATGGACATAGAGACAGAGACCCACATAGGAGCACTGGACTGAGCTCCTAAGGTCCAAATGAGGAGCAGAAGGAGGGAGAACATGAGCAAGGAAGTCAGGACCACGAGGGGTGCACCCACCCACTGAGACAGTGGGGCTGATCTATTGGGAGCTCACCAAGGCTAGCTGGACTGGGACTGAAAAAGCATGGGATAAAACCAGACTTTGAACATGGCGGACAAAGAGGGCTGATGAGAAGCCAAGGATAATGGCACTGGGTTCTGATCCTATTGCATGAACTGGCTTTGTGGGAGCCTAGGCTGTTTGGATGCTCACCTTCCTAGACCTAGATGGAGGGGGGAGGACCTTGGACTTTCCACAGTGCAGGGAACCCTGACTGCTCTTTGAACTAGAGAGGGAGGTGGGAATGAGTGGGAGGAGAGGGAGGGAAATGGGAGGTGTGAAGGAGGCAGAAATTTTTTCAATAATAATAAACAAAAAACAATCCAAGTTCCCACTCCTTCCCCTCTTCCCATTCCCTCCACATACCCTCCCACCCCACCCTTATCTAATCATCAGAGATGGTAAGGCACATTGCCTTGTAAAAGATCCAAGGCCCTCCTTCTATATCTAGGTCGAGTAAGGTATACATCAAAAGATAATAGGATCCCAAAAAGCCAGTACATGCAGTAGGGATAAATGCTGGTGCCACTGCCAGTGGCCCCTCAGTCTGCCCCAGCCATGCAACTGTCAACCATATTCAGAGGGACTAGTTTGGTCCTATGCTTGTTCCTTCCCAGTCCGGCTGGAGTTGGTGAGCTCCCATTAGCTCAGGCAAACTGTTTCAGTGGGTGAACCCATCATGGTCTTGACCTCCTTGCTCATATTCTCACTCCTTCCACTCTTTTGGATTTTGGGAGCTCAGTCCAGTGCTCCAATGTGGGTCTCTGCCTCTGCTTCCATCAGTTGCTGGATGAAGGTTCTATGGTGATATTTAAGATAATCATCAGTCTGACTATAGGGCAAGTCAAGATCTGTCTCATAGTTTCATGGGGATTTTAGTCTATCGTGGAAGAGAAGACATGATGCTGCTCATGGGGCCAAAACAAACTTTTAAGTGTCTCATGTGACCCTGAACTAGACAGCAGGTAGCACAGACTGGTGTTTCAAGTGACCTGCTTCTGCCAGCTACACACTAGGTGGCACATCCTTCTCCAATAGCACCACCAGCTGGGGACAGGCATTGGAACAGAGGAGCCAGTGGGGGACATTTCACATCTAAGAGATAAGGGTGTCTTTCCTTTTGCATGTTAAGTTTAGACCCATCTATAATCCCTCCCCCCTGTGTGTGTGTGTGTGTGTGTGTGTGTGTGTTGACCAAGTCATATAACCTGGAGGCTTGCATAGTCTAGAGATTGCTCTATGCACTGAGATTAACCCTGGGTCAGGCTCCTTTGAAGATATAGAGAGATAATTACACTCTTTAGTTTCTGCCGAAATCGGTTTTCCTCTGTGGACTTTTTGAAGAAGGGGCAGCTGATAAGAATGTGTGAGTTAATTAGAAGGCTGTTTCTTGACCTGATGGGGTGAAGTTCTAAATTTTGCACCTGGAAAGCTTTGCTTCTCTCTTGTGCTTTAGGATTTTAGGTGTGAACTTAATTTAAGATGGAGAAACGCTGACGACAAATTCTCTGGAAGACATTTGAAAGCACTTGAAAGTTGCTCAAAGGCATGGACTAGCAGTTCCCTAGAGGGGTCTGAATATATAATTAACAATGGTAGTGACCATACCTTTTCTCCCTTCATTTCTCCGAGAGCTTGTCCAATATGATAGAAACACATTGATTATCTGTTTACATAATTATGTTTTGTTTTTAAATCCCTTTTAATTTAACTCAAATATTAAGGTTTTTTTTTTGTTTTGTTTTGTTTTGTTTTTTTCCGACTCAAGAGCTGAAAAGAAGATACTTGGGAAAGTTGAGATGTAAAACAATCCTCTTCCATGCTGGTCTTTTCCACCTTAACTTTCTGTTTGTTCTATTTTGTTTGGGGCAAATAAACACTCTGAGATTGATCTGAAATGATTAGATGTAGCATCATCAAATGGTTTTTATGATTCAGGATACGTTTTTAAAAATATATTTTTAGTCATATTGTCAATATATGGTTAAGGCTTTTTCATGGGTTATGTCATGCTTGTATGCATGGAAAGACTGCATTTTAGTCAGGGTCTAATCAAAGGAGGTATTGGACTTGAATCATGTCTACTGTAGCATTAGTGGTTTTCTGTTTTAGGTAGTCTGGTTTAAGGAGCATCCGCATTGACTGGTGTTTACTTTCTAATAAATCAATAATGCAAATATAGGTAGACACCAATTCAGATATTTTTAAAAATTTGACAGGTTCTTCATCAAGCCACTTACATTTGTAGAAGTCTATGGCATGTAGATACTTTCGTTTCTGTAGTGCTATAGCCCTACAATAAGCATTTTCAATTCTACAATAATCATATTTACACGTGAATCTAATCAAACACCATTGTATCATCCTTATCTTTTAAGAAAGTTCCTAGGGTACCACTCCCAACTGCACTTGCTTGGTGGTTCTCAGTATGAACTTTAGTGCCATTGCTAATATGAGGACAAGAAGCACTTATTTAGGAATCACTTTCATGACATGCATGTCACATGAGAGCTCTACTTTCTATCTGCTCTGTGGCACATATTGCAAATACATGGGTGTTTTACTGGGGTTTTGATGTCACCTGTATCATTAAGCCAGATTTTAGTAAGCCCTTATTACATTCTAAAAGTTCTGATCAAAACTGAAGATTTTCTCTAAAAATTCTTTAATGTAAGTAGAATTTTCTGCTCATCTTTGACAGTAAGAAACCAATTTCTTTCTGACTGGATCCTGCCTATGTCGACCAAAGAACACACAATTTCTGCTTTCCTATGCCAGAGTTTACCCTCTCCGTAACTCTGCTATCCCAACTTTTAGGTAGGTCAATTGGCCTCCTTTTATTAGTCCTCACTGGCTTAATTTCTGTTGCTGTTTTCCCATAAGGAATGGTGTCCCCGACTTCCTGTCTGGAACTGATGCAGCTGTCATGTTAAAGTTTTCTTGTCACGAGTATTTCAGAATGCTCTCTGTTTGACACCGAAGAGCTCTGCTCCCTGGCCCTTCAAGGCCCACTGATTCTTTAGTTCTTTTTTGTGGTGTCTGTTTCCTGAGCATCACGATTTTCACCATAACGCCCTTCCCGAGAAGTAAGTTCTCAGACATTCCTATGCTTACCCAACCCTCCCACTCACCTTATTTTGCACATTATGCAAATAAAGCCCTAGCAAGCATCATGTTAGGGTCAAAGCTTCAGTCTTTGTAAGTCAACTTTTTAAGCTAGCCACCTGGTGCATGTTCGCATGCAGAATGCATCCCTCATGAAGGTGGGTGTATAACTGGATGGATTCCCATGCATAATGTCCAGGAAGTGCTTTGTATGGAATACATGAAGTTTGGGATATCTACTAGATTTTTAAGTAGAGCTACCAAGTGCAAAGCGAGATGCATTGCAGCAGCTATAAATTCAGGCATGATCAGTTGACACACTTATTTCACTTCGCATACCTGAGTGAGATGAATTGGATGGGCACACATAGGATGCCACCTTTTTCCAGTTTATTACAGTGTTGAGAGCAGCTATAGCCAGTGGCAAGGGCTCCAGGAGCCTGCAAGCGTAGAACGTTGGCAATCCGCTGTGAACTAGGGATGGAAACAGGAGAAAGAATGAAATTGAGGTGTAGAGCTTTAACCCAAAGAGTGAATTAAGGCACATCTGCTGTGTGGTCATGGGATATTTCTCTGTGGGGCCAAGTTCTGACAGTTTGCCAATGTAACAATGAATTATACTAATGATTTATACCTTGCTGATGAAGGCTCAAAACCCCTGTGAATATACCTTGAAGTGACTT
The DNA here is from genome assembly GCF_950005125.1 of Chionomys nivalis. Lineage (NCBI taxonomy): Eukaryota > Metazoa > Chordata > Mammalia > Rodentia > Cricetidae > Chionomys > Chionomys nivalis. The sequence continues at coordinate 39,895,166 of NC_080097.1, read as the reverse complement.
CTCCACATCGATTACTGAAAACTAATAGCTTCATGGTTTGCCCATAATTTAACTAGTTCTAAATTTAATCTCAGCCACATTGACCATACTTACAGGATGCCAGGGAGTTCCACCTGGAGGTCAGAACTCTATGGTATTTGCTTTTAAATCATTCAGTGCTGTATCCTTGCCTTTTGTAAAGCCATAGAAGATTATCGCATAATGATTTCCATGAGGCTGCTCAGTGTGCTTGCTGTGCTGACAAATCTCACAGATGGGACCTGATAGTGAAAATACAGAACATGTCAGTGGTAGAGGTAAGTCAGTCTTCTTTAAGTCAGCTGCTTTAAGTAATCCGGAGAGCATGTGGATCATAACCTTGGATGCCCCCGGATAGCAGTAAGTTTTGGTACTCCTTAAGGAAAGGAGTAACAGAAAGAAAAAAAATAAAAAACAACAACAGGAAGATGACATTTTTGTATACCAGTACATGATGTGATCCTTGTATGCACTTAGCCAATGATTTATGAAATAATGAATAAAGAAGCGAATGGAAGGAGAGACATAGCCTTATTGGCTGATTTTCCTCTAGGTCTGAAGCCCCAGAAGGCTGTTCATACCATAACAGTGTTTCATTTCTCTGGAAGGTCTGTGTGCTTGAGCACAATCACATCCAACACATCCTTCCTGTGTTCTCTTCCTTACTTCATTCATTGCTCAAAGCAGGAAGATCCCTGCTGAGCACCACCACATCCAAAACAGAGCTATCTCATCCCAGGATGAGTTTTTTGTACTATTTCTCTGTTCCTAGACTCTCTGTGTTCACTTTTTTCTACGTTTGTGTATTGGTGCCATTTCAGAATGTTCTGAATGAGTCAATGTTCTGTTTGAGTAGATGTTTACTGTGTATTGTAATCGCTAGAGTTCAAGCACATAAATCTTACTAGGTGGTCAAACAGTTCTGGATGGATAAAACTCTCTCACTCATATTATAAGTCTTAGCCATTTGGTTGTTTGGTCATTAGCGTCATCAGTCATTCTAGATTTTTCCAGAGCCCATTCTGGTTTGAGTGTTCTAATTCTGCTTGACGGTTTATCATTCACCTATGTGCTGATTAGATATTCATTCAGTGCTGACTGTATAGTGGACTTTGATTTAGGTATTGGGGATATAGACATGAACCAGTCAGACCAGATGTCTGTTATCATGTAACATTGTACAAGAGAAGCGTTGGCTTGACTCATGTTCATAGGTCTTAAGGCTGTTGTCAGGCAGCAGGAGTAATGTTAGAGTCCATCATGGAAGGTGTATGAAGATCACTGCTTGGCAAACATTGCACGGAGTGATGCAGAATATGCTTAAGATTGGGTCTGTGCTGTAAGGTATGGCCCGGTTACTTGGAGGAAGGAAGACCCTCTTGCCCTGTGTTCTGGCTAACATGTGAATCATGTTAGTCATTAGCTAAGACATATCAAAATCCACATTCTTATTTGTTAATGCTTTGACCAGTTTTCATAGTTAACATCATGAAAGGATTAGAAACATTCACAGAGCTAGCCTAAGGCAAAGCTCTTGATCCCTTCCTGTGGTGGTTTGATTAGGAATGCCCCCATCCATCACCACCACAGGTTTATGAGTTTAAGTGCTTGGTCCATAAGGAGTGGCACTATTAAGAGGTATGGCTTTGTTAGAGTAGGTGTGGTCTTGTTGGAGGAAGTGTGTCATTGTTGAGGTGGGCTTTAAAGTCACATATATAACTCAAACTATACCCAATGTGGCAAACAGTTGCTTCAGCTTCCTGGTGATCGAGATGTAGAACTCTCAGCTCCTTCTCCAGTGCCATCTCTGCCTACATGCCACAAATGGACTAAACCTCTGAAACTGTAAGCCAACCCCAATTAAACGTTTTCCTTTATTATAAGAGTTGCCATGGTCACAGTATCTCTTCACAGCAATGGAAGACCTAACAAAAGCACTTCCCACAGGAAATTCTGTGCCCCGGGCATTATGTTACAGAGACATTTAATGTGAAACCTCACCAAACTGAGGTTCCACATGTTTTTTTCCCAGAATTTCTCCTTACTCAGTATTGTCTATAGTCTTCTTCCTTGGAGCTTGGAGGTGAAAAAAAAATCTTGCAAATACTTGTATTTAAAACTAAATCACCAAGCATCAGAACATTTGTAAGAGTCTTGGGAAAAGCGTAAAAATAATTTGGTTAATATGGTGCCTGGTGACCATTGTCTGTCACCTGTCACAAACAGCATCTCCTCAACTTGTACCAGGAGCGGCCCCGAACATTCAAATTCCCCATTTCGGTTCTCCTTCATCTTCACATGGCTTGCTTGGCTGTGTGCCATCCTTTTTCTGTCTCCAGGCCAGTCTCCCCGTGATAAACTTCTGATTTGATGAAATCTGTCTCAGGCATTTCTGAATATCAGCACATAGCTTTCCCCATCTTCGCAATTTCCTTCATCTGGGGGGATGTGGGTAAGGATGGCATTTGAAGAGCACTTGGCTCCATGAATACCTTCTCCCTCAGCATCCCTGTCAAGTGGTTTAATTATGCAAATGAGCACTCCTTAGCATAGGGGCTGGGGGAGGTGTGGCAGAGAGAGGAACAGTGCAAAGATGTGCTAGACAGGAATTAGGCCAAGAATATCCACACTTCTTAAATTGAGAAAGTTCCCAGGGACATTTTTTTTTTGCTTTCCTTCCAAGATGATAAATCATTTGAAAGTCTGCTCTTTTAACTTCCTTTACATTTTTTTCTGTCCTACTTGCCGTTCTAAAAAAGATGGAGTCCTTTTTTTTTTTTCATAAAAACATGCCAGTTTGTTTTGAGATTTTTTTTTTAACGTCTCTGTCTCCCTTAAAGAAGCTCTTATGATAAAGTAACAGCAATATTTTTCTTGTTGATGTTAAATTTCACGACTTGGGTCTTCCTTGATACTTTCTTGGGATCCTTCAGTTCTCAGGAGAGTGAGCAATCCAGTGGTGGGTGTTGGTGAGCACATGGGGGAGAGGGGGACTTTAGAGGATGGCTTCTGGTCAGAGACTTCATTCAAGCAGCAGCTGTGGAGCAGGGGTGGGCACCATCACCCAGCCTACATGTAGCTTCCTTCTGGAGACCCATAGAAAGAAAGCTAAAGAGCTGGCTGGATGGCAGCTCACAGAAGCATCCAGCTCGGGCCTAGAGAATAATACTGTTTGATTTTATTTTAACCTTTATGGATAGGCAATGAAACATTCCAAAAATCCTTTTAGGATTCTACTGGAGCTGAAATATAGTATGTTAACCTCAGAGGTTTTGTGCTCAGGGAAAGCAATGTAAATTCTCAGTCTGTTTCTTCATATGTAATTTAGTAGTTTCCAACTTGGCAAATGTTTGTAGAGGACTTGCTCAGAAATAGACTAGACCCTAGATGTTGGATATTGATCAAAACACAGAAGTCCTTATAATAACAGAGCAGAGCAGGAACAGTAGAGAGCTAAAGAGGCTAGGCCACATAAAATGTTGAATGTTCAAATGACAAAAGTGAGTTATATACACACGCGCGTGTGTGTGTGTATCTATATCTATCTGTCTGTCTGTCTATCTATGCATGTATATAACTATATCCTTGTATGGTGGCTTAATGAGAAATGTCCCCATAGATTCAATGAAAACTTGATCCATAGTTAATTTTGCTGTTTGGGGTTGTTATGAAACCTTTAGGAGGTGCAGCCTTGTTGGGGAAGTGTGCCACTGGGGGTGGGCTTTGAAGGTCCTAGCCTTACCTCATTTCTAGTTGGATCTTTCTGCTTTGTGCTTGTGGTTGAAGATGTACTGCATCAGTCTCCTGCTGTAGTTGCTTCTTGTCATGTTTCCCCCACCATTGTGGACTATTTCTCTGGAACTATAAGCCCAAATAAACTGTGCTTCCGTAAATGGCTTTGGTCACAGTGTTTTACCGCAGTGACAGAAAAAAAAAAAAAAAAAAGGAATATCCTTATCTTAGAAGTTAGCAGTGCTGCTGTGTAAGGCCCGTTGCCTAGTGACAGTTGAGTTGCTATCAAAATTAGGGATGATATAGTATTTTCTTTCAAATAGTTTGTACCTCCATGGTCCCTCATAGCTCATTTATTTCTGAACATCTCCTTTCTTCTCAAATCTGGCCAATATTATTTCAGACTTTAAAATTCAGTTCAGGCTATGGTTCTGCTTTGTTTGTTTATTTGAAATGTGGCTGAAATTTTACATTCTTGGGGTGGAGTAGTTGCCCATCACTGTGTGCCTGGCTGCATACCTTCATCTGTAGCCATTGCACACACTAAAGTTAGGACACTCCGTCAGTGTGTGGGAAGCAGGATGCCCTAGTGATGAAAGTCACACACTTGCATCTGGCCTTTGTACTCTGTCCTGACTAGGTGCTCACGTAGAAACTAGCTTGTCATGTCTATGAGACAATGTTAAATGTTAGCTAGATTTTTTTTTTATGCTTCACTGGCCACCCACCAGCCTCAGCTTAATGTCTGTGCTTCCCAGGTGAGGTGGTGTAGCTTATTTCTGTTGGTGATAACTTAACTTTCTGCCCTGAGGTAGAATTAGACTTCCATTGTCGTCAGGCCTGGAGTGGTGACTTGCTTTGAGAGATAAACTGAGAATAGAGGTGCTACCTGAGACAGTCACTTGTGGGCTGTATTGTATTTCTGCTCTAGCTCTTTAGCGATGCCCTGGATGGGAAGTGCTGTTCTTCTGGATCCTGGCGTGAAGATGCCTTAAACAGAGCTGCTGTGGACCCAGGGCTGGGGTATGCCATACGTAAAGGATTTTTATTACTTTAAATGAATGATGCATGAAGGTTGTTTGCTACTTAAGAATGACCTTGTGAATCGTAAAACCCTTTTAAGTCTATCTTTGCTATTTGTGTAATTTAAATTCTCCCAAATACAACACCTCCTGGAGTTGCCAGCACATGCCTTTTTTTCCTTCTATTTAGCTCTGTGATGATTCTCACCTTCATGACTTTGCATATTCCACCCTCTCTCTCTAGAATATTCCTTCTCTCTGGTGTCCTCCTACTCGACCCAACTGTTGACTCCTACGTGGAACTTTCCTTAGGCTTCTTCTCACTCTGCAGTGCCTCAGCTTCATAGGCCCTTGTTCTCTCATCATACAAGCTGTTTAATGATTGTTAATTAGCTAGGAGGGGTTTGGTTTGTTTGTCTCAGTATCTTCATTATGGGAATTATACATCACTGGTGTTCATATATCAAGGACTTGAAAAATACCTGACATAAAGTGGGCCTCACTGAACTCTTTTCTTATTGACTTTTATGTTAAAATTAAAAAATAGAATAGTTAAACAAGAAATCAAAACAATTCTTACATTGCAATTAAGTAACCACTTAATGTGGCCTGTGGAAAGACCTGGAAGGGGATTTAGTAGAAAATCTGAAGTTCTAAGGGCAGTGAGGTTTGTCTAAGTGCTCTGCTTTGTGTTGGTCCTCTTCCAGGTAGCTTCCTCTGACCCTCCCACTGTTGAGGGTCCCCACTTTCACTTTCAACGCTGTGGTTATCTAGATGTGGATTTGCCATGTGCTATATTATAATTTTAGTGAAAGTATTATCTCTTCCTGCGTACTATAAGCAGAGATGGACTGGCTCATTAGTTAAGTCTTCTCATGTACAAAAGAGATGTCACAGAAGTGCTTGATGAATGAGTAAGCACAATAATGTTGACGAAGAACATTAGATCATTTGATGACTTTTTGATGTCCCTGGTAGTAGAATCCCAAAGGGAGAGAGACATATACAATCCTTAAACACCTTTAAAATTCTAAATATTAGCCTGTGTAATCTTTAAAGTTTAAAATGCAGAGCATCTTTCTCCAAAGGCCTCTGTGGTGTCTCGTGAACTCCTGTTCAGTCACTCAGTGCTGTTTTATTTTTAATTCATAAAGAGATCTTAAGAGTCCAATGATGTGACCTCATACTGCACCTCACTTCCTTTTTATCATCTGATTTTGGGAAATTTAATCTGTCTAAGATTCTAACTCTGTATAAATAAATTGGGGGTGAAAATAGAAACGATGTTATAGCATTTTAGAAAGGTTAAGGAGAAGATATTTGTAAAGCCCTTAACTCATTGCTCAGTACCTAGTAAAGTGTAGCTGGCATTATGTTTATCTTATTTTGACACTAGTGGTAAAATAATTTCTTTTTACAAGTTTTAGAACAGAAATTTGTACTCAGAAACAGAAACACTATCTTATGAAAGAGAATATGCTTAAAATGGCAGAGTCTAGAACCAATATTCTTTTGCTTAGTAAATAATTGCTGAGAACTTAATGTGTGCTGGGTATGAAGAATACAAATGTGTTATGCAACCATTGCCCTCAAAGTTGAAAAAATGGAGAGGGGAGAAATGGCCTCTGTGTTTGCCATGGGAGGCAAGATGCAGGCGACTTACTGTAGGTACCCAAGGGACTAAAGCTTAACACTGGCTAGTGTCAGAGCAGGGCATTCTCACAGATGATTGAACAGAATGTAAAAGAGAAAAGGGTTAACTCAATGAAGTCAATAACAGAGATCTTAGCTTCTCTCAGGGACAAAGGCAGTGTGGGAGCTCAGAGTAGGCCTGCCGTTCCCATGATAAAGAAGGTTGTGACAGAGGAGATGGCTTAGTGGCCACTGATTGCCGCTCAAGCATGAGACCTTGAGTTTGGTTTGTCAGCGCTCAAGTAAAGGCCAAGCATGACATGACGACTCAAGCTTGTAACCCAAAACTGGGGGAGGTGAAGACAGGAAGGTTCTAGAGGCCTGCTGACCACCAGCCTAGCTGAAATGGGAAGCTCTAGGTTGAGTGAGAAATCATGCCGTGATGTGGAGGTGGAGCGTCCTCCATTGACTTTGGAAATCCTGCTGTGATGTGGATATAAAATGTCCTCCATTGGCTTTGAGCTTCAACACAGTTCACAGCTGGGAGAGCTGTTTGGAAAGATTGTGAAAACTTTAGGAGGTATAGCCTTAGTGGAAGAGGTGGCTCTCTGGGAGTGGTACTTGCTTGAGGCTTTCTAACCTACTTCCTAGTCCCTGTCTATTTCCTGAGTGTGGCCGCAATGTGATCGGCTGGCATCTTGCTCTTGCCACCATGCTTTCACTGCCCAGTGCTGGTTTTAACCACTATGATGGGCTGTACTCCACTAGAACTGTAACACAAAGTGAGCCCCCTTTCCCTTAAGACATTTTTGTTAGGATGCTTCATCATAGGAATGAGAAAGTAATGGAGTCTCACCTTGTCTGAAAAAAATAAAACAGAGAGACAACTGGGAAAGTCACTGGGGATTTACATGCCTGGGGAGCGCATGCATAATGGGTTCTTACACCTGTACACATATGCACATGTGATATCCCTCATTTCTCTTTCTCTCTCTCTCTGTCTCTCTCTCTCTCTGTCTCTCTCTCTCTGTCTTTCTCTCTGTCTGTCTCTCTCTCTTTCTCTCTCTCTCACACACACACATATACAGAAGAAAGAAAAAACACGAAGGTAGACAAAGGCACAACAGGGGAAACATGCTTATCTGCCACGGATGGCCAGGTGTGGAAGGATAATCCTTGTGTTACAGACTGTTCTGGAAGCTTGTTTATGAGACTTTGGGAAGCCACTGGCCAACAACTCAAAAGGAGCTAATTCCTGGCCCTAGGCTTTTATGCATTAGGCTGTGGTGTCTAATAGGGGCAGTGTTATCCAACTATAGGGTAACTCTATTTTAGCCCTTTTATGTGCATGCTTATGTGCGTTTCAAGAAGTTCCCACAGTAGTAGGTTCCCACATGAATATTGAGGGGCCTTTAGTATTTTTATAACCCTTTTTATTCTGTTCTCTACCCTGTCTCTCCTCCCAGACCCCTATTTAACATTTTCTGTCATATTATTCCCTTTTTTCCCTTATGTAACAAGGTACGGTACTACAGACTTTTAATCCTAGCACTTAGGAGGCAGAGACAGTCAGACCTCTGTGAAGCTGAAGGCAGCCTGGTCGATATAGCAAATTTCAGGCCAGCCAGGTAAGACTCTGTCTTAAAAGATAACAGAAAAAATTGCTTTTCACATCCATGGTAAGGAGAGATGACTCAGCCATTAAAGGCTCTACAACTAAAAAGACAAACGTTTCTTTTCAAAAGGAAGTGGTACTGGAAGAATAAACAAATGACCGAGACAAAAGAGATGAAAAGCAAATAGTAAAATGTCAGCCTGAATCCTGGTGTGTGAAGAGTTACCTTCTGTATAGATTACTCCTGCGAAAAGTGCGTGCTGACAGAATGGCTAAAGGAGCAACCATATGCTGTGTGCAGAAGAAGCACATTAGAGTCACATACACAAAACTAGAAACTAACGGGATGCTACACTGTGCAGACTATAACCAAAGGAACTACATTAATTTCAGGAAAAACAGCTATTAAGATGAGCATGATAGTAGGAACAAATAAAGACATTTTAAAATAATAAAAATTCAGAACAGGGATGTAATTAGAAGGGAGATGTCTGATTCCCAACACCAGAGACTAAAGAAAAAATAAAGGAAAAATTATAAAATTTTAATTTCAGCTGAAAATGAAATTGAAATGAAAACTAATTATACCTAAATAGTTTCAAAAGATACGAAGCCAAATTTATGTGTTTCCAAGGAAGATGCAGAAGAATGACTAATGATGGCATTACAGGTGTCAGTACCCGTGAATAATGCCCAGAGGTGTTGAAGAGAAGATAAGCAGAGGACAGAGAAGACAGGGATAGCACCACCCATCATCTGGAGCCTGCAGCCCTGGATGGATGACTGCACTCTGCAGTACGACATGCTCTTCTTGCTTTCACATGAGTGCACAGGCTGGATCTCACAGGAAGCTGCAAAGCCATCGTCAGAGACTATCACACTAGAGAGCATCCTGGTAGGATTTCTTGCCATCACTGAATGAATTAAAAGGGATCAGCCAATTCACCACGAAGAAGCAAACCAGAAACTACTTTGAGGTGGATGGAAATGAAAAGATAATTTTCCTAACCTTATCGAACATAATTGTAAAAGTGCTTTGGAATTTATAGTGATGAATATTCATTTTTACAGAAGAGGAAACCTGTGTAATCAAACAAAATGACCTCTATCATAAGAATCTAGAGCTGTAAAAAATTCAGGAGTTAACTGAAAAAAAATATTAAAGTGAAAGCACATGGAATACAGACAGACAATGTACTCAGAAAGTAGAAGTTGGAACAAGGTGTGGTGGTACTCACTTGTAATTACCTCAATAAGGGTAAGAGAGGAGAATCACAAGCATAAGGCCAGCCTTAACCACATCATGAGACACTGTACACTTCTCCACACCAAAAATAAGTTACTTGAAAAGAATCAACAAAATTGACAGAATTTTCATTTGGAATATAAGGGAAGACAGCAGACACTACAACTGATCTCATAGGACAAAATGATTACAAGATTATTCTAAATAATTATATGTTGATAACACAGATAACATAGATGAAATAGAAAATTTCCTAGGATGACAGAAAAAATCCTAAACTGACTTAAAAAGGAATTAGAAAATTTGAACCAATATATTAAAATTATTTTATTAGTATTTGAAACAACTCCAACAGAGAAAATCCTATCTTCATGACTGAGCTAATCATTTTTCCTCTATACTGAAAAATAGGCACCAGGACCAAACAACTCTTCAAACACTGATAAAGTAAACAGATCACCATTCCTTCAAGTCCAGAATTTTCTTGATAGCAAAACCAAATATAACTATAGCAAAACAAAATAAACTGGACCTTTACTCATATGCAAATGATTACACTGGCCCTAAACTAAATGAAAGGAACTTGTAAATATGATGATGTATTGTAGCAATGCAAGGTGGGTGATGGCTCAGTACAAAGCAAAGTGCCACCTCCCATAGTGGGGGATACAATATAGACAAAGTTATAAGCATACTCTTATACAAAAAATGAAGGTAGGAGCACTAACATTCAATATTCAATATATCAATATACAAGAAACAGTACCAATACAATATTCTAAAAAGAGTAATCAGTAATTCACAAATACCAATCATCCCACCAAACCAGTTAATCCCCCCCTTTTTTTGGAAAGTACCCCTAATTCCATAAAATATCTCCCCCATCCCCTAAACCCTATACCAACCACTAAATGATGTCCCTAACCCTGAGGGCAAACTCTGTTGGGAGAGGGGATGTCGTCCTCTAAGATTGTGGCTATACTGACTAAAATTCAAGCCTGCGCCCCGGGCCGCTCAGGGGTGGAGGCAAAAGCCCCATGTTGGGCGCCAACATGTTACAGTGTAAATGAACGGCAGACAGAAATTATATTAAATATTCAGCTTTAATATGGGTAAGACTTACAAAACCGAGGTTCCCGCAGAGAACAGGGAAACAGAGAGCGCATGGAGTATGCCCGCAATCTTTATTAGTAAAAAATAACCTCAGGGGACCCCGCCCTTCAGGGGGACATTTTATTGTGTGACATGAGCCAAGCACACACAAACACAAGATGGTTTCATTTGCATATGGAATCTCAGAGAGACCCAGGAGCTCTGGAGAGTGATAGCTACCAAAGGCTAGTGGGAGGGGAAGAAGATGGAGATGGCTATTGGTGGGTACTGTGTTTCCGTAACTGCAGTTACATCAATTCTGGTCACCTGCTAGGTAACCTAGGACTTACAGCTAACCATATAGGATTGTATATTTAAATTCACGGAAGCAGTGGCTTTTAAGTTTGGTGTCCTTACCAAGCACAGGAAGCAGTAGGTAATAAATAGGTGGGGGAAACTGGGGAAAGAAGCGTGCCGACTGCCCTAGTATACCTCTTCAAATATACAAACTTATCTTCAAACCTGAGATGTTCACACTAAATGTGTTTACATTTTCATAATCAGTCGTTCCTTAATAGTGACTTAAATATGAAGTAAAATCTCATGGAAGACAAATGAGTATTCTGCATTTATAAAATGCCTAACAGAAACCACAGGATCATTTGCAGAGACATGCTTTTTGACAAAATCAATTTCTCTCATCATGAAAATCAAGAACAAAGAACTGCATCCAGCTGACTAGAGATGCCTGTGAAAAGTGTATAACTATGTAAATATATACATGTGTGCTTTGAATTTTCATATGTACATATAATGCATTCCCTTCACAGTGTCTCCTAAATACATACATTTATACCCATGGACTTCTGCTCTCAGCTTTGCACAGAGAGGCTCCTTCTTGCAGGGAACAGCAATGAGTGCCGAGACTCACAGCTAGCCAGATTGCTGAGAATATGTGACTGTGGGTGCTCAGCCCTTAATAGGACACCCAGAGCTAATATAGTCATCGGTGAATCGCTAAAATGTCTATTCTAGTACCACACAAAAAAGACAAAAGTACTTCATGACTTCTATTCAGTATCATTTAAGGTCCTTGCTAGGACAATGAGACAAGAAAAAGAAGGGAAAAGCATCCAAATGGGAAAGGAAAAGGCAAGAATGATCTTTCTGCAGTTGGAATAATCTTATGTGTGCAAAATCCTATAGATACCAGATAAAATGATTTGAATAGGTTGAGCAAGGATAAGCAATATTAAATACATACACAAATGTCAATTACATTTTATGGATGAGCAATGAATAATTCAAAAGTAGAGTTCAGGAAAGAATTCCATGCCCAATCCATCATGAAGAACAAGATGAACTTTAAGTTACAACGCATGACTGAAGGAAGACAAAGAGCATCTGAGTCTCTAGATCAATGACTCTCGACCTTCCTAATGCTCTGACCCTTTAGTACAGTTCCTTATGTTCTGGTGACCCCAACCATGAAATTATTTTCATTGCTACTGTAATTTTCCTACTATTCTGAATTGTAATGTAAATATCAGTGTTTTTCGACAGTCTTAGGTGTCCCCCATGAAAGGGTCATTCGATTCTCAAAGGGGCTGAAACCCATAGATTATGGAGCGCTGGACTAGAGATGTATGTTCATGGAGCGTGGTCAGCAGTATGAAGGTGGGATTGCTCCTGTACTCTGTAGGATACTTAACAGGACTCTCACAGCCTTTTGGCCTGTGTGTACAGGGAACTAGAATCCACTGAATGCAAGGGATCTAGGAGAGCTGAAAGCAGTTGAGGAAAAAAATAATTCAAAACTTGTAGGATTTCTGCTTTGCTGTTCCAAAACTGACTCTCCTAATCAGGATGGTATGGTGCTGGCCCAACACAAAAGCATTGCTCCAAGAAGTACCACTAAGAGTTTAGAGGTAAATTCTTTTATTTATAGTCAATTGATTGCACCCAAATTGCCAAGACTATTCAATTTGGAAGAAGTAGTAGGCTTGCTTCTGAAGCAATGGGGGAGGGGGCGTTCATATGCAAAGAGATGATTTTGAACCCCTGTTTCACACTTTTTATAGAACTTAATTTAAAAATCCCCATGAAACTTAAAATCATCAGGAGAAAACATTGCCTTTTGGTCTTGACTTAGGAAGTTGTGTTTTAAATATAATGTGTGACAGAAAAGGTGAAAAATTACATAAATTGTGTTAGGGTCCAAATGGTCTGGATTTCTTTTCTCAGGCCCAAGCCCTGATGGAGATGTGGCTACCTGATTACAGAGTGCTGTACGCATGAGGTAATGTCTAGGAGGAATGTCCTTTGGTGCAAACAGACCATGACAACAGGACTATGCCAGAGATGGAACTTGGGGAAGGGACAAAGAAATGACTAAGACTGTTTGCTCACATCTTGCTATCAGTGCTGTTTTCACCAGCCAGCTAAATGCTACGCAATCAGCTGTGGCTAAACAAAAATTGTTTACTCCTGAAATGAAACCAGAGTCCTGTGCCTGTGTCAACCATCGCCCTCTTTTCCAGGTCGCCGTGTTACCCACAACTGTGCTAGCTGTGGTAAATCTGTACCCAATATCAAGAATAGGGAAAAATTCATAAAAAGAAAAGTGAGCATATCTCAAATATATGAGAATATATATACTATCCCGAAAGTTAAATATTATCTATTCACTGATAAACCTGGAAAACAGTAATCAAAGCCAAAGAAATACCTCACAAAGGGGGACCTTTGACTTTTCTACTTTCTAAAATCTTTGTAGTATCAAAGGCAACGTTTAAGGTTTATTAAACTCCATGGAGCACATTACTTGACTTTATTTTCTCATCTTAAAAGAAGACTTATTAGTCAACAGCACAATGCTTATATGTGTGAGTGTGTGTGAGTGTGTGTGTGTCTGGAAACTCATTCTGTAGACCAGGCTGTCCTCAAACTCACAGAGATCTGCGTGCCTCTCAAGTGCTGGGATTAGCCAGGCGGTGGTGGCGCACGCCTTTAATCCCAGCACTTGGGAGGCAGATACAGGAGGATCTCTGTGAGTTCTAGGCCACCCTGGTCTACAAGAGTTAGTTCCAGGACAGGCACCAAAACTACAGAGAAAGCTTGTCTCAAACAAAACAAAACAAACAAAAAGTACTGGGATTAAAGGCATGTGCCACCCCTGCCTGGCAAACAATGTTTTCCCCCCCAATATTCTAAATGTATATTTAATTCAGCATTAGAGGTATCCCCTTTATGGTGAATGTTTCATTCAGCACACCATCAGAAATGGACCCCAGAATCTTAAAGCTGTGAAAATTAAATAATGTGTTTATGGTAATGCATCTAGCCAGCTGCAGAACCCATCAGAGACTTGATGTATTCGTTCTTCAAGAATGTTAGCTGCTGCTTACTGCTCTGCCTTTGTTCTTCCAGAATGGCATGACTGCAGCTGAGCTAGGGGATGAAATTTGCTGCAGGTTCTGCCTCTGTTGTCATTGTTCTTCTTAGAGAGGGCTGCGTACTCAGGTGGGCAGGAAGCATATCCCCATGTCTCAACTCTTCCTCCAGAGTTCCTCAAGGCCCTTGGTAAGATGCTGATTAATTATGCATTGTCATATACTGCTCAAACCACCATTTGCCTTCATTCCATTTCTAACTCTAAGAAATTAAATGAAAACAGTGAGTTAGGTTTTAAAGAGGATCAATTCAAAGAGAAACTGATTGGAAAAAATCAACAGTTTATCTCTCAGTAGATGTAAGAGTCCAGTGAGGAGATTGTGTCTGCGGTTTACGAAGTGGTTCTCAATGTTTTATATCCAATAGTTAGAATTCATATGTGGTGGAGAGGCACCAAGTTTGATGTTTAATGGACTTTATCATTTTGTAGCTGGAGTTCTGAGATCAGTAGATTTGGAAACGAAGTGTCCTGTGAGAAGCCATAGAGCCTGTGGGATTATAAAGGTACATTTATCATGTGGGATTATAAAGGTACATTTTTCAGCATTTTATTGAAGAATAGTTGTTTGTTTTTTTTTTCTAAGAAAATTTTGCACAATACTAGGAAGCTGGATTTGGCTTATAAGCACACATTTACTGTTTAGATTTGATTTGAAATTCAGCTCTACGCTAAAAGAAATGCTCTGATCCTCCCCCCTTTGACACTGAGCTTGGCTCCATCCATAGGAGTGGACTGATCTCCTGCCTGAAGACAAGGCTAGCAGTTCATCCCTATATCATGATGTGAAGTTTTGATTGTTAGATGTCAATCTAACAATATTAACAGAGTTCTATTTCCTGCAGTTGGTTTTCGAACTCTCTGTCTCTCTCTCTCTGTCTCTCTGTCTCTGTCCCTCTCCCTCTCTCTCTCTGGTGTGTGTGTGTGTGTGTGTGTGTGTGTGTGTGTGTGTGTGTATCTCAGAAAAGATTTGAGCTGCTCATCTTGCCTCTGCCCCCCTCTACCCCCTGAGTGCTGGGATCACAGGTCTGCTTTTCTATATTGGTTTATTTGTTCTCCTTTGGGGAGATGTAACATTGATAAAATTTGAAGACATGAGATAGAACTTCAACAGGAAAATGAAATTGAAGAGATGCAGTGGTCATAGGCCTAGGAGGTGCTCACCAGGGGCAGAGGGCTACCCCTCCTTATATTCATACTCAAGGTCAGCTTTTCAGAGATGCAGCCCATCACTTAAACAGTGTATTTATTATTTCAACAGCTGTACATTTATAAATGTTTCTAGTCTAAAAAGAATGAAAGAAAATAATTAAGCGAAGGTGGAACAGTGCCAGCATAAGCAGAGCTGAATTTGACACCTGAATTTCAGGTCAGCTTCTCACACCTTCCAGAAATAACGGCTCTTGTATCCCTGGTGATTGTATTTGTGAAACAAGCAAATTAAAGTCAGACTGTCGATTCCTGTGTCAAAGCATGTGCCCACGCTGTCCTTCATGACTCCTTCCCTTTCTGTTGACGATCCCTTGGATTCAGCCAAGTACTGTAGCTGGAACATTTCTTTAATTCTCTTCTGTGTTTCCAAAGTTCCTTGGGCTTCCCTCTGTTTTCCCATGGAAAAACCCTACATACATTACAGAAAGAATACACGACCAGGTTGTTTTGAAGAGCATGCCTCTTAACTGTCCTTTGCAGCAAGTGGAGGCTGACTGACTGAACTTGTGCCCCATGCTTATGCCCGGTAGGGGAAAGAGATGTTTAACTATAGTTCCATCAACATTCAATGAAAGGTGGTGCTTATCCCCAGAGGAATCACAGTGATAATTCTAGAACCTGAGCAAGCAAAACCGGTGTTCTCTGCAGTAGTTCTAGAAGGAAGTGCTGGGGGAAGGAGAGGATTGTTGACTTTAGTTCTGTGTGAAGTGAGTCAGTAATATCCATTCTTTTCTGTCATTGGGATTAGGCTGGAGATTCTGTGATATAGGGATGGGTTTCTAAATTGTGGTACTTAGCATATAATCCCCTGTGAAGCACAGGAGCCAAAGTCAAACACGCCAGTCTAATGTCTTGGCCTATTCGTGGCTATATAATTTTACAGGTTAATGAACAATGTACTCTGCTATTCTGATCCTTTATAATCCACCGGTATTTTTCACACATGAGAGGATCATCACGCTTCTATCAATAGCATAGTCAACTGGAAAACTCTGAGAGCTTGGATATGGTTTAATAAATTTTTCAAAGCCAAGTTATCTTTGTCCTGATTTATGATCTCATTTTTGCAATTCCTTATGTAAACCCACAGCATTTGCATCCTTGGTGCACGCATTCCTTCTGAAGGGCTTAGAAGGAAAAAGAGAGCGTTTATTAATCTGCTTATATCCTCTCCGAGACAAGAACGTTGTTGATAAGGCGATTAAACTTTTTAAGACAATTTGTATGAAAAAATTCATGAGCTGAGAAAGTTGTAGCAATTACCCACATTTTAACGATGCAATAGAAAGAATATAAACATTTTGCCAGCATTGAAACAATAGCCATCACATTAGTTCATTTCATTGGCTCATCATTTCAGACATAAAATAGAAAGTACAGCTTGATCTACCCAGTGAAAACCATGGCCCAAGCATCTTATGTCCTATCTATGGCTCCCTTCAGGGTTCGTTAGACACAGAGCTCTGGGTCCCTGGGGTCTATACATGGGAGTCTCTTGTTTTTGCTTCTGCAAGAAGACCCTGGGTCCAGGACAGGCATTTCTGAAGATAATGCTGATGTATTCAGCTCATGCCATCTTGCCCTTTGGATTTTTAAACACACAGATCAAAAGCTAGGGAATCACAATCAACTCCACTTTTTTTTCACAATTCTGGAGCTCAGAGAAACAGCCTCCTTTTGTTGACTTTATGGAGACTATAATTTCCTTTTGCCTGCTTAGAGGACAATCACTTGCTGGTTTTAAGTGAATTTTGCCCATAGTATTAAAATAGACTTTGTCTTTATATACAGCTCTATTCATATTAATCACACCCCTAGAAGGCTTTATTATGCTGTACTTGATAGCTTGGCTTCCATGCGGGTAAACAGGACTCCATCACAGGGTGCATTTTCTCTGTAGGAGTGGTGTTGTATGACTCCTGCTGTTTCAAACACAGCAGATGTACTTAAAACCCCAGATGCCACTTTCCCATACTGAAGGCATCTCTATCCAGTAGCTTTCCTGGGGTAGAGACGCTGAAACCTTTGTTTGGAATAAGATTAAGCATAATGTCTGTGATTTGTTAACTTACGGGCCCACCTCACACGTGTGGAAGAATGCTGTGTCCTGGGCATGGCTGTCTGTCACATGCATGAATTATCAACAGTAAAAGTGTACCTGTAGCTAAAAGCCTGCAGACATACCCGAGGTGATAATCTGGCTGCAGTGTCCTAACAATGACAACCACATCTTAATTATGAGTGTCTTCATCAGCACTTGGAGTCCTGACAAATACATTTTACAGTCCAGGGAAGTTGTGTGGCAATGGAATCATTTGGACCCATGACAGCTCGGCCTTGCTTTTGTCATGAGCACAGCTTTCTGTCAGCACTGTTATAGGCTTTCAAGTTTCACTTCGGTGGCATTTCCCTAGTTAGTTCCCTCTCCCTCCTCATTCATATTCTAGAGCTGACTTCCTTTCTTTTCTCACGAACAGACTTACTAATGTGATCTGTGCTTAGCTTGACTTTGGCCATGAGGCTGATGACTTTGTTAAAGTCTCTGTAATGCTGTTTGTCTACTGCCGAAAGGGGAGCCGTGTACAGAGGCTGGCTTATGGTAAATGCTCAAGAAACATTT